>NW_005842408.1:837481-839609 GCF_000455745.1 Alligator sinensis | reverse complement strand
GCAGGGGGTCGGACTCGATGATCTATTGAGGTCCCTTCCGACCCTAACATCTATGAATCTATGAACCAGGAAAATCTGTTTTTCAAAAACTTTCTGTCAGGGAGTGAAACACAGGCACAGGTTACAGGTTTGTCATAGACTCCCCTTCACTGGAGGTTTTGAGCATAGATTAGACAAACATCTGCCAGGGGTGACATGGGTACAGCTTATCGCACCTCAGTGCAGGGCTTCAGACTAGACAGTCTTTTGGGGTCCCTCCCACCCCTGCATGTCTGATTTGAACGTGGTGAACATCAGTGTGAATTGGGATACTGCACAGCTCTAATGCTGTGGGCTATCTGTAAAGATCTTTGGTAATTGAAGTCAAACTAAGGGGCTAACTGAACTAAGTAATGGCTGATGATCCAACTCTTGCCCAAGATTTCTCCATTCATATTAGACATTAGGCTGAAGGTGTGTAAGTATGTAGGGCCAGATCCAGCAAAAAGCACGTAGGCACCTAGAAGTCAGGTACTGCCACACCTAACTCTGAGACATCTCCCTCTGGCAGTGTCCAGACCCAAGAGCCCCTTCTACGGTGTGGGGAGAGCTGGCTCCTAGGGACACGGTCCGAAGCATCCAGCACGCTCAGCACAGAGCCTCTAATGAATGCCAAACACTAAAGGGGGAGGAAGGTGGGAAGGAGATGTCAAGTTCCTCCTTTCTCTGCAGCAGAGGTGCCACAGGGATGCCGGGCACTGACTCTGTGTGCAGGGGAACCTACTTGTGCTTATGACTTTTCTACTGGAGAACTAGATGAGCTCATTAAACACGGACGCACAGACACACGCGCACAGATGGAGATGGTGCTGCCACTTCCATTGTGTAGTGGCTTGCTGATTAGAGTGCTCCCCCAGCCCAAGTGGGGCTCCAACTTGCTTCTTCCATGAGCAGGCTCGAAACACCAAGTGATGCCCCCCCCCATTACACCTGAGTACAGCCTGTGGGTGAGGACTCTCCAGCTCTCCCATTTGCTGTGCATTGGCGTGGCTTTAAGAAATCAAAGGTTAGTTGGGACGGAGAGTATGTAAGAGCAGGTATGACTTGGCAGCCCAGCAGCTGGGGAGGAGGCGGTGGGAAATCCTGGGCTTTGGTCCAGCATCTCTTCTGCACGTTTCCCAATAACTGTATAATGAAAAAACCAGAAAAGCAAATAGGCCATGGGGTTGGGACCAGCCCCCAGGATCCCCAGGCAAGGGCCCAAACCACTAGAGTATGGAGTAAGGCTCTCTGCGCTCTGTCTTTGGCCCAATACATTTTGAATTTGTGACTGTGCAGTAGCATGGCTTCAACATGAGCATTGCCAGAGTTACCGGCCGCAGTCGATGAGAGGTGTAGCACGGCAGCGGGGGCTTTAACCTGTCAGGCTGAGGAGGGAAGTGAACCTGCGTCTCCTACTTCTGAAGCCTAGTGATTAGAGCAGTTGCTGCTCTAAAGTGGGGGGGCCATGCAGGGAGTGGCTTCTCCCCTTCCAAAGAAAATGGCAGCTGCATTTGAAGGGCCTGATCCTGTTGGGGTGCTAGGCATGTTCTGAGCGCATCTACCAGTTCAAGACCCGCGGGGAGAGAGGGGATGCCTGTCTGTTCTGGGCACGTACCAGCAGCTCCAGCTGCCTGGGAAGCTGGGCAGTCGAGTCCCGCGGTATTGATGGGGGATGCAGCAGCAGCTGAGGAGGGTTATGGGATCCTGGCTTGGAGGTTAGGAGCCTTGATTCCTCCAAGTCCTTTTTTTTTTATCTGGCCCTTAGACCCGCAGGAGAGCAGGTGCCCCAGGATCAGCTGTTGCCCCTTCTCTCTCCAGGACGACCAGGACTGCTCTGCCAGGAGGGGCAGGCATGCTCTGCTGTCACCCCAGCACGGAGCTGCCCCTCCTCAGGGATTGCTCCAGGGTGCCCTTCGGCTTTGCCTTTTGGTGGGGACAGAGACAGGGCAAAGGGAGATGTTTTCCATTTTGCCCTTGGGTTTTTGCTTTAATTGGCCATGCACTTTCCTTGGTGGAAGAGGTAACAGATGGGTTTTGGAGACAGCTGCACCTCTGCTTTGAGAGCAGGAGGTATGGCTTGGAAGGGAGAGCAAGGGGGTGAAGAGGG
>NW_005842408.1:835303-837438 GCF_000455745.1 Alligator sinensis | reverse complement strand
GCTAGGGAATACGGACGAGAGGGAGTGCAGTTTTCTTTTATGCAGGGATTGACTGGGACTGGGCACGGTTGGGTTGGGTTTGAGTGGGATGGGATGGGATGGGAGGGAAACGCTCTCCTTGGGCAGAGGCAGGGGAGTGGGAGAGGTGTATCGACTGCCTTCAAATGTTTTTCTTCTCCAAGTAGGGTGGGTTGGTTGTTCTTAGGTTAATGTTTTATTCTGTTTCTGTTGTTCTTTGCCTCTCGTATTGTTAGCCACTCTGAGCCTTTTTGAGACAGGTATTATATAAACCTAGCAAATACGGAAATGGGTGCGGAGGGAGTCTGAGCAGCTAGGGCAGAGAGGGGCTGTGAGGGCAGGTTTATCCCATCCCAGATGGGAAGCAACTAGGCCAGCAGGCAGGGGAAAGTGAATTGTAGTGAAAGGAGTCCCTGGAGTGCAGCTACGCTGCGGGCTCAGGCTGGGCAGATGCACTGAGGCAGCCCAGCACTAGTGGACGTGACTTCTTTGGGGTGGGGGGCTGGAGAAGTGACCCAAAGGGTCGAGACGTAGCAGTAAGTAAAACATGAATAAAATACAAGGTGAATTCAAAGGAGAGAAGGTATTTCCCAAGGGGGTGGTGTGGATTTTGCCGAGATCCCTGCGCAGAGCCTGGGCTCTGGTCATAAAGCAGCGTGGCCACACAGATTAGGTGCTGTGAGTCTCCTGCTGCATCAGGACCTGTTGATAAGAGCCTCAAATCTACAGGACATTTCCTCTGGCGCACAAAACAAGGCAGATGTACCCTGATAACATCGGGTCGGCCCTACGCCTTTGCACAAAACAGGGAGGGAAGCGTGCACTGTACTTTCCACTGGAAACCTCGGTGACCTGCCCCTCAAGCCCCAGAGCAGAGTGGTGGTGCAAACCGAGGAGCGATGAGGGGCGCAGGAACTAAAGACCTGACGGAAGATGGTCGGGGCACGAAGCGGAGAGCAGACCCCTGGGAGTGCAGGGCTGTGGTGAGACACCCCAGCTTCCCCGCAGACCACGGCGAGCCCGTGCCTCACTAGTATTCACATCACCGAAGGAGAAGGGGCCGTTGTCCCGCCCTACCCTTCTGCCCTGTCCAGACATGAACGGGATACAGGAGATGTCCCTGGACCTTGTGTGTAGTAGAAAGTTTCACACCTTCACTGGACGGCTCCAGGTCTGCGAGCCCCTCCGTTTCAACGTGTGGCTGAGGCCAGCTTGTGATGTGCTGCGCTGGGGTAGCTGTGACAGTGACAGCCATGGAAGCGTCCCAGTTTGCTCAGGGAGGACTGCGACGGGAACACGAGCCGTCTGCCTTGGTCGCGGTACATCAGCTGCGGTGCACAGGGCACCGTGTGTGCATGCCTGATGCACGCTCACCAGAACACCTGCTCCGCTCCCAACTCGGCCAAGGACAAAGGACACGCAGGGGCCAGAGGAAATGCGTCGAGGACACCCTCAAGATGAACATAAAGAAGTGTGGCATTGACACCACAAATTGGGAAAACTAGCCCGGGACAGGGCTACATGGTGACATCTTGTGAGAGAAGGCACATCTTACTTCGAGAAAAACAGTCTCTCCCTGGAGGCCGAAATGGAAGGAAAGGAAACAAGATGGAGAAATCTGCAGTTCAGTCCTCCCTTTAGCCACCACCTGTGGTGTCTGCCGGAGAGTCTGCGGCTCTAGGATTGGCTGCCTTAGCCATCCACGGACTCATCTACAACCTTTGCTTGACCCGTGGGAGTGATCATCCTCGACCTTGAGGGACTGCCGCCCCCGATGACTTTTGCTCAGCTGAGGATTGCATCAGAGCAAGGCATTTTTAAGCTGTGCCTGTTTGAAACCACCAGTCATTTTGACATGAGGAATTATGCAATATTAATGTCAGCCTTCCTGCAAAGGTTGAGCAGGTAGATGTGGGGTGAGACGTGATCTGCCCAGCCACGGTAACTGCTACGGCATTACGCTTGTTCCGGTTCCACTACTTTTCCAGTGCAGAAGAGACGATGGCGACCCGGAGCGATGACTCGTCTCTGCTCGAAACACAGGGCCGTCTTTCCCGAGAGCGGGTGGCTTGGCGAGCTGCGTTCCAGCCGTGTCGTGGCTGGGGCGGGCTGGAGCG
>NW_005842408.1:828731-835293 GCF_000455745.1 Alligator sinensis | reverse complement strand
GCAGTCGTTTCTCCTGCGCCCCCGAAGGCCAGGTACCACGTTCTGTCTCGAGTGTGGGGCTCCTCAGGCACGGCTTGGAAGTTGACCTCAGATGTAGGTTAGAAACACCGCCCAAACCACCTGCTTACAAAACGGCAACAAACACCCAAAACTGAAGCTTAAGGCACCAGGAATCCTATTTCACGATGTTCATCCAGTGGTGGATTTTCCCCTCATTCTTTACTTCCGAGTTTGAAACCTAAATATAACAGCTCTGACAAGGGCCGCGATTCCCTGACAGTGGGGAGGAGAGGGCCCGGGGGATCTTGGAGAAGAGCAGAGCCAGTATCATAATGAGGGGTGGGCGAGCGGTGCACTGGCCCCGGGCTGGGGTGTAAGGGGCACCCGAATGGCAGCCCCCAGAAGAGTCTGTCCTGAGGCAGCACCAGCCCCGTGCCACAGCAGAGGCGTCAGCTGGACGTGGGGACGTTGCAGCACCGCCGCAGCGGGGGCTGGCAGACTGCGCTGCTGCAGCGCGGCCAGGACAGGCAGGACTGGCGCGTGCTGCACTCCTCCCTCCAGTGGTCTTGCCCAGGGTGTAAAACTTGCTCGGTATGCCTGAGTGGGGCTATCTGCTCTCTTCAGTCAGGAGGGAGTACGGCTTTAGCTTTATATTTCGTAGAATCAGGCAGTGAGGGCCGGGAGGGAGCTCAGGAGGTCACATCTCGTCCAACCCCCTGCTCCAAGCAGGACTGGTCCCAGCTACGTCATCCCAGCCAGGGCTTTGTCAAGCCAGGCCTTAAAAACCTTACTGTCCTGTCCTATTTCTTACTATGCTTCCGTGCGAGCCGGGTGTTTGCAAGCTGTTCCCCCTCCCCACAGCTGCATCTCCAGGATCCCCATTCCTCTGTTGTGTTAAGTGCAGATGCCTGTTATCGTATGCAGTCATTTGACAGAGTTTGACATCGCTGCCCTCAGGTAGCATTGGACCAGTGGTCCTCAGCCTCCAGCCCATGGGCTGAATTTGGCCCGTGGGGCCATGTCATCCAGCAATTAATGTTGCTGCTGCTCCCCTGCTGCCAAATTTCTGGACCCGTGGGGAGCCCCATGGACTGAATGACATGGCCCCATGTACTGGATCAGTCCAGCGCATGGGGTTGCTCTGTGGCTGGATCACACCCAGGGACACACCCTGTTCACCAACCCCATGCTAGATCAGGCCTGTGGACCAACCCTGCCCGCGGGATCTGCCCTGCAGACCAACCCTATGCCACTCATCCAGGCCTCGGGACCAAGGGGTTGAGCATCACTAGACTGTCTGCTCACGGAAGCAGCCAGCCAGAACTTGCCTTGTGGCACAGTCGTCTTCATTGCTTTTGGAAAAGATACAAGGATATTCTAAGTATAATGGCCAGGAATATTCAGAGTGACACTGTAAGGTGTACTGTGGGAATAATTAACCATTTACTAATTATTCCAGACCATCTGGCTCTGACCCTCTTGAACACGCATCCAGAGAGTGCAGGTAGCAGAGCAATTAAGGATCACCATGTATGCAAGCAATGATAACGCTAGCGTTCATACTGCTCTTTACACCTTCCAAAAGTAGGGCAAATAAACGACAGATCCCCTCAGTCCCTCTCGGAGGTGGCCGGTGTCATGATGTCGTGACTAAGCCAAAGAGATGACAGTTAGAATTCCCAAAGGCTGAACTCCTGTTGTGCTTTTGCCGGTGCCCATCTGTACCCTCCTGGCACGCACACTTCCAAGTGCACCTCCTTGACCTGAGGCTGGCTCACCCCAGTCCTATCTGAGCAGGGCTCTCTTTCCTTTGTCTTCTGGGCAGGGCGAGAATGGCGCCAGAGAGCTGGAAAGCATGCAGTCGGATCGCATGAAGGTGCTGCAGCTCAACGTGTGCAGTGACCAGGAGGTGGCTCAAGCTGTCGAGTTTGTGAAGAAGAAACTGAAGGAGCCTGAGAAAGGTAGTGAGGAGAGGGCTACACACTGGGGACCTCTGTTCTTTAGGCTACTTGGGTTTTTAATTCACTACCATATTTCTTTGCTAAGGAGGAGTTAAGAGCAGTGCTATACAGCAGGCGGTCTCAGCTTTGCATCTCCCACAGCACAACTCAAAGCCAAAAACAGGAAATACTTTTCATGCAACACGCAGAAGGCCTTTGCTCTGCCCCTGTAAGGTGCCAGCCTGCAGAGACATGGTGCTTGCACTGTAACGCTATGTAGTAGTTAAGTGCCACTAAGCACCGAAGGCCTCACTCCTTGGATATGTTGTATGGCAGCTCGGGTCTGGACAGTGGGGAATACCTCCCTGCAGTGTGAGGTGCCTGGCCAGACAGGATGAGACCGGGATGGATCTAGCGGGGTGCAGTGGTGCAGCTGCACACCCCATTGATTCCTGCTCCATCCAAACTTTAAAACCAACTCCCTGGGAGGGAGAGAGGCGTTTCTATTCGGGCAGTGCTGAGAGAGTCAGTGGACTTCATTGCTCATTATAATCTACACAGTTCCTTCTAAACTCTTCATTCCACAGGTGTTAGTGACCCGCTCTCCTTTTTAATGGTCTTGATAGTTTACCAATCAAGCTAACCTTTCTTCTGCAGTTCTGCTGTCTGAGAGCTGCTCCTGGTAATGGAGCTCCTATTTCACAGCCCTGCAGATTGTTTTTAACTCTAGCCAAAAACAGTAGCTCAGGTGTAGAAATAACTTTCTGTGAAGCATTGCATTCACTGTCATGCTGCTCAAGAAGGCTAGATCTTGTTTTATGAACCTGAAAAAGAGATGTCCATTTAATTCTAATGACTGCAGGACTAATGAAACTACATTTTCTGATCACTTTTCTTAGTTTGTTGTGTTTTTTTGCATAATATATATGATATAGCACATGAATGCACATGCCAATGCATGTATATTTGTTTTTGCTCTGATCATAAACTAAGAAGCGTAGTCCTAGGCCACTAGTTTATTAGTAAAGCTTCTAGTTTCTTTTAAACTTGATAAACCTGTGTGTCGTGCTATATATGATGATGCATCACACCGTCTACACTCCCCTGCCTTTAGTCCTAGACTAAGGACTTCACTAGAAGCAGCACCCAGCACTACTGCTGCCTCTGGTACTGCAAGAGGGAGTGAGTGTGAAAGTCTGCAGGAGCAAGCCCCTCACTTTTCTCTTCCACATAGCTCCATGACAGAGACATTTAGCTGGAGCCTCTGGCATCTTGCAAGCAGCGAATTGTGCGCAGGGATGGGGAGTCTGATCCCACCTAATTCATGTTTTAGTGAGAGCCCTCGGTTGCAAGCTTATATAATGGTATGTGGCTGACTAGCAACAGAATCTGATTAGGGATTAACTCGTTTTTCATGTCCTTCAGCCTGCTAAACCTATTATACAAAGGCTGGTTACTGGGAGACCTGGGAACCAAGTACACCTCAGCCAGAGTTCGCTGTGGTCTGGGGTAGGTCAATCATTGCCAAATGCACTCAGTGTAACTCTCAGCACAGTTCACTATCTCCAGTGAAGATTAATTCAAGATTACCTGATTTAATCTGTGTTTCCTTTCCCACTATTACTTATTACCTGGCTATGGTGGTCGGCCCTCAGGATCCTACCTCTTTGTGTTTCAGCCCCTCTTTGTGCTGGGTGTTGCACAAACACACGTTTAAACACTATCTCGGCCCCACAGAATAGTCTGGTTTAGGATAGCAATTAACAGGTGTCTGTAATTCAAGGACCAGGTGTGGAAACAGCATGGGTGGCAGAATCAGGGACATGGGGTGGCCTGGATGTACAGGTTTCAGTTTTGGGGAGGGGGTATTATATAAACACTGGACTAAATGGGCACGCGGTTTCAGTGGCTGAGCCAGCAGGCTATCTGCCGAGCCACTGTCCTCATGCAGCCGCTGGGGCCATCACAGCAAAGCTGGAAGTTCAAAGGCCGTTGCCATGAAGGAAGACAGGGCAGTGGCCACGCAAGCGGGACCAGGGAGAGCTGTCCTAGCAAAGAAGCACCTTCTTCCGCACTGCGTCAGGAAGTCAGACGGCAGGAGCCTGCCGCGGCTGGCTGGGCCGAAATGTCCTGTAATGAAACAGCACACCCAGGTCCGAGCCATCGAGGTAACGAAGCTGTGTAGAGGGCAATGCAGCTGTAGGAAGGATGAGACGAGGTGTTTCCAGCAGGACTAGGAAGAGTTGTACCCCTGCAGTTGTACGAGGCACCGGTGAGACCATACCTGGATTACTGTATACCGTGCTGGGCGCTCAGGTTTTAAAATGGATTTAAATGGGAGCAGACGGGAGCTAGTAGGACAATACAAGTACGAACAGACAGAATAGCCTAAACCCTACAGTGCCACATCCTTGTCTTCCTCAGTTCAGAAAATTTTGAACTGGAAAATTTTCCAATGCCCTAAATAGGGCATGATCTGATTTAGCAAGTTTATTAGACTTACATTTAGTGAACAAAACTAAAAAAATGCCCCCATGTAAATTTGATGTCCCAATAGCCACAAGTATTTGAACAGAAATATTTGATTAGGAAAAAAATTAAATACAGCACACTTAACGTGGTTTAAATGGTATATTCAAACAAATTCAAAGCTTTACGTGGAAAGAAATTATTTTTATTGGAATACTTGTAACGATGTAAAGACGACGCACAATAGCATGTCCTTCCCTTACGTCGTTCATCTAAATTTAAGAACAAAACCGAGGGCACGGAAAGCTGTTGCCACACTGGTTGTAGCACACCCAAGGATCGGGATCTGCGCACAATACGCCGTGCTTTGGTTTGGATTTGACCTGTGCAGCCAGTTCGGTGAATTCGTGTTTTGGTTTTGGCTTTTATGTGCGTGTGGAAATGCAGAATTTCCTACGGAAACATAAAGCACTGGGAAATGTCCAGCCCCACATCTCTGCTCCCAGCCCAGGAACGAGGGGGTGAGCCCCTCCGGGCGGCACCCACCATGGTGCCCGCTTGCCTCCGTCACTCCTGTGCTGGTGCCCACACCCATGCCCCCCTGCAGCCCTGGGCCTCCTCGCCACCTCGCGGGGGGTCCCACAGCCCCTTGCAGCCCGCCCTGGCCCTGGCCCTGGCGCAGCCACCATCTTGTCTTGCCAAGCCCTGAGGGAGCGCTCGGCAGCCATCTTTAGTAGGGGCAGCCTGGCCTCGTGCAGACAGCTGTGGCCAGAGGCGATGACTTTTACTTTTGCTGGGGGGGCATTAAGATGACGGCCACGTGGAAAGTTTTACACATTTGAGGTGATGGCCCTCTTCTTGAGCGGGGCAGGGCCCTCAAACCCCCACGTACTCAGCACCTGTGCATGGGGAGATGGTGGCCATCTTGTTGGCTTCAGCCCCATGGACAGCAAGGGGAGACAGCCATTTCAAGTGAGGGAAGATTGGCGGGTGGGTGCCCCTTGTCATGTTGCAATAAAAACACGGAGGGGGACGTCGTGGGCACCAGCCCGAGTGGGCAAGCAGGGGTGCACAGGGCCAGCGCTGTCTCCAGGGCTGACGCCCGGCTGTCACGATGGTGCCCCGGGCTGACAGGCAGGAGCGTCACAGACTTGTTCTTCATTGGCAGGCCTCTGGGGCGTGGTGAACAATGCGGGCGTGACGACCTTCGGGGACGTGGAGTTCACCCGTCTCGACAAGTACAGAGAGGTAGCGGACATCAACCTCTGGGGCACGGTCAGGGTGACCCAGGCTTTCCTGCCGCTTGTCCGCAGAGCCCGAGGTACGGGCAGCCTGGGGCGCGGCGGAGGCAGGGTTGGGGTACTGCCGGGCAGCGGGCAGGATGACGCGCATGGCACGGGCTATGCCGCAGTGGTGCTGGGGCCACCCCAGCAAAACCACTGCAGGACCGCGCGCCGCACTCCCTCCGCACGCCGCGGGAGAAGTCTGGAGACACAGCCCCTGGCAGGGCTCCCGGCAGAAGGGATAATTAACAAGGGGTCCATCACGACACCTAGACGAAGGACCGCTGTGGATCGTCGGGCGCTGGGACAGGCTGCCTAGCCCGGCTCTCGGGTCTCTGTCCCCGGATGTTTTCAACAGCGGGTTGGACAGACATTAGGTGGACGGGGTAGTCCGAGATGACCCTGCCCGGAGCAGGGGCTGGCCGAGATGACCATGCAAGGTCCCTTCAGGTCCTGCGTCCCCCTGGTCCTAGACAAGGGGGGTGGGAAGGGACCTCACAGAGACGGCATAGCGCTCTTAGCTACACAACGCATGCAGGTGTTGGGACGGAGGGCTCGAGGCCGGCCGTTGCAGGAGTACAGAAAAAAGTGTGCGAGATTTCAAGCCCTGGCATCTTGGCGTACTCTCTGGCCACGTACAACTCCTTGTTACTGAAACAGGTGCCAAGACTTTCAGTGCCTGTTCAGAGAAGGCAGTTGAACCCATAGCAGCGGGCACCCCACCTGGGAAGATGAAAAAAGGAGCCACGGGTTCAGGATGCCTCCCTTTTATTGCAGCTGAGCAGGGACGTATTACAGCCTCTTCCCCCAGTTTGACAGGAAATGTCCAGCCTGCTTGTGTACTTGCGCAGTCCTGGACGTGCTTGTGGA
>NW_005842408.1:820079-828700 GCF_000455745.1 Alligator sinensis | reverse complement strand
GGGAGGGCAAGAAGGCTCACGACAGAGATCATGCCTGGAAGTGCTTAATGCACCTGAACCAGCCCTGCCTGAGCCTTTAGGCAAAGCAAAGGGGGTCTCTTCTACACTTCGCTTTAGCTTTTTATATAGTGTTTTTAAAGTTTATTTTAGTGAGCTCCACCTGGTCGCCCTGAGGTCAATATGAGCCATTGCCCAGGACGGAGAACTGGAGGCACGTTGAGGGCTCTGGAGCAGACTGACCTCCCCGTTCCTAAGAAATCCCCAGCGGTGTGCCCAAAACGAACGTGGCTGAGTCTGCTTCTGATCCCCTCTGTCCATCTGTGCTTGACGCCCAGGGATGAAACACGGCACAACTAAACGAGGAACTGAGGAGATGGAAAGGGCTGTCTCCGAGGTGCAGGACGGAAATTTGGGGCAGGTTAAGACAAGGGATGGGGTTGCCCATGCCTGTTGTGGGCATAGACATGGGGAGCACAGAGGGCCGAATTCCCACGGGCAGTCGCAGCCCGGGACAGGGCGGACAGCATGTCTCTTGACATGAGGATCAGTGTTATCCTGTCTCTAGAGCTGCTCAAAGCTCAGCACGTCTGCTCCGGGGGACGTTTCTGAAAAGTTTTCTTTCTGGCTCAGAATGAAAACGAGAGTTTTTGAGTTTTTCCATGGAAATGAAATTCTGAGCATTACTAATGAAACAAAAACCATGTGCTGTTCGTTCGGTCCCTTCTCCAAAGAGCATCTGGCTGCGTGGGGCCTGGGGTCTCCTTGAGGAGCGGTCAGGGAGTCAGGGCATCTCCAGGAGTCGCACACCAGGAAGAGCCTTGTAGCCTGAGATCAAGCCCCCTCTCAAGCTGGGACTTTCATGGCTTCTGGGCTCCCTGCTACAGACTCTGCCCCCTGCTAAACCGGGGAGTCCCGCTCTGGGAGCCCAGGACGCCGGGCAGCCCGGGCTCCCAGAGTACCGGGCAGTCAGCGCGGGGAAACGGCCCTGGGAGTGGGGACCCTGCAAGTCTCAGGGCCCAGCAGCTTGCTCTCAGAGCTGGCAGGCAGCGAGGCAGGCCAGGTACCTCCAGCACGGTGCCTGGGTTTTGCCAGAACCTGCTTGAAAGCGAGCGGTTCCTCGGGAGCGTTTCCCCTCTGCCAAACCGGCCCTTTCTGATGCATGCAAATAATTGGGAGTTGTGGCCAGCCGTGCCCGCCGCCAGACTGTCTGCGTGTCCTTCCCACCTAGCCGCAGGACATCTCCTTTCCCTTCCTCTACCCGCTGCAGGCCGTGTGGTGAATGTGTCGAGCATGTACGGGCGGATCGTTAGCCCGTCTCGCTCCTGCTACTGCGTTTCCAAGTTTGGGGTGTCCGCCTTCTCCGACTGCCTCCGGCAAGAGATGTACCGCTGGGGAGTCCGAGTTATCCTCATCGAGCCCGGGAACTTCATGGCTGCTACCGGCATCCTGACCCGGGACGGCGTGGACGCCCGAGGAGAGGAGCTGTGGCGTGGGGCCAGCAAGACCGTTCAGGAGGACTACGGGAAGGCCTACATCACTCACCAGATAACCCAGATGAAGTCCTTTGTGGGCAGTGGCCTGAAGGACATGTCTCTTGTCCTAAATGACATCACAGATGCTCTCGTTTCGAAGCGCCCTTACAACCGTTACAATCCCATGTCGGCCTATTGGTGGGTAAAGCTACACATCATGGCGCACCTTCCCACTGCCGTTGCTGACTGGCTCTACATCCGCTGACCCACGCTCGCAGCAGGCCTGAAAGCATCTCCCCGTTGTGTTTATTCAGATCCCAGAGCTGAGCAGTGACAGCTGGAGACAGGCCCCCGAGCCCAGGGTCCAGCCCCTTGCCTCTGCCAGAGCCTGAGCCGTGCCCGTGTGGCGGGAGCCTGATACCAGCCTGGCTCCGGGTCCTCCCCGCTCCTTGCTCCGTCTTGCTCCCTGCTGCCCTGAGCAGTGTTCAAAGGTATTTTCCTTTTGGCTGTGGAGGAGATAGGGGAAGGCTGACACAGTGAGCCAAACCTCTCCCTGGTGTAATTAGGTTGTGATGCTCTGCCAGGGATGAATTTGGCTCCTAATGGGATCTTGTCTTCCCTTTCCCGGGAGAGCTGGTGGCAGCAGAGCAGTGCTGTTGCCAGGAGACATTCAAAGAGAGCAGCTAAAACGGGAAACAAAGGCAGCGTTTTTGAGAGACCAGAACTGGGTCAGTGCCGGGTTCCTGGCCTTCCCGCGCGCTCGCGGCTCTGCAGCCACCCGCTCTCCTGGTGGACGCAGCAGCACTAACCGACCCAGGGCCAAGCCCGGAGGAGGCGGCTGCCCGGCAGGCGCGGACCGAGCGCACGGCAGCTCTGCTTTCCTTCCAGAGGGACCCGCTGACGTCTTTTCCCTGCCTTGCCCTTAGCAGCTGTGCGACCTTGCAGCCCATCTCCTGCAGCCCGAATGGTGCCCTTTACCAGGCAGACTTGAACAAGTTGAAGGCAAGCAGCGGCTTGGCTCCAGTGCCCGCTACAGCAGCGCTGGCACACCACGCTGGCGCTGTGCTCGGGCACAGGTGCAGTCCAGCCTGTTCCCTGCCCTTGACCTCCAGGGACGGCAGTCATCCAGCTGGGAATCCTCCCCCAAAACCACTGCCCAGGGCACGGGCAGGGAGCTCGTCATATCCGGGCTCTTGAGATGTGGTGCACAGCTCATTCGATGGCCCTGGCAGGGATCCCCCCGGGAGGCTGTGCTGGGCCAGGCTGCTGTGCAGCATTTGGGTGCTCCCAGGGGGTTCAGAGGCCATCCATACAGCCCGGCCCAGCTGGGTGGAGCCGCCTTAGGGCTCACTGAATGGGCTGGGCTGCTGTGCTGAGACGGTGAAGGGGCTGGTGTTCAGGAGTCAAGGCAGGGAGATCACACGGCACGAAAGCTGCCTTAAATTTGTGCATTGCTGCTCTGGAGATTAGGTTGGCTAGGGATGCCTCAGGGCCTGCTCTTGCTGGGGGCCAAACGACATGAAGGGCCTCTGTGCTGGTCCCTTGGATTCACAAGGGTCCTGGACAGAGGCCAGGGGCCTCTTGCTGTTACTGCTTGATCCGGGCCTCCGGTGAGCATTGCTGGCCACACTCGCCAAGGCCCTGCTGCTGTCACGGACCGAGCCCAGACTGGCAGAGGCGATGTGCTGGTGGGTCTCAGTCCAGGCCCTGATCAAACGGTGTCCCAACACAAATAGCCTTGCATTCCTGGCATGAACGGGCCCTCTTGTTGGACAGTGAGCCACATTCGTCCTTCCTGAGCTAGCCTCTCGGCTGGGCTTACCCACCTGTCTGTCATGAGGACCATTGCTGCGTAACACTGCCCGTGCTTGCAGGGTCTGAATACAAAGCTCTGGGTGGATGCTTTCAGTGACGCTCTTTGTTTCTTCTAGTATTAATATTTCACAATGAAATTACAAAATAATATAACACCCTCCCCTCAGAAACCTTCCTAACAATGCTGCGCAGTTGATGGGAGTACACGATGTGTACTTGGGCCTCCCGTCCAAATCGGGCCGGTTTACTTTTTAACTAGTAATGGACTTCTCAGTATCTCACCGCAGGTGCCTTTTCCAAGGAGAGCTGCCAAGAAGACGGCGGGGAGGGTCCTGGCACTGCTGGTCAGGCTGGGTTGATAGTCCGCTGGCAGCGCAGGTAGGCACGTCTCCCCTTCTGGGCTAAACTTCGTTCCACACCAGGCCAAGGTGAGATAACAGTTAACTGCAAGCTGGTCTGCCCCTCGCTCCTTCCCGTGCCCTCCTGTGCCAGGAGCAGCTGGGAAACTCGGGCAGTATTCTGTACGCCTCGGCTCTACCTGCGGGTGGGCTCTGGATGGAGCTGGCCTGCTGTCTGATGTCGGGTAATGCTTTCAGCAGAAAAGCAGTCTTCACACGGAGATTACATGATGATGGCGTGTGTCATAGGAGGCCAGGAAATGCTGGGCTGTGCAGCCGTTTTCCCGCTGCACGGCACAAGCGCGGGATGCCTGCTGTTGTGACAGACGAGCGTCCTTGTACTACCCAGCAGCACCCCTGGGCCACCCTGTGACCGTCCTGAGGATGATTCGTGTCACCTGCACGTGGAAAGTCTGGGAATGCGAAGCACCTCCTGATTGACACAGACACACGAGCAAATAAACACTGAGATTTGCAGAGAGCCTGTCTGTGGTCCCAGTGCTTGCCTTTCGAATGGTTTCGTTCTCTTTCTGGGCCTGATCCTGATCGTTACGCTGAAGGGGCTTGGGAGGGAGGGCGGGTGCTGAGAAGGGCTCAGGCTGCGGGAGTTCGTATCCTGGGTCCTGCAGCACAAACCTGACTGGGAAGCACGGCGCGGCGATGCCTCTGTTGTGGGCTAGAAGCGCCCACGCACCGAGCCAGGCTGCCTTCCTGCCTGTGTTGGTGAAGCTGCTCTCAGGCCTCCTGGCCCGAGGAGGAGGAAGGTGAATGCCGGCCAGGTCCAGGCCTGAATCCGTCTAGCTGACGGCAGCAGTTTGGCAGGCAGCGTACGCTCCCCAGACAGCGTGGCAGCGCTGGGTCACCTCCTGGGGCTCTGGCCGCCAGACCGCCCTCCTCGCAGCGCAAACAGGCGGCTGGAGGCAGCGCCGAGCGTGGGGAGCTCCCGCTCCGTGCTGCTGGATGGAGCAGGTCGAAGGGATAGGGAACAAAGCCAGTGCCCGGACAGGCATCCATCTCCAGGCTCGGCTCAGCAGTCATTTGTTGCCTCCTTGTTCCATCCCTGTGATTTGAGCAGACGTCTTGCTGGGTTGTGCTTCTCTGCTCAGGCCCCTGCACTGATGGGGTTGTGAATGCTGGGTATGAGTGCGTGTGTGTGCATGTACATATGTGCAAGTGTGCATGGATGCATGTGTGCTGCAGAAGCTCAGGCTCTCCGTGCTGGAGGTCCTGGCTGCCCTGCCGTGCTGACCGAGGGCTGCAGCTGTGCGTGTGCAGAAGCTGACTGTTTCAGACAGCACCTTCTCACACTTCAGGCTTCACACAGAGCCATGCAGCGAAGACAGATGGATAACATGCACGCAGCCCTGGCCTTCGTCTCAGCATTGGGCAGGAAAATGTCTCCCGGCCCAGGAACGGAGAAGCTGCAGCTTGCAGACTGGGGACCTGGCCCAGGCTGGAGAGGGGTGGCTGCCTGGACCAGGAGCAGAGCTCAGCCAGTACTGGGACCCGGTCTGGCCCTGGGCTGTTGCTTCATGCCTCTCCTGCCCCTTTACGAACTGGTCCCGTGAGCTGTCACTCATGACTTCCTGTGGAAGAGCAGGGCAGGTCGGCTCCTGCGACCCTGGGCAGGGCCGTGCCAGCAGCTGCGGGTCTGCCTTTACACGGGGGGAGTTGGTATGATGGGCGCTGGCATCTGCCTTTCATGTTTCTGATAGTACCTGAGCAGCAGGGGTTGGCGTGGGTTTGATCAGGGTCCCTAGGGCGATTTCCCTGGAACTAAATAGGCCTTGGCAATTTACACTGATCTTTTCATGCTAGAAAGGGAAGTATGAGCAAACGGATCCGTTCGGGAGAACAGGGCAGACAGACTGATAATAGTGCCACGCGGGGCTGTAGCAGGAGCGGCAGAGGAGCAGAGCCAGATACAAACACAGCAGACGTGACCTGTGAGCCGCGATCTGGTGCTCAGTGAAAATGCAGCTATGGCAGGAGTTGGCGCCTTGCTTCAGTCCGATTAATAAATGCAAACGCAACGAGAAGGACGGGCTGAATCACTGCAGCGATGCATGGAACCGGGGCTCATCAGGCACTTCTACGTGCAGCTTTTGCACCAGCTAAGAAAACATGAACTGAAACACAGAAGAATACGTGCCAGGCAGGTGGGAGCCGCCCGAGCAAACAAGCCTTTTGTTTGTACCCCTGCGCGTGGGCCGCCCTCCTCTGGAAACTGGTCATCTTCCTGGTAGTGTGTCATGATTCCTAATCCAGCTGGATGCATCCCAGGCATTTTGAGAGCTGTTCATACAGCTGAGCTTTATCTAGACACCCTTCCCGATTTCTCAGCAATGTGCTTGCAAAGAAACTGGCTTCATCAGGAGCTCCGTGCAGGCGGAGGAGCCAGTTTTGTGTGGATCAGGCCGGCACAGGACAGCTGGTGGTAACGAGATCCCACAGTGCTTCTTGGAAACAGATGTGAGCTGGCCCTCTGTCCTGACCAAATTGCAGCAGGGGAATTTGGGGCTATTCGGGCTTCCCTGCTGTTTGGGCTGGACGCCTGCCTCCTCCCCTGCTGTGGATTCATCATTTTGTTAGGGAGGTTTCTGGATGCTGTAGGCAGCAATGCTTCTGCATGTGGAAAAGGGGCTTCGCTGTAGGGTGTGGGGAACTGAATGATGAGAATTAATTTGTGCGATCACAGTTGTGTGTTTGCATTGATCACATTGGGATTATTTCTGATCATGCTTGATTATTAACAGGGAGGCATTTTTCCGCTTTGAGTAGCTTTTGTAGCCCAGCTAAGAGAGTGGCTAGAGCCTTTCTGCTCTAGCTCTCAGCTCTCCTGGCCTGTCTGTGTTGGTCAGGATGAATGGTTTTAAAAACACATAACTGATCCTCATTGCAGGATGGGTCGGTTCAGCAAAGTAGGACACGGTGAAGTGTCGCTGCACTCCTGCAGCAGCTCTGCGCACGGCCCTGCCGGTAAACTGAATGCTCGAGGCAGCCCACGTGGGCTTGAGACTGACCGTGCACGGGTGCCACGTCACACTTGCTGTGCCGGCGGCGTGGCGGACAGACAAAGCCACTGACCGCAGCTGCTGCAGCACCTCCCTTTGGGTCTCCGCAGCGTGGCAGAGCAGCATGAGCGCTCGCTGGGGCAGCAACAGCCACGGGGGAGCCCACGGGCGTTGCGAGGGCCCCGGTGTGGACTGGGAAAGGACCCTGTGCGTATGGGGGTGGGAGAGGGCCCTGGCGGTGCCGGCGCTGTGGAGCCCTGCAGGGCAGTGGGGAGCAGCAGGGCAGGGCCCTCTCCGCTTGCTGAAGGGAGCCCTGCGAGCCTGGCCTTGCACAGATCCCGGCTGGCTCTGGGCAGAGGAAGCTGCCAGGCCTGGCCCTAGCCCCGACGCCTCTCCCAGAGCTGAAGGAGGCAGGCTGCCCAAACTCCTCCCTGGCGCAGGGGTCGGGGACCTCTAGGGACTCTTCGGGCTGTTCCCTGCAGAGCAGGGAAGGATGGCTAGCACAGGTCCCTTGGACCCATCCTCTCCCCGCTCGCAGCCTGGCTCCTGCCTCCCTGGGTGGTCGGGAGGGATTTATGGGCAGGCCGCGGGGGATGGCACGTCCGTCACGTCCAGGCTGCAAGGAGGGGCAGCTCAGCGTGGGACATGCCTCTGCCTTCTCCCGCAGGACCGTTGATGGGGGCAGGCACGTCTGCCTGGGAGAAGATGGTGCATCCTGCTGCCTTCGCCTCTGTGATCCCAGATGTAACCCAGCGCCAGGCTGCCCAGGGAGGGGGAACGCAGACCCCCGCGGAGGAAAGAGGACGTTTCAAGCGCAGCGGATGTGCCAACTGTGAGAGACACTGAGACACAGGGAGGCCGTTTAGTGTTGACACCGACAGAGGAAGTGGCCGTGGCAGGCGGCGCCGTGGTTTCGGAGAGCTGGGGGCGGCAGAGAGGGGCTCCTGCGGTGCATCCGGCGCTCAGTCTTGCGGGGGAAGTTTCTGCGCACGATGGGCAGCCGGACGGAGCCCGCTTTGTCTCGTGGTGCGGGGCGTGCGTGGGAGCAGGAGCAGCCCGCTGGGGGTGTCTGGAGGCTGCTGTGCGCACGGGCGGCCAGCAGCTGCGTGGCAGCGAGCACAAACCACGTGCTGCTCGGGAGTTGGCAGGAGCTCTGCTGCAGGCTTCTGCGTGACCGTCCCCAGGGACCAGGGCAGCTGCTCCTCAGGTCTGGGCCTCAGCTCCTCACCCACGAGAGGGGACCAGCACCTGCCCGCGGCTCTGGGCGTGTTGTGAGGCTTGTGCAGGCTGCAGGGTCCGGTGCTGCACTCGTGGGGTGGAAACCGTGGGCCGGGAGCAGCAAAGGCCTTTACGCTGCCTGTGACTGTCCCACGTTAGACAGCGGAGGGGAGTTCGGGGCTCTGCAGGGCGCGACGGGCTCCCCGCACGTGCTCCCGTGAGCGTGAGAGAAAACGAGCCCTTTCTCCGGCTGACGGTGCTAAGCCAAGGTCAGGTGGACTCTCGACCGACCCTTCGGAGCTGGAGCAGGGTAGATGGTGTGGTGCGGCATGGACCGGTTCCCCGGGCGTGGGCGGACGCCTCTGTGCCTGGTCTGGGGCCCGTAAGACTAGCCTGGACAGAGCACACGGGAGCGTGGGCTGTCCAGGGAGGATCTTCGGGGACAGGGGTGGACAAGGGCCCGATCCTGCACAGGCCTCGCCGTGCCAGCCCAGGTCCAGCTGTTTGCGGCAGCTCGTGGGGATTTCTGAGCCGCACGCGGCGCCCCTGGAGGCCGGCGCCGAGCTCCTTGCACGAATGGTCCTTCTTGGGGGAATGTAGGAACCGCCCCAACGCCTCCTGGGCCAGAGCGACGCGTACGTGGTGGATGCGGCAGGGCTGGTGATGGTGGGCCGGATTCGGCTCCAGGCCGGAGAAGCTCTCGG
>NW_005842408.1:817252-820012 GCF_000455745.1 Alligator sinensis | reverse complement strand
GCGTGGGCGAGCGGGGGCGGTCCGGCAAGCCAGGCAGGCAGCAGGCGAGACGGCGGCTGGGCGGTGCAGGTGCGGAGCGGGTGCTGCAGCAGGGCAGGGAGGGCACGTGGCTCTGGGCCCCGGCCTGGCAAGTGCCGTGTGGCCCGGGACCTGGTCTTTGCTCCAGACGCCTGGTGGCACTGCATAGACAGCAGCCACGCTGTCCGTCTGGCCCAGGACCCCACACGCAAACTTTCAGCTCCTTGCCGCTGCTCCGAGGGCCACGGACGTGCCTTAAGCCAGGGCGAGCTGAGCGTCCCCCCTCCCCAGGGATGTGCCCCAGCGCCGGGGCTCCCTGAAACGCCGCGGGGTGGGAGCGGGTCCTGCTGGCTTTGCCCCACGGCCGCAGTAACCTCGCTCCGGCTGGTAGCAGCTCCCACGGCCCCTCCTGGCTCGTGCCTTCTGCAGCCCCACACGAGAACGACGGCTCTTGCCCAGGGAGCCGTATGCCGAGGCGAGCGTGGCCGCCGCTCGCCGGGGCGTTGTGCCCCAGTCCAGCGGGCACGCTCGGGAGCTTTAGGCACTGCTAGCTGGCCCCTCACCCTGCTTGGCCAGCTGGGTATGCTGCTGGACCCAGGCCCAGCCCTGCAGCGATGCCTACCATGCTGCCCAGTGGCAGAGCGCCGGCGCTGCTGCTTGTGGCAGGCGCTGGTTTCCTCGCGTCCCTCTGTCCTCACCCTCCCTCCCTGCCGTCTCAACCCCTGCCAGCCCACCCGGTGCCCAGCCCAGCCCAGCGGGCCTGATCCTTGGTGCTGCTGGACTGTAACCAATGCATGCCAAAGGTGACATCATAATACCCCACGTGACATCACTTCTGGAGCAGTGATGTCACAGTGTGGAAGCAACGGCTGTTTTCTCAGGATTCCAGGCTGGAGCCCGGGCCTCGCTGGGCGCTGCTCCGGGGGTGAGGAAGGAGCCCCTCGGTGCTGTGGTCTGAACCGGGGTGGGAGCAGTGTGACCCGGGGGTGCGCACGCTCTAGAGTGGGAAGAAGCAGCCCCGCGGGGGGTGCTCGGTGACAGGCCGGGGCGGGGCGCGGGGTCCCTGGGTAGTGTTAGCTGTGGCTGGAGTGATGAAGCTTCCTGGTCTCTGCGGTTTGGATGAAGCCCCCCTCCTCTTGCTGCCAGGGGAGCTGCGTGTCGGCCCCGGAGAGGATGCTGCGTCTGGTCGGGACCAGGCTCGCTCGCAAGTGGTGGAGGCAGCTCTGGGCGCAGCCCCTGGCCAAGCCCGCCTGCAGGTACTGGCGCCACGTCCACGCTCTGGCCTGGGGCAGCCTGTCTTGGGCGCTGGGCCCGGGCGCGGGCGGTGCGGTGCGGTGCGGCGTGGTGCGGTGCTGCACCGGCGCCTCCTCCCGTGCCGGTTCTGTGATGGTGTCGCTGTTCCCTTGCCCTGCGCCCAGCGTGACCGCTGCTCTCGGGGCCGCGTTTCTGGTCTGAGCCCCTGTGCCACCGTCCGACCTGGCTGCTTCTCGCTGAGGAGATCTGGGTGGACTGGCACCAGATCTGTCTGTCTCCAGCGTGCCCAGCACCACAGCGTGCAGGCTCCCGCTGGGCGCGCTGGGCTCTGAGTTAGCAACCACCACTGCCCTGTCCATCTCCCCTGCGCTCCCAGCCCTGGGATCCTCCTGTGTGCTGGCATCCCCCCCGAGGGTCCCAGGTGCCACTGGTGCTCCTGGACGAGCGAGGCTCGCACGGGCAGGTGCTGAGCTCTGGCTCTGGTGGCCGTGCCCTCACCACATCGCAGCACCGCGGTTTGTGTCCCCAGGCTGCCGTGCTACAGAGCGCTCCCGAGAGCCAAGTACTCGAGTCAAAAAGACCCGGTAAGTGAGACCCAGACCCGGACACGGGCATGGGCAAACTGGGTAGCTGCCAGAAAATGGGCAGAAAGGGGGCCTCAAAATGGTCATTTTGTTCCATTGCCCTATTATTATCACCATTATCTCTGGCAAAGGGGGGCCCCATACTAAAAGCTCGCCCGGGGCCACCGGGAGTCTAGGTTTAGCGCTGGTGAGACCCTCTGCCGCTCTGAGGCCGTCTGCGGCGCCGGCTCGAGCCTGGTTTCCAGGCTCCATAGCAGGGCTGTCTCCAAAGCCCCAGGGCCCGGGTCTCGCAGGGGCCGAGCTGCTCCCGCAGCCGCAACCTGTGGGCATCAGCAACTGGTGGCAGCCCCCGTGATGCAGCCCATGAGGAAGTAAATGAGGCCAGAGGCCTCTCCATCGCCACGGGCCCTTGTGCACCCTGCGGGCGGGCGGAGCCCTAGCCCGCACCCCGGTACGGTGCCGCGAGGATGGCCCGGCTAAGCGAGCCAGCTGGAGAGCCGATGGGCCGTGCGGCTGGTCCATGCCCCGAGGAGCGGGCTCCAGGACCAGCTGCGGTGTGGGAGGCGGGCACCAGCCCCGCGACCCCAGAGAGGACAGCTGCCCCCCTCGACCGGCCACGTGCTCCCGGAGCCCGGCCCCGCCACGAGCTGCGAGCCGTCCAGCTGTGCGAGCACGTGGTCACCGCTGTCGTCTCCTCCAGGAGCCCGGGTCCTTTGTCAGGAGCACGTTCAACGGGCAGCTCACCCCCGACCACGTCTTCCCCTTCCCCTCAGGTAGGAGGGCTCGGGGTGCCGGCACGTGGCACTGGGCACCAAGCGGCACCGTCCCAGCCGGCGCCTTCCCGGGGGGCTGCATTGGAGCGGGCAGTCCTGCGCCACGGGCCTCCCCAAGGCCGCCCTGGAGG
>NW_005842408.1:807049-816785 GCF_000455745.1 Alligator sinensis | reverse complement strand
GCGCTGGCCAGGGCCTGGGGGGCTGCCGTGTCCTCGGGGGCTCCCGTCCTGGGCCAGGAGGCCTGGGGGTGCCTGGGAGGACACGGGGGGCAGCGCTGTGCCGTGCCTCTCGGCCCAGCCCGCCAGGGCAGAGGGGAGGAGAGGATGGAGTGGGGCCGAGGGGAAAGGGAAGGCAGGGCTTTGCCCCCCCCACTCCGTGTGCTGCCCCCGCTCAGCCGCAGACCCCCTCCGGCCCCTGGTCCTCGCGGTCACCAGCACCCCCTCCCCTGGGACCCAGCAGCCGGCGGGGGGGGGCGCTTGTGACCTGCCCCAGCGGTGCCAGGGGAGGGCGTAGCTGCCGCAGCCCCCGTCCCCTGGGCAGCCCGGGGTAGCAGGGCCAGCACGGCCCCCCTTCCCCCCGCTCTGCTGTGTGAAGGAGGTGAACGACCCCGCCAAGAACGAGAAGCTGGAGGGCATCGAGGAGGCCACCCTGGCGGGGCTGAAGGCGATGGGAGCCTTCGGGCTGCAGGTGCCCGAGGAGCTGGGGGGCGTCGGGCTGACCAACACCCAGGTGAGAGGGGTCGGGCGCCAGCCTGAGCTACGGGGCTGGGGTCTGACCTCGCCCAGCTCCGCCGAAGGGGCACGAGTCCCCGGCTCAGCCGCCTGGTGCTGGGATGGGGCCCAGCCATCTCCCGGGCCTGATCCGGCCACGTGCGGCCTCGCCCGACCTGCAGGCGCTGGGCCAGCCCTGGGGAGTAAACTGGGCTCCCGGGGGACGGGGTTCAGGGGACAGCGCAGCCACAGCGCGGCAGCCAGGCGGGGCGCGGCTGGGCTCAGCTGGACGGTGCCTCGCCTGCCGGAGCGCAGCGCTGCCCCAGGGCCGTGCCCGCTCGCACGTGTGTGTGTGCACACCGTGGCACCTCCCTGCTCAGCCAGGCCCCGCGTGCTGCCAGGCTGCGACCTGACACGTGGCCTTGTGCTCTGCAGTACGCGCGCGTGGTGGAGGTGGTGGGTGTGCACGACCTCGGCGTGGGCATCAGCCTGGGTGCCCATCAGTCCATCGGCTTCAAGGGGATCCTGCTGTTCGGCACCAGGAGTCAGAAGGAGAAGTACTTGCCCAAGCTGGCATCTGGTAGGCACGGGCCTGCACGCCCCGATCCTGGGGGGAGCCCTGCAGCCTGCCGGCTGACGGTGGGAAACCTCTATCCTGTGGCTGCCTCTTTACGTGGAGCCTGACGGCGCTAGCCAGGCCCAGGCAGGGGCGGTGAGGACTGGGTCACTGCTCGTTGGTGCCTGTTCCCTCCTGTCCACTGTGGCATGTGGTCGTAGCCCTTCTCAGGTCCCTGTTGCATGCCTGGCCCTGTGGTCGGGATCCTGGTGCCTGCAGCGGGCCAGTGACTTGGTGCCCCAACACACGTGGGCTCGAGCCCGTGGTGACGGCTCTGCTCCCCCGGCAGGCGAGACCGTCGCCGCCTTCTGCCTGACGGAGCCCTCGAGCGGCTCCGACGCGGCCTCCATCCGGACCGTGGCCGAGCCCAGCGCCTGCGGGAACTTCTACACGCTCAACGGGGGCAAGATCTGGATCAGGTGAGAGGCAGTGGCACCGCCTGCAGCACCGGTCGGCAGGCCCAGCAGTGCCGCGGGAGCAGGACGGGCTGGGGTGGAGCGTGGGCCCGTGGCTCGGGAGCACGACAGAGCTGGTGGCGCTCGGGGCGGATGCACAGCTCCTGCCCAGCTCGAGGCACCCGGGGGTGTGGGGCCAGCCCAGCCCAGCCCCAGCACAGGGTCAGAGGTGGTTTGCAAAGCTTCAAGGGGGATCTTTGCACGGGGGTGGCACGTAGTCATGTTGTGTCTTGCCTCTCGGCTTCCTGCCTTCCGCCTGGGGAGGGAGAGGCACACATGCACACACACGCACATGCATGCACGGTGCCCCCGTGCAGCAGGCACTGCCCCCCTGACTTGCTGTGGTGCTGTCCGATGCGGCTAGTTACAGCCCCCGCTTCCTGTGCTAACCGCGGCTCCTTGGTCCTGCCCAGCCCCAGCCCTGGCCGCGGCCCTTCCCTAGGCCAGGGCCTTGCAGCCAGAGGCCGGCCGGCTGTGCGGGCACTGCTGCAATGGAGGGGGTGGCTCAGGGAGCTCAGAAGAAAGGGGCTGCAGGCTGGGCTGGGCTGCGCGAGCACAGCCCTGGCAGCCCGAAGCAGGGGCTGGTGCAGAGGGTGCTGGATACTGTGAGCTGTTCTTCCCACCACTCTGTCGCACGTCCTCCTCCGGGCTGGCGTGAGGTCCCTTCTTGCTGGCGGTGGTCCCGCTCCGCAGACCGGGCTTGCGTCCGGGAGACCAGCCTGCAGGAATGTGATGTGGTGCTCACTGCAGAGTCAGGATGTGGCTTCACTTTACACCTTTTTGCCCCCAGCCCCGGGCCTGTGCTTTGCTCAGGTCTTGACCCAGTCCCACTTTGCCTGTTGGGGATGGGACTTCAAGGTGGGCACAGGCGGACGGGTGTAGAAGTGCCCTGTGTCAGGAGACCCGACTCCCTGCCTTGCAGTTGTTACCAGATTTGCCCATCACTTTGGGGTGCACTCCTTTATTAGGGTACGTTTCTAGGGTCGTTATAATTGTATCAGTGTGCTGCTTGTGTGACTTGTGTTTCTGTACGGAGTTCTGTCTCTCCCTTCTGCGAGTCCTCGCCCCCAAGGGAACTATCTGGCAGGACTCGGTTTCAGTGGGGCTGGGTTCCTCCAGCCACCGCATCAGTCAAATACACACACACACACACACACACACACACACAGTCAGAGAGATTGCTCCCTCTTGAAGCACACTGTGTGCTGCTTTACAGCTTTCTTACACCCTTAGTCCAGCCTCTTCAAAGCATTTGTTTAACTGTGTCAATCAAGAGGGTCCCAAGCTATAACTGACGGGGAAAATCCTGTCATAGAAACAGGTTCAATTTAAATGAATTACCTGTTTCAGTGCCAAGGGGTTCTCTGGTTTGGGACAGCTCAAGAAACTGATGAACAACCAGGAAAACATCAGGTTTTAAGGAGTAGCCAGACAGCTAGGAGCCAGCTTGAAATGATTATGACTATAGGAGACATACTGGAAGGGCTTCTCAGCTGGCCTAGCCGTGCTGGCACCGTGCAGTCAGCACCGGTGTTGTGTGTTTTACCTCTTGTGAACAAGCCTCAGCTCAGCATGACTTTCAGATCGTACTGCAGTCTTTTAACAGACTGAAGGGGACTGGTTACTTGGGGCGTTCATCAACGTTGTGGGGACGACTTCCACCAGTCATCCCGGGAAAAGTATGACAGCATTTGTGGTCTGGGCTCCCACGGGCTGGACGCTGTGATGAACCCCGAACCACTGTTCAAATGTCGCCCGTACCCGCTCCGACTCGGTCTCTTGCCTCAGCGTTCCCCAACCCGGCAACCGAGTTAGTCCATCAAGTTGAAATAGGCCTCCCAGACTGGGACCAGGGAATGTGCGGCCCGAGATGCCTAGTAAACTTTTCTTCTGCTTAGTTCTGAGTAGATGAGGGGTGTGTGTGGGTGTGGGTGTGGGTGTGGGTGTGGTGGGGAGGGGAGATAGAAAAAGTCCTTTGCGAGTCCAGCAAGCTGGGTGCCAGGGCTCCCTCGGGAACACAGAGCTGACCGGTAACACAGTGTGCACGCTTGCGGTCACTGCCTTGGCTGTGCTGCTACAGCCGAGGGCTGTGTTGGGTGCAGGGAGGATGCTCATGCTCAGCTACCTAGCTCACACCTCCACCGCCCTCAAACTGTCCCTGGATCATACGTGGTAGTTACGTCTTGCTAGCAGTCGGGGAGACACATGGTGCTTCTCTGGTGGCGTAATGTGCTGTATCAGTGCTCCCAGTGCCCCCAGACAGGGGCTGTAGTCAAGGGCGATCAGAAAGACGGGCACGAGTACTGGCATGAACGGGCAGTGCTCAGTCCAGGGCAGGGAGAGACCAGGCTGGTGGCAGACGGGCGTGGGGACCGTGCTCTCATCCCTGCCTGCTTTATGCCGCAGTAACGGAGGGACAGCAGAGATCTTCACCGTGTTCGCCAAGACGCTGGTGAAGGAGGGGACAGGGGAGGTGACGGAGAAGATCTCTGCCTTCATCGTGGAGAGGGCGTTTGGGGGTGTGACCAGGTCAGTGCTGCTTGCAGCGTACGGGACCGGGGCCGTGCACCAGGGGCCCTGCCAGCCCTCAGCCTGTCCCGCAGTCTCAGCCTGCCTTTGTCACCCAACCATTGAAGGACACACGTGAAAGGTGCACGGGACTGTGCAGCACCAGCAGTCCAGCCTGGGAGCCACCGGCTTGAAGCCTTGGCAGGCAGCCGAGACCCAGGGACTCTGATCTGGCATCGACACTGGTCCGGGCAGGTTACACGCTCCTCGATGCCCGGCTGCCCTGCTGCTGCACCAGGGGAGCGTGGCAGGCGTGGACCTGGGCTGTGCTCTGCCACGGGGTGCAGCCTGGCAGTGCCAGCACATCTAGGAACAGACAGTTGTTCCTTGCTGTATTTAAACCTGTCTCAGCTGTTGTGGAAAACATGGTGTTAACCTTCCCTTTGCACACACAAGTGCTGCATGTCACTGTGCGCCTCCCTTTGCATGCACACACGCACGCGACTGGCCTCAGCCCATGCTGGTCTGGTGCCGTGGACCCCACGCACAGGTAGTTGTGCAGGAACGGTGCAAAGGCCGTGGCCGGCAGAGGCTGGCTAAGGTCACGTTTTGCTTTATCTTGGCAGTGGCCCCCCGGAGAAGAAGATGGGGATCAAGTGCTCCAACACAGCGGAGGTGCACTTCGACAATGTGAAAGTGCCTGCGGAAAACCTGCTTGGGGAGCTCGGCAAAGGCTTCAAGGTGGCCATGAACATCCTGAACAACGGGCGCTTCGGGATGGCGTCTGCCCTGGCCGGCACCATGCGGGGTGTGATCGTCAAGGCGGTGTGTGCTGCTATTTCCATCCGTTAGATAGCGCCGGCAGCTGGGGCTGTTCACAGGGTGGCGCACCTCTGCGTGCCCAGCACAGAGGTCAGCTGTTTTAGTCCTGCCACGAGGTGGGACGGGTTTGGCTTTGGCAGCTAGCCAGCATTTACATGGAGGGAGCCCGAGTCAGGAACCGTCACGGAAGCCGCGTACTCAGCGAGTCCGTTCACAGCATGCGTGTGTGCATACGGGTGTAGCTGGTAGCGCTGTTGGGTGAAGCGCTGGCCAAAGTCCCATCAGCACCGTGCTGAGCTCAGGAACCCAGCCTTCTCGCGCCGCGGGAGTCAGACTCCTTGTGAACGGCATCTTTGTGTCTCCTCATAGCAAAGCCATCCACGAGCCAGAGCCCGTGCATCCGCCAGCGGTTCCACGGAGCTTGCTGGCGTGGCAGGTGCTCTGCCCCTCCGCACAGCCCGATACGCGCTCCCGCAAGAGCTGCAGGGCCTTGACGGGAACCCGCCAGCCCCAGCTTCTGCAGCCTGCTCCTTCTCTGCTGTCTGTGCCCGGGGCCCGGCGCGGGCGGGGAGACGAGCAGCGGGCAGACGGGTCCTGGGAGGGAGGAGCAGAGCCTGGCTATGACCCACGCTGCTACTGCTCCTCCCTCGTCTCCCTTGCTGCTGTGCCTGCTGGTGCAAAAGCAGTCCTTGTGGCTGATCCTAAGTAGCAGTGTGGGCAGGTCCTGGCACGTGGGCAGCTGGGGGATCGTGGAGCCACGGGAGGGGTGTTTGGGGCCCCTACGTAGGGAGAGTGAGCAGCCCCTCTGGGTATGGGAGAGGCACAGATCCTGACGGGAGGGTGCCGTGGAGTTGGCAGCAGTAGAGGTGGCCAGACGGGAGACGGAGGGAGCTGCAGGCGACCGCGGAGGCTGACAGGAGCCCCTCCTGCGCAGTCGGCGTGGCCTGCAGCAGCGGTGCGGCGCAGCACGTGGCCCTTCGGTGTCTGTGCTGGGCTGCGAGGCCGAGTCCTGCAGCCTGGATGAGAAGCAGATGGCTTTCTCTCTCTGCGGCCGGGGTCCTGGGGTGTGGCGCCGGCGTGTCACGGGGCTCACGCTCCCTCTCCTGTACCGCTAGGCCGAGCACGCTGCTGCACGCACGCAGTTTGGGAGCAAGATCAGCCGCTACGGCGCCATTCAGGAGAAGATCGCTCACATGGCCATGCTGCATTATGTCACTGAGGTGGGCAGTGCACCTGGGCCCAGCCTGGCGGCCGGGGCAGCCCCACGTGGCCCGGCGGGGCTTGGACCCTGCGGGACTTGCTGCCGCCATGGCAGTGAATCCTGGTGGGCAAAGGTCCCGGGGAGCATCAGGGCCGGTTGAGCCCTGAACTGGACAGGCGCTTGGGTCAGCAGGGCCCTGGCCCAGGAGCGACTGTTCAGTGCGACCAGAGAGGGGCCACTGAGCGCAACGGCCACCGTGGAGTGGGCGGGGCGGGGAGGGGGGGCGGGGCATGCAGGCTGGGGCGTGCACCCTGAAACCTGCCTCTTCTTGGTGGCCGTGCAGTCCCCGGTGTTTCCCCGCAGGGCGCGGGCATGGTCCAACCCCTCTGCCTGGCCCGCGTGGGCTGCCCAGCCACTCGCAGGAGTGCCACCCAGCCGGGCCTTGAGGGTGCGCGGCCTCAGTGTTGGCCCAGCGTGTGCTGCATGGAGACGCGGGGCCTGGTGGGGCACGCCAGACCGGGAAGGGGGCAAGGGCGGGGAGGTTGGAGCAGCCCCGCCTGTGCGTGGCGTGGCGTGGCGTGGCGTGCCCAGTGTGACTCGTGGCCTCCCCACAGTCGATGGCCTACGTGCTGAGCGCCAACATGGACATGCGGGTGCCCGACTACAAACTGGAGGCTGCCATCAGCAAGATCTTTGCGTCGGTGAGGCCTTCGCTGTTGCCTTGTCTGATCCCTCCCCTCTGACCCCCTTGGGAGCAGACGTGGGGCCTCGGGGCACACTGGCTGCCTGTCGCAGGGACGCGCCTGTGCCCTGCCCTGCCCTGCCCTGGGTGGAGCGCGTGGCACCTGCGATCCTGCAGCAGGGACCCGAGGCGTGACTAGGCCGTTGCTGCTGGAGCCGGCTTCCCTGCAGCCCCTCGCCGGGCACAGCGGTCACCCCAAGTGCTGGTGGGGTCAGCCCCAAGCCTGGCAACCCCATGGCTTGTAAGCGGTGACCCTCTGCCACGGCAGCACAACCGCAGCCCTTGGCCGCGCCAGCGCAGGGCACGCGCTCAGGGCGGGCGGCTGGGTTGGGGCACCTGAGCGAGCCCGCCCGGGTCGGACGCCTTCCCTCTGCAGACTGTGCTGCTCCCTTCCCTAGGAGGCCGCCTGGCACGTCACGGACGAGTGCATCCAGGTGCTTGGAGGAATGGGCTACATGCAGGTGAGCAGCAGCGGGGCCGCGGGGCCTGCCCCAGCTGGGACCCGGGGCCCATCGTTGGTCTCTGTGCGCGCAGGAGACTGGGGTCGAGAAGGTCATGAGGGACCTGAGGATCTTCCGGATTTTCGAGGGCACCAATGACATCCTGCGGCTGTTTGTGGCACTGGCGGGCATCGAGGTAATGACTTGCGGGCCGTGTCCCACACTAGCTTCTCCAGGGAGCAGGACGGGGAGGGGAGGGCACGCAGGGGCCAGGAGCACAGTGCCCTGTCTTGGGTGGGGTGGGGGCAGAGCTGTCTGCCTGAGCCCGTGCCATCACTGCCTCGCCGTGTCACCTGGGCCAGACCTGCCCCCATCGTGGCGACGCAGGCCACAGCAGCGGTCCTCCCTCCTACTGCGCTCTGCCCCCATGCATGAGCGCTGCGTGAGAGCCCCCGGGTCCTGCACCAGAGCTGCGTGTCGTTCCTAGTTCCCGAGCCCCCTCGCGAGTAAGCGTGTGCAGCACCGGGCCCTGGGAGCTCGTTAGCAAACGAGGGGCCGCACCGGAGCAGAGCGCTTGTTGGGCGCGCGGGAGGGCGGGCGCCAACTCCCAGCACGTCCTTTGCCTGGAGGAGCCGTGCAGGGGGCACCCGGGTGGTGGGCTGTGCGGGGTCTGCAGCCCACGAGCCCCCCGCTCTGGGACCCCAGGTCACATCTGAGCGCGAAGAACCAGCTGTGGGCCTTGTGCACGCTTAGCCCTTTGCTTTCCTTGACGGGGGTGACAACGGTTAAGCCTCCCCCCCGTCTGGAGGAGGGGGACTGTCCTTGTGGCGGACGTGCCGGGCAGGAGGGACGCGGGCGACCCCCAGCTCACAGACGTGCTTTGATGTCTCTGAGCAGACGGTGCCCTGCACCGGGGCGCTGCGTGGCTCAGCTGCAGGTTCCCGGGCTGCACAGCCATCGGGTGCACCCCGGGGATCCCGAGTCCAGAGGAGCCTGTCGCTCGTGTCTCATCCTGGAGATGAGAGCAGCCCTCTGCAGACAGCCCTAGCTTGCGTGTGGTGCCCTTCTGACCTCCGACAACACTTTTCAGTATGCCGGGGACCAGTTAAAGCGTCTGCAAAAAAACCTCCTGAAGCCGGCGGGGAAAGTTGGTGCCATCCTGCAGGAGATCGGGCTGAGAGCGAAGCGGTGAGCAGCGCGCAGCCGGGTTGCCTGGGGGGCGGGGGACAAAAAGCCCCTCAGCCGTTGCACCTCCCTGCCAACCCTCACAAGGAAGGTCAGTGCGGGACCGGCTCCCCGGCGTGGCACGGGGGACACTGTGCCACTGGAGATGCTGGCAGTGAGCTTTTCACAAGAGCATTCAGACATCAGAGCTGCCATGGACTGGGTCAGCCCTAGATCCGTCTTGCCCAGAGGGACTGGGCCTGACCTGGGCTTTCCCTGCTCCTCGCTCCCTTGCAGCCTCCAGCATTAAGGTCTGGGTGGAAGCTCTGATTCGGAGGCCGTGCCCCTCACTCCTGAGCGACCGATGCCCCTTTCCTCCGAGCACGTGCCTAACCCCTCTGCGAATCTGGCTACTGTCAGCTTCCACTGCGTCTGGTGGCTGCAACCCCGCACTTTAATGCCACGCTGGGCGAAAAGGTCTTCCTGTTGTTAAACTTCCTGCCTGCTCGCTTCATTTTCCTGAGCATTTCCAGGTGTTGGTGCCTGCCCGGGTGACCTGGCCACACATGTCCCTCGACACAGGCGTGTTATGCCCATCCTCCTGGCAGCATTGCTGTTGCTCTCAGGAGGGTTGACCAAGAGTCCAGCCCCAGAGCAATGTGCCTGGTGCACTGCTTGGTGCACTGCCTGCATCAAACCAGGATGGAGCAAGCTACAGGAAAACGGGGCAGATGCTGACCCTGTAGATGGAAAGTCTGACCTCATGCAGGTGTCATGGAGACCATGAAATCCAGGGCTAGCTGCAACCGTTCCCTCTCTGCCTTTCACTGCGGGCGTGAGCTGCAGGGGAGCCCTTGGTATGGTCCTGGGCTGGACTGCCCCTGTGGGGCGGCTGTGCATGCAGGAACATGGCCCAGGTCCCTTTCAGCCCTTTCGTCCTTGCCTTTCTTTTGCTCTACTTCTTTTCTAATTCCCTGCAGCAAAGTCGGGATTTCCACTGGTTCCTCGCTGCAGGGCATCGTTCACCCGGACCTGGACGGCAGCGCGGACCTGGTAGGAGTGTCCATAAAGAGACCCTTGTTTTCCAGAGCCTGACTCCTCCACCACGGGAGCCAGGGCCCGTGGGGTGGGCTGCTCAGACGGCCTCGTGCTCCAGCAGCATCGCTGGCAGCACGGCCCTAGGAGCTCACGCCTGCTGGGGCAGCCTCCAGGCTGCTCTAGGTTACCCTTGGGCCCAGGGGTGGGGGGCGGGGGGCT
>NW_005842408.1:794166-806985 GCF_000455745.1 Alligator sinensis | reverse complement strand
TAATCCTGCTTCTCACCAGCCCCAAATAGAGCTCAGCCGGGCACTGTGGCCAGCTGCAAATGCCTCGGCAGTGCTGGTACAGGGACAGCACGTCCCTTCGCTCCTGGCCCTGGTCTCCCTTGCCGCGTCCTCCCCTCTGGACTTGCCCTGCGGTATCAGGCTGCCCTTGCTCTTCTCTGCCGCTCCCCTGCATGCTGGTCTGCAGCAAGACCCCTTGGTTCGTGCGTGGCCCCGGGCACTGAGCGGTGCCCCGTCACAGCTGGCCTGGCAGGGAGCCACGCCATCCAGCTGCAGCCGGGCCAGGCGCTGCAGGAGTGGCCTGTCCAAGGGGCCCTGCTTCGCAGCGGGCGGTCTTGGGGCTGTCGCAAGCCCAGGACTGTTCAGTGCCCGACTCGGCTGGCTTTGGGCTGTGGCTCCCGCATGCCCCAGTCTCAACGGTGTGAGCACCGTGGCCTCAGCCTGCATGTGGCATCTCACCAGTACCGTGGGGGTGAGCGCACAGAGCAGGGTGCAGCACGGCCTGGGGCAGATGACGAGCACTGCAGGCTCCTTGTTTAGCACTTTGGGGGCTAGCGAGGGGCTGGCCTGCAGGCAGGGGCGGATGCTCGCAGGTGGAGCTGCAAGCGTGCTGGAGCCCCGGGGCTGGGCCCACAGCGCTGGACCCCTCGCAGCTCCGGCACAGCCCTGCCAGCGATGGTTGCCTGCAGCAGAGCTCTGCCATGCCCTGCTCTGCCCTGCCCGCAACGCTCTCGCCAACAAACTTGTCCCGCCTGGCTGGGTCCTGCCCGTGGTGTACCCATGCAGCTCTTCCAGGGCACGGAGCCACGCACACAGCTGGCCCCATCCTGCCCAGGCTGGGGGTCACACGTGTGGCTGCCTCACCACGGCCTCTCCCCTCAGACAAGCAGTTCCACCTGAAGCGCATAGCCGACGCCACCATCGACATCTATGCCATGGCCGTGGTGCTCTCCAGGTGCGTGGCGAGCAGCGTGGAGGGAGCGAGGGAGGGAGCGTGTATGTGGGGAGGGGATGCCCTTCTCGACCGGTACTGCCCAGTTCTGGGCTGGCACTGTGGAGGGGAGCTGGTGGGCGCCTGCAGCTGCTGCAGGCTCTGTCGGCCGTGCAGGGCAGTGCCGGGGGCTGCCGGGCAATGCTGGTAGCACGTGTGCCCACGGCACATGTTGGCTGCAGCACCCGTCTTGCATGCTGGGCGCCCGGGGGGGGGGTGCGGGTGACCCCTCGTCCCTTCCCAGCAGTGCTTGCCTGTGCTAGCTCAGGGAAGCTACCGAGCTGCATGGGCCCAGTCCTCTGCACCAGCCTCAGCTTGTGGCCCAAAGGCCCCTGCCTGTGCATAGGCTCCTTGTCCCCACAGGGCTCCAACCCCATGCGGCTTGTGCCCCATGGCTCGGGCTTCAGCCCCTGGGGGGTCTCTTGCTCACCTTGTGCCCCCGACCCCTCCCTCACTGCCTCTGCCCATCCCGTAGGGCCACGCGTTCCCTGTCGCTGGGACAGCCGACCGCGGAGCACGAGAAGCTCCTCTGCCAGACGTGGTGCCATGAGGTAGGACCCAGGCCCGGACCCTCGTGGGGGTGGGTTTGTGTCGCTGAGCAGGTGCGGCTGGTGGCATTGGGGGCAGAGCCTCTCCCCTCCAGCACTCAGCATGCGCTCCCTTCCCTTCCCTGCCGGGCCGAGCCGTCTCCCCGGAGCCCCCTCCGCACGGTGCCCTGCCTGCAGGCGCTGGGTGGCTCCAGCCGTGCATGAATGCCTCACTCCATCCTGTTCCCGCTTGGCCTCTGCTCCACCCGCCCCTGCTCCTGGGCACCAGGTGCTCGCCAGGTGGGGTTGGGGTGGGACCTGTTCCCCCTGCCCAGCAGTCAGGGGCAATTAGAGGAGCTCGGCTTGCCCAGGGCCCCAGGCAGAGCCCAGCTGGCTGTGAGGCAGCCCCGGCCCGGCCCCAGCCTGCCAGGACGGGTTCCCGCAGCTGGGCTGTCAGCTCCCATCGTTTGTGCACGAGTGCACGGCTCCACCTCGCCGTGCCTGGCCACGCCGGCCCCCCCAGAACGTCCCCTGGCAGCCGAGGCTGTGTTGGGAATGGTCGGGGTTGGCGGAGGTGCGAACCCCTCTGTCCCGTGCAGGCGTTCGAGCGCGTGAGGGGGAACCTCCGGGCAGTGAAGTCCCCGCCGTGGACCCAGAGCTTCACCAACAAGGAGCTCATCTCGGATGCCGTGGTGCAGAACGGCGGGGGCCTGGCCTCGCACCCGCTGAGCTTCTGAGGGCGGGGCGCGGGCTGGCCTCACGTGGGGAGAACGACACATCTGATGGGGAGAAGGAAAGCATTAAATTTATTTACTTCTGTCCTCTCCCGACTGTGGTCTGTGCGGCCGGCTGCACTGGGCCTTGGCCTCGGCGCCCCTCTCCTGGGCCCTGGTTTGGAAGAGCCCCGACCCTTGGGGGGCCTGTCCTGTGGCGTGGCCCCCTGCGCCTGCCTGCTCCAGGAGCCCGACATGGGCCCAGGGGCTGCTCTCAGTCACCTCCACCCTCCGCGCTTGACTTGGTCCCTCCCTGGCTGGGCCTCCCCCAGTCTCTCCCTGCCCTGGCCACAGAGCTGAGGTGGCCCCTGCACAGGCCACGGTCGCCTTCCCGTGGCTGAGCCCAGGGTCTCCGATCTGATGGGCTCCGCACCGGGCTTGCTCTTGGCACCAAGGCCCTGACCCTGACCCCAGCTAGGTGCCTGCCTGTGCCTGGGGCAGCGCCGCCTGCCGCGGCTCACCTAGATCCTCTTGTGGGCTGGGTGGAGGGAGCCAAGGGGGCTGGGGTGGCAGGGCAGCCCCCGTGTGAGCAGCAGCCTCCTGGGCAGCGCCAGCAGGGAGAAGGTCGACTTGCTTGTGCATGGTGGGGTGGACCCGGGGCACGGGGAGCCACGCGCTGTGGAGGCAGCTGGGCGCTGCGCTGCCTCAAACCCCAGCACAGTGACCCTGCGGGGCCGCGTTGCTCTGAGCAGATGGTCTGGGTGGCTGTGCCAGCTGGCTCGGCCGCGCCAGGGACGCCCTGGAGGGACAGTGGTGGGGGTCATGCCTGTGGGGTGCAGCAGCTTGGCGAGGGGGTGCTGGGAGCGGCCAGGCCGGGCCCTGCTGCAGTGCTGGGAGAGCCCGGCTGCACCTCGGGTGTCTTCACAGGGTCTCCTGGTCCTTCAGGCACCCCCATGGTGCAAGCGCCTGGGGCAGGCTCGAGGATGCTGCTCGCTGTCATTGTGGACAGGTCGGTAGAGCACCAGCTTGGCGCTCAGCAGCCATCAACAAGGCAAACAGTGTGCTCGGGATGATGGAGAAGGGAACTGTGAGCCAGACAGAAAGTATTGGGATGCCCCTTTATACATCCATGGTGCGGCTGCACCTTGAACACGGTGCCCAGTTCTGGTCCCCGCACCTCCAAGGAGAGAAGGGCCGGAGACGGGCGTAAGGACGCTCTGGCCTGGAGGGGCTCCCCTCTGAGCAGAGACTAAAGAGGCCAGGCCCGGTCGGCCTAGAAAAGAGACACCTGAGGGGGGACGTGATAAGGGTTTCCAAAATACTAAATGGTGAAGACAAAGTCACCGGGGCAGGGCTCGGCGATGGTTTTGGGCAGAGTGCCAAAGATACCCACAACCTCGACCTGTAGGATGTTGGTGTGCTGGGGCGGATGGCGGGGGGGCCGGGAGGGGCCCGATCCTTGTTGTGGCAGCGCAGCCCCGGCCTCTTCCCCGCCGTTCGCCCCGAGGCTCGCGTGCCAAGCAAAATGCCTTCGCGTGCCAGGCTCTGGCTCCTGTGCTGGGTGCTGCCAGCCCCTGCACGAGGGTGTTATTATCAGCTGTCTCACAATACAAGGACGAGGGGTCACGCAGAGAGGCTAGGAGGTAGTGAGCTGAACACGAGCACCAGGCAGTTCTTTCTCACCCAGTGGGTCGCCGAAGTGCAGACGTCGCGGCCCTCGGATGCAGTGGACGCTGACAGTGCAGCCAGGTTCACCAAGGGCCTGGACGCGTGCTTGGAGGGAAGGGGCATCGGCAGCTGTAGAGCAGGGAGCGAGGGGCACGGCCTCTGCATCAGACGGTCCTGGACCTTCAGTGCTGGAGGCTGCAGGGCAGAGAGGAGCAAGGGAAAACCAGTCTTTGCTCCCTACCCTGTGTGACATGGGAGCCCGGGTGCGATGGATCTCGGTCGTGGCCTGTTACGTTCTCCTGGCCACGTGCGTGCATTGTGGCCTGCACGGTGGCGAGCGCGGGAGCAGGGCAGCGTCCCGGCCGGGGGCTGTGGTCGTGCTCTGCGCAGCTCGGGGTTTCCGGTGCTGCAGCTGCGGACTCTGCTGACTCGATAAGGCTGCTGTGCCCGGGGCGGCTGCCTTTCCGGGCGGCTGAGCAGGCCCTGCCGAGGCCTGACACTGCGTGGCTGCAGGTGAGCCACACGCCCGCTCTAGACAGGAGCTTGGCAGGGAAGGGCGGCTACATCTGGGAACCGATTGGCACCCAACACTAACGAGAGCCCCTGCTGCAGCCGGCAGGGCCGGATGCAGGAGCTCAGTGTAGCACATGCTTGGCCCAAGTCCAGGCAGGTGCTGGCCTCAGCCCCAGCCCCGGACTTTCCATCCCAATGTGAGTCACACGCTTCCCGCTGGGGCCGGCCTCTGCCCGCTCCCCACCAGCCGACAAGGGCTGGCACGGCTGGCAGCCCGGGGGCGCTGCGCTGCGCTGCGCTGCACCCCGGCTGCGCTCGTTGTCCTGGCTGCCCGAGGGCCCTGCCAAGCCGGCCGCGTCCGACGCTCAGCGCTGCTCTTTGTTCCCCGAGCGGGTCATTTGTCTGGGTGCCCGTGACTAAGCAGCCGCAGCGCGTTCCAGGCACGTCGCTGCTCGCGGAGGTGAGGCTGCTTCCCGCACGCTGCCCACAGGGCCGGTTTGCTGGGGCAGCCCGGACAGGGGCTCTTGGGCTGTCCGCCCTGCAGCTCCCTGCACACGGGCAGTGCTGGTGACAAAATGTGGTGGAGAATGAGCCCCTCCTGCCCTTGCCCAGGGAAGGGCTCCCCGTGTCCCCCTCTTCGTCCCTTGTCTCCATCTCTCTGCTGGCTCTGCATCTTACTGGGGCCCTGGACCTGCCATGGTCCGGCCGAGAGGCCCTTGGCCTCAGGGCTGCGGATGCTGGTGCCCCCACCCAGGCGGGTGAGCAACGACCCTGACGGCCACGTGGGCAGTGGGGGAGCGCCCGAGCGCAGCGTGCTCCTGCCTCCCTACAGACCTGTCTCGGGGCTCTCGGCGTCCCGTGCGGGCGGGCTGCTGCAACCCCCCCGTGGCAGGAGCCGCTCCGGGCCGTGGGGCTGCTGTCACGTGTGCGGGTCCCAGCCACGGGCCCTGCTCCAGGTGCTGCAGAGGCCCGGTGGGAGCAGGACGCTGGCTGCCTGGTTTCCTTCTGTCCCTGTGGCAGGTTCGGGTGCCAGGTCTGTGCGGTGTCGGGGCTGACGGTCGTCTTGTGCAGACAGTTTAGGTGGTGGATTTGTCTGGGCTGGTTGGCACAGGGCTGACCCTGCCTCGGGGTTGGACTAGACGTGGCCTCTGCAGGTCGCCTCCGGCCCCGTTGCCGAGGGTCTACGACCAAGCCAGCTGGCAGGGAACAGGGCTGGGCTGAGGAGCGGGCCCCGGGCCCCGAGGGGAGGAGGCAGTGATGGGAGAGCAGCCTGCTGGGGCCTCCCGGGCAGGCCTGGGGCAGGGAGAGGACGCACGACCCACGCCCGGCGCTCCGTCCCCGTGGCCCTGTCCCTGCAGCGCAGCCCTGGCTCTCTCCCTCCTTTCCCCCTCTCTGCCCAAGGGGGATCTCGTGCTTGCCTCTTGGCTACCCCAGCCTAAACCGACATCAGTGCTGCCGGCTTCTCAGTGCCCGGGGTCACTGGTGGGCCCCGGTCACAAGCCCCCACGCCTGGCAGCGATTATGCCGACGGCGCAGGAAGCCCTGGCAGCGCAGCATCGCCACCAGGCAGCCACGCGCCTCTGCCGTGCCGTGCCATGCCCTGCTGTGCTGCACACACGCCCCATTGTCTGCCCGGGAGCCGGTCGGCGCCGTGCCCCAGAGGCGGGCCAGGCCCGGGGCCAGTCGCCCCCCTGGGAAGAGCAGGGGCGTGGCGGGGAGGAGGGCGCAGCGCGCGTGGGCACTGCGTGATGCTGCCCCGCGTGCCCTATAAAGCAGAGCAGGCGGCTGGCTGTGCAGCTGCTTCTGCCCCAGCCCGGAGAGCACCGTTCAGGTACGTTCTCACCGACCTCCGGGCACAGGCGAGGAGCCGGGAGCTGCGCCGGTCCTGGTGGTCCTCCGGCCCCTTGGTGCTGGGGAGGGACCCGGTTTGTCTGACAGATGTGGGGAGATCTAAAGCGTCCGGGCTGGGGGAGTCGGGGGTCCTGCAGGGTCTTGCTCTGTGCGTCGGCCCAGGCTCCAGGGAGCTGCCGCCCTCGAGGGGCTTTCTGAAGGGGTCTGGGTAGGCGGAGGGTCCCTGCTCTGCTGCCGCAGGACCGTGCGGTGCAGGGCGCTGCCTGACACGGACGCGCAGCTGGGCTCCTGCAGCTGCCTGCCCCGGGGCGCCGGCTGAGTCACTGGGCTGGGAACTGGCGTTCGGGTGCTGGAGCTGTGCTGAGAGCCGGAGCGAGGCGGAGGAGAAGGACCCGCATGCCCGCCCGTGCTTTGCCTCAGCTGCTTTGCAGGGACTCGAGCGGGAACAGACCCTCGCTGGGGCCTCGCTCCCCTCCCGGCCCCACGGGCAGGACAGGACAGGACAGGACGTGGCCCTCGGTGTCTGCGCGGCTAGTGCCGTCTGGCAGAGGCTGCGGCGGGGAGAGCCACATCCTGCGCAGCGCAGAACGGCTGCGACTCGGCTCCGGGGGTGCCCGGGGCCGGCTGTTAGGAGCAGGGGGATGGGGAACTGCCCAACAGACCCCGGGCACAGCCCAGGCCTCAGCCCTCCCTTTCCTCATCTCCACGTTGTGTTTGCACGTCTCGCTGTCAGGGTGAAGATCTCCGTCTCTGGCCCCCGCCCTCGTGTGCGGCTTCCCTCCAGCGCCCCGGGTGCTCGGTGCTGTCGTCCAGGTCGGGCTCTGACTGGCTCGCGCTGCCATGCGGGGCATGCTGGCGCTACTCGCGGCCCTGCTCGGGATCCTCGGCCTCGTGGAGGGGCAGACGTTTCACATGGGGCAGTGCCCCAACCCGCCGGTCCAGGAGGACTTCGACCCGAGCAAGGTGCGGGGCGGCTTGCCCAGTCCTGCGGTCTCGTAGCCGGCCGGGCAGAGACAGCTTGCAGGAGACAGCTGGCCGGGGACAGGGAGATCCCATGGGCCTGTGCGGATGCCAGTGCACGCTCGGTGCCTGCTCTACATCCCGGGCTCTGCCCTTGCACGGCGGCGGTGAGCCTGGCACAGCCTGGCCTGTGAGCTCACGCCGCGGGATCAGGAGCAATTGTCTCTAGGCAGGAGGGTGGTCGGGCCCTGGAAGGGGCTGGGAGGGTTCAGACAGGCTGGTCCTGCCTGGAGCAGGGTTGGATTAGACACGACCCCCTGAGCCCTGGCCAGCCAGACTCCCCCAGCACTGCCTCTGCTCGGGGGTCCCTGGACCCCAGACACGGGCTCTGCCCGGCGCAGACGAAGCAGCGAGGCTGTCGTGGGGCCGCGGCCCTGTGGCCGGAGCCTGGCTCACGCGGCGCGCTCTGTCTTCTCTTTCCTCAGTATCTCGGGAAGTGGTACGAGATCGAGAAGCTGCCCTCCGGCTTCGAGCAGGAGCGGTGCGTCCAGGCGAATTACTCCCTGAAGGCCAACGGGAAGATCAAAGTGCTGACCAAAATGGTGCAGTGAGTGCCGGGGCCGGGCTTGGGGCAGGGCCCCAGCGGGTCGTGGAGCTGGTGGAGAAAACGGTGCAGGCCCAGCTGGGCCAATACCCCCTTCCTCCCCATCTGCTGCCGGTGGACTCACACCACGGCTTTGGTAACGCTCAGAGACGCCTTGCCATGGCGTGCCCAGCAGCTCTTCCTTCCTCCCTTCGTGCCACAGCCTGGCGCTGGTTTCGAGGAGCCCTACGCACCTCGCCGCGGTGCCGGTTCCACACAGACCACGTGCACCCGGCTGGAGGCTGCCCCCGGCCAGCTGCCGTCTAAACCTGACGTGACTAGATGGGGTCTAGGAGGCAGACCCGGTGCTGGCCTGGCCTGCGGCGCTGCGATGCAGGGCTGAGTCACCCACGCAGCGGGTGCCACCCGGTGCCCAGAGGTGCCTGGGCCTGGGCTGGCCATTGGCATCACCACAGCAGTCAGCAGGGGCTGCCTGCGCCAAGAGCTTTGGCCATTACTGGTGGAGCGAATATTTGCGAGTCTCTTAGAGCCTTGCTATGCCTTAATCTGGAGCTCTGACCACCTGGATGTCCCCATGTTCACACCTTCAAGTGGCTCGTTAGGTGGCTCCCAGCGAGGCCGCTCCAGGGCAGGGCGGTCTCTGATCCGCAGCCTGGCTCCTGCTCTGTTCAGGTGCGGCCTCTCCCCGCAGACGTGCGGCCCTAGTTGAAGGTGTGACTGCCAGGCAGCGCTAAGCCAGTCCATGTGTGTGCGGCTCACCGTGTAACGTGTAACATGGCCCTTCCTCCATGGCTGTCACGGGGTCAGAGGTCTCTGCCCGCATGAACCACCCAGCTGGGTGGTAAACACGGTGACTGATGGATCGCTGGCTGCAGCATCCTGGTGGCGCGCGACCCCAGAGCCCCGCACACTGGCAGGGACGGGGCAGGCATCCGTGGCCTCCGCTCCCACAGGACCTTGTGACGGGGTGAATGAAGGAAGCGCTGTTCTCGGCTCCCCGGCATGACACGGCCACTTTGTTCTGCTGCACAACGGCAGCTCTGCGCACGTCCTTTGTGCCTGGCGGAGGAGCCATGCCCCCGCTCCTCCAAACCAGTGCAGCATGGTCCCCGTGGCCCCTGGGCCGGGGTGGCCTGGCAAACAGCTGGCAGCGCATTGGGTTGGTGCTGGGACTCGGGGAAGGGAAGAGCCGGCGCGTGGGGCACGGCTTCTCCAGTCCAGGATGCAGCACTGGCCTCCTGCGTGCAGCCTGAGCCTGGGTCGGTGTGCTCCTCCCGGCTCGCACACAGGGGACCAAGAGCAGGGCCAGGGCCCGGGGCTGGTACCCACCACCCATTCAAAACACTCCTGAGGCATGACCAGATCTGGTGCTGCCCTCATCAGCGGCTAAGTGCACGTCCCAGCCATGCCCCGGAGGATTTCCGCCTCTGTGCTTGCTTTCTTCTGCGCCCCGTGCTGGCCTCTGCAAAACGCTCCTCCAAGCCCGGACAGCGCAGGCTGGCTCTGTATGGGAAGGCACTGGGCAGCAGCTGGTTGTGCCGTGCTCTCCGGTTCAGAGTGATGTCCCCTCTCTGCCCGTGTTCCCCCCCAGTTCGACCAGAGGGTGTTGGGAGGCTGCTGGCAGGGGGAGCACGCGGCACAGGCACTGCTATGGGCCCTAGCCATCTCCGAGGAGGTGGCCACAGAGACTTGATCAGCGCATCCGTGCGAGTGGGGCTGCACACACATGCAGCCGACACCCACACCTGCTCTTCTCCCCTAGGTCCGACGGCACGATCAAACACATGGAGGCAGAGGCCGTCCCTGTCAACAAAGACGAGCCGGCCAAGCTGAGCGTCAGCTACAGTTGGTGTAAGTGTGCGGAGCCCGCCCCCCCTCGGCCGAATGCCGCCCCGCCTGCCGTCTCGCTGTCGACCCCGGTGGCAGCATGCACCGAGTATGGCTTTGGGGGCTGGCACCAGCGTGGAGCGATGGCTGGCAAGTCCCAGAGGTGTGCGAGTAGCGTAGGTGACAGGAGAGCCTGGGCCACTGACCTCGGGGTCCAGGCCACAGATGTCCCTGTCTTTCCTGAGCCTCTCTGGGTGGGAAAGGAATGTGCTTAATAACGACGTCCTGCCTTGCACGGGCCCCCTGGCAAGTCGGTAGCAGCACAGGGGTGACAGTGGGGAATCCGACCCCCAGTCCCCGCTGGAGCATCTTGGCCTGCACCTCCGACAGTCGCGTGCCAGCTAGTCGCAGCGCCCGGCACCTCACCTGCCTGCAGCACCGAATGATGCCCCTCTTGTCTCCTCCCCAGTCATGCCAGCTAGCCCCTACTGGGTAGTTGCCACCGACTACGAGAACTACGCGCTGGTGTACTCCTGCACCTCGTTCTTCTGGCTCTTCCACGTCGATTATGCCTGGATCAGGTCCAGAACTCCCCAGCTGCACCCGGAAACAGTGGAGCACCTGAAGAGTGTTCTCCGTTCCTACCGGATCCAAACAGGGATGATGCTCCCCACGGATCAGATGAACTGCCCTTCTGACATGTAGAGCAAGCCTGGGCCCACTCCCAGCTGCGTTGCTTGCCCTGGTGTCAGTGAAACCTTCCTTACCGTGAATAACAAACCCTTTGCTCCTGGTCGCCTGCACAGCACGTGCGGCGGGAGCTGAGCATTGCTGTTCTCCCACAGTCTCTCCAGCCCCCCCATTTCCGCGCCCCTTCCCCCCCAGTTAAATGCATTCTGGCTCACAGCTAACAACTCGGTGACAAAGAGGAATCTGGGAGCACAGATCCTGACACCCTGCTGTTGCCGAGAGCTCTCCAGCACTGACGCAGGAGGGTGTGCGTCGGGGAGGTTCAAGGATCTTGCTCCCTGGGGACAACTTTTCTCATGGCACCCAGCAGGTTGGTTTCTCTGACTGTCCCCATGTCTGCTCGGCCTGTTCTGAATACACTGCTTGATTAGCTCGTCTGCTGCATCCTGTCTCACTGCGTCGTGCGGGCGTCCGCGGGAGGCTGGAGTGCGGACAGTGCTCTGGCAGGCGCGTTTGGGCAGGTGATGCAGCGGCTTTGCCAGCGAAGGGGTGACCCTGGGAGAAACCAGCAGGTGTCTGCAGTGATTCCCTGGGGTTCGAAGCAGGCTGTGTGTTCAGACCTCTGGCTGGTGTCTCCCCTCAGAAAGTCTGCAGCCATGCCCCGCGTGCAAGAACGGGCCCACCCTGGGAGCCAGGTCCAGGGGCAGGGTGTAGGGCTTGCCCTGTGTCCTGGTATGGTTAGTGCTCAGCTGTGAGACCTATAGGAAGAGGCAGGGAGGGGAGAACCCATTCCCTCGGCTGCAAGCAGCTGGGGCCCGTGTACAGAGCGTACCGGCTGCAGCTGAATGCCCGCTAACGGAGGCTCTGCCTCCCACCCAGCCTGCTGTGTCCATGCGTGTTTGAATATCACCAGGATATCACTTTTCCCTCATAAATATTCACGAGGCACAGGCATGGCCCTGTACAAACAGCAATCCTACAGCTGCTTGGGAATGAACTCCAAGAACCAGCTTCTGAGCCCCGAAATGCTGCTGACAGCTCAGCCTGCGAGCAGCTCCCTCCAGGCAGAGTCCACCCCAGGGGTGCACATCCCTTCCCCAGGGGGCTGTGCCACGGGGCTGCTCCGTGCCCATCTCTTGCACGCCGCCTGCACTTCTGCTGCCGTGTCCCTTCTGAGCAAGACGCCAGCGCCTCCTGGGCCTTGCCGACTCCTTGCTGCTCGGTCGTAGGCATTGCTGCAGAACCTACGACGCTGCCCAGCAGAAAGGCTGGGCCACAGGTGGCATGTCCTCGCCTGGCCCCTTCCCCACACATCTCGGGGGGTCTGGCACGGCTGCCCCCTCCTGTGTTCAGATTCCTTGTCTCTGCCCGGCCCTGTCTCCCGCGCCTCGGCCTAGTGCAGCTTCCCAGCACGGCGTGCCAGGTGCTTGGCAGTCCTGGCAAGTGCCCCAGGCTGCCCCGCTGCAAGGCCGTGGTCCCAGGCTGAAGGAGAAAACCCTGCACGGGGTCAGCTGATGGAGCGAGGCTGGGTCAGCTCCAGGGTGTCGTCCTGCCTGCTGCCCTCCTGGGTCCAGGCGGCTCCAGGCCGGCGTCTCGGAGGCGGTCGCCTGCAGCCGGCGCTCTGCAGCTCGCCGCAGCGCAGAAAGAACCGCGCACAGTTGCGATGGGTGGCAAAAGCTCGGAGAGGTTTGTCGTCTCGCAGGACAGTAGCGCCCGGGCGCGTAGAGCGCTTGGCCCGGCAGCGAACCTGCCCAGACCGTGATCAACGGCACGTGGCGTGTGCCGAGTCCCCCCCCCGGTCGCTGCAGAGGGGCGAGTCCCGACCAGCCGAGGGCGGTGAGCGTCCGGTGCTTTCCCCTGCTGGCTTGGGGCATGGCCAGCGGGTTTGCTCGCTGCACCGTTATGAGGTCATGCAGCAGCTAAGGACGCCTGCCTACTCCCACGGGCCTTTGCGGTGCCTTAGCGTGACTGCTGCTTGGTGTAACTATAGTCCGGCACGACCAGAGCTGCATCCCGGGGTAACGAGCCTGCGGGCTCGCTTCCTGGCCAGGGCCCGGCCTTTCCGAGCGCTGGATCCGACCCCAGCTCTGTAGGGGCTGGTTCTGACCGCGACTCCCCCTGACAGCGCTGTGGCAGCAGCCGCTCCCCATGCCCGGGCCACCGCCGGGCGCAGCGGTGCGGAGCCGCAGCAGAGCCAGCCTCCCCGGCGGTGACACGCACCGCGGACAGGGACTGGCGGGGCATTGTGGTCCCCGCGCTCGGCCTGCCCGGGGCGGCGCAGGGCTCGGACGTGACCAGCTGTGCAGGTGCAGCGCTCCACGACTACACGCCTGCGTGCGTGCAGCACCCCGTACGTGTGTGCAGGTGCGCGTGTATACGCGCGCGTGCGTGTCTACGTGCGTGCGGGCGTGCCTTGGCGCGGGTGCGCATGCGCGGGGCGGGTCCTCCGGGCGGCAG
>NW_005842408.1:764994-793820 GCF_000455745.1 Alligator sinensis | reverse complement strand
GCTGTAGGACACCGTCGCCGTCCCGCGCGCAGCTGTGCTCGCCGCCGGGCCGGGGGGAGCTGGAGGCCGGGCCGGGCCGGGCCGCGCTGCGCTGCGGGAGGGCGGCAGCTGTACAGGCCAACTTGTTCAGAGGCGCGAGGTTTTGGAGGTCACAGCTTCCCTCGCCGGGTGTTGCCTCCCCCAGAACAGGCTGTAGCCCATGCCGGTCTGAAGGGGTTTGTGTGTAAGGCGTCACGCTGCCTTGCCGCCCGTCTCGCCCCTTGGTGGGAAGCGTCCGACGTACTTGGCAGGTCCAGACGCCGCGTTACTATTTGGTGGGTAAGTTAGAAATGCCAGAGTTCAGCTGTGACATCCTCCTCCTCGAGACACAGCTCTTGGCAGCCTGCTCTGGGTGGCTGCCTGCACGGCAACGGAGAGGAGAAGAGAGTACAGCGAGGACGCCTGTTGTCTCTTCATGCTGGTGTTCTTCCTCCTCCTGGCCCCTCCAGCCAGGGCTTCGTTCGTCGGGGCCGGAGACTAAAACATGCATGCAGGTAGTTTTTGCCTGGCAGGCCACTGTCTCAAAGGTTTCCTTTGACTTGCGGTATCGCCACTGTGATATGTCACTTCTTTTCAGTGAGAAATACTGCCGTGGGAGAGGAACAACTCCGTGCTGTTTTTAACGAGATGATGGTGAATTAATAGGCTGGGAAGAAAATCTTGTCATGACTTTTCATTCCCATTCTATTTTTACGTGGTGCAGCAGCAAATACTGCCCCTATTATACAACATAGTACAAAAGCTAGCTATGATGTAGCAGTCCATAACGACCATCCTTTCTTTACCCTTTGAAGTCGTCATACCACCTGAAATGATAGCTGCGTTTTAGGGGGCAAATGACTGCGCCCAGTAGAGCAGACTTCAGTACAGTGTGAGTCGGCTCGGCAGACCGGGGTCCACAAGCCTTGGCTTGCAGGCAGCCTGCTGCTGCGGGGTGCTCTGAAGGTGCTCACAGTCCCAGGGGTGTCGGTTGTAGCCGTCTTGGTCTAAGGACACAGGCAGATAAGGTTCTTTGGGTAAATATGGTATCTTTTGTTAGTCAGTCACAGGGAATTCAAATGTTGAAACTTCTATTGACAAAGAAAGAAAAGTATGTTATTCACAGTGCAGTGCTACTGAGTATCGCTGAGGAGAGGGTGGGGACCATTGCAATAGGCAGTAATTTATTTCCTTTGCATGATGTTGCTGTTAATAAGCAAGATAAACCACTTTTCCCAATCAGCAGAATGCTACAGTAAAATGCACGGCGTTATTGCTGGATCATTGCTAACGTAAATGTCCAGAAAGTAAGTAGAGATATTCTATGAGAGAGGGTCTTTTCAAGACCAGTAAGGGGAAGAAAAAGCTGCCAGGTCTGAAACATCTGTATACGGTTCTGCAAAAGCACTAATTTTGCTTACTAGCAGGTCACAGCTGTGCTGATCCTGGATGGGTTTCTGTTAAGTGCCAGAAATGAGCTTGAATTCTTTTTAATCACAGAAGCGAGAAAGATGGGCTGAACAGTTTCAGTAAACAGGTTTTTTGGCTTGACTCGCATAAAAAATTAAGTTGGTGTATCTTTAGCATGGGAGAACTGCTAACTAGGGCTTAAAAATAGTGGCACATGAAGGAGCCTGGTCTTCATTAGTGCTCCCATGTGCTTAAATTACTGTGGTTGTGTTGGGATTAGTACAGGCAGGACATCTTTAGAAAATTTCCCTAATGAGGGCATCAGGTGACTGAAGAGCTAATGAAATTGAGACATCACCAGAACCAGAGAGCAGCTGAGAGAGGGAGAAGACTTCAGTTCAGTGGCTTAAAGAAAAGGGATCTTTGTTAAATTATTTGGGTAGGGGGATGGAGAGCCCTGTCTCTTCTGATAAGGTGTGAGAGCACAGAATAAGTATTTTTCAAACTTTCCTCTCCTGGGCTTAGCTCCGTATTATAGAGTCTGAACTAAAAAACAAGGCAATTCCCCTTCTCTAACAGAAAAGCACATAAAGGGGCCTGAATTTACCTTTTCAGAATCCCTCTCAAGTCACACTTCACAAAGCTGAAAGCTGGCAGCTAAGTTATTACTAAGGAGCCTTGTTCTCTTCTAGACCTGTTTGAGACTCCAGAATCCGTGAACGTAAAGCTAATGATCTCCAGGGATTTGCATGCTAGATCTGTTGGTTGTAGAAAGCATGTCACTTGAAATGACTGCAAGGAGTGAGGCAACCACCCCTTCTCCCCTGTCCGATCTTGAAATGTCTGTATGAGCACACCTTGCTGCTCCAGGAGCGTGATCTGTGTGGTGCAAAGGACTTCTGTGTTCAGAAAGGTGGCACTGAGTGTTGATTTTTGACATTTGAGTGGTGAACAGTTTGAGCTTTCCAGTTCTTTGGCTCAGACAATATCTGATCAGTGTCACATAATGCAAATATAATTTTTATTTGTTTGGAGGAAATCCTTCCAGCAGATTATCTCTGATGGATTAAGTTGATGTTTAGTGTTATGTGTGTTCCTGCCCACCTCTAAATCCCTATGGCTTTGGGCAAGTTGAGTAAAGGATTTAAAGTGTGGCTTATTTTTTACTTTGTTTTGTGCTTCATGATGTATTGCTGTATTCCAAAAAGATCTTTTTCATGAGTCTTTTCTGCAGGGTGGATTTGATTTAAATCAGATTGGTTTTAAACTCTGATTTAAATCACTGGTCAGGAAGCCTTGATTTAATCTTTGTTTTCTACAAGAAGTGCATTCTTGTAGTTTGATATAACCTTTGTTCAAGGCTATGGGAATAGGGTTCAGGATAGCCAGCATACCTTCTGCAATTCTCTTTAGCCCAAAGTTGAGTACTTTGCTATGACAATTCCATCTATTTTGTCAGACAAGGTTCTTTGGGTAAATCTGATATCTCTTTTTGTCACAGTTTTGTTCACAAATTGTCATCAGAGTAGGCCAGTTCTCAGTATATTGCTCAAAACAGCCCGCTACTGAGTTCCATAGCATGTTTTGTGGGGGAGTTACTTTTGTTCCTCCTGCTTTCTTCAGAGCAGCTACTGCAAAGTGGTTGTTACAGAAGTATTTTGCAATTTCAACAAAATTCTGCTCAAAATGTTTCTCTTCTGTTTCTACTGCCCCTCCCTCCTTGTGTTCATCTCCAGACTCCTCCTCCTTGCCCAGATCTACTCCACCCCAACAATCCTCTGTTCATTTAACTTCTTGAAACTTTGCATTTTTAGAGAGAGGCAAGAGCTTGACTGTGTACATAAACTTGCAGAGAGACAACAGGGCTGAGAGTAGGTAATCAAATCTGTTCTCTTTCATTTCCATATACTGCTGTTAACAGGGATGTTATCTCTGGAGACACAAATCCACTGTTTGAGAACTGAAACTAATGCTTGATGGGATTCTAGACTGAGCACTGAGTCCCATTGGGTAGAGTGGTTGTTGTTGATTTTTACTACTCTATAGAGGAGCCTCTGCAAACCACATAAGATTGGGCCCCTAATATAGTCCAGGGCCTGTTGTGACCTATTTATAAAACATTTCTAAAAAGGGTACATGAATATATTGTCTTAAATAGTATATAACTAGAAGCTTGCCCAGATCTACTCCACCCCAACAATCCTCTGTTCATTTAACTTCTTGAAACTTTGCATTTTTAGAGAGAGGCAAGAGCTTGACTGTGTACATAAACTTGCAGAGAGACAACAGGGCTGAGAGTAGGTAATCAAATCTGTTCTCTTTCATTTCCATATACTGCTGTTAACAGGGATGTTATCTCTGGAGACACAAATCCACTGTTTGAGAACTGAAACTAATGCTTGATGGGATTCTAGACTGAGCACTGAGTCCCATTGGGTAGAGTGGTTGTTGTTGATTTTTACTACTCTATAGAGGAGCCTCTGCAAACCACATAAGATTGGGCCCCTAATATAGTCCAGGGCCTGTTGTGACCTATTTATAAAACATTTCTAAAAAGGGTACATGAATATATTGTCTTAAATAGTATATAACTAGAAGTTATAATCCCTATTCCATGATGATATCTTTGAGCTCTAACATATTTTAAAACTATCTTTATGTAGGTTTATTTTTTTTAAAAGCATCCTAGCAACAAAAAAAAAAGATTAAATTGATAAAAATCTGGCTCTGATGGACGAACCTTTGCAGGCTTGCACACTGGGCTGGGCAGAGGGCGTTGTATAATGCACAGTTTCTCCTAGGTGATGGCATTTTTCAGACACTACCGACTGGAACTGTGGTGTTATGAACAAGCTCCCTGCCTTTGGGGTTGTGCAGCTGGGCACTGGATCTGTTCTGGGCTGAGGAGTTAGAACGGGTGTAGTACGGGTGCCTCGAGCAGGGCGGTAGCAGTCTAAGTTGGGGACAGTGCTGGAAGGGACCTCTTGGGCCATTGTGCCTGTTGCTCTGTGTTTGTAGGCAACTGTTATAATGACAGAAGTCACCACAGCATTGGCTCTGGTTCCTTGTTCACACCAGAGCAGGCTATTACAAACTTGTGCGGTGTGATAGGGGAGCAGAGCAGCAGGAAGGGTGAGGGCAGCATCTGGGCCTTGGCTGACGCAGTGGCTGAGAATTTCTCCAGTTCAGATAATCCTCAAGGTGCAAAGGAAGGTGAAGAATCTCCTGTGGTCCTTGGCACACTGACCTGGGGGATATGCCATAGTACGCTGGCTGTCTTCTCAGTGGTAGTGTTGGGGTGGTGTTGCAGCTGTTGTGGTCCAGGAAATAGCTGAGGGGCAAGGTTTTTGTGGGCGATTTCTTATATTGGACCAACTGCGTAGTTAGAAGTTTTTCAGGCAAGCCTTTGGGCACAAGATACCTTTCCTTCCAGACTTCAGGAAGGGGGTACCTTGTCTAAAACTTCTCCTAACTATGCAGTTGGTCCAGTAAAAAATAGCACTCCAAAAATCCTTGCCTCTCTTTTACTTTGTAGTAGTTAACTTATTTTAGGCGTGCATCATAAATATGCCTGTAGTTTGCAGAGATTGATGACAGACTTCAGCACAGCTAGTGATACTCTGTAGCCATTGAGGAAAATGCTAACTTCTGAAAGCCAGGAAATGGAGTTAATTTGTGTACATTAACTCTTCATTTCCTGGCTTTCAGAAGTTTGCATCTCTGCATGACTTTATCCTGGGGGAGTCAGCTTGAAGAAATGCCGTTTTTTTTGAGGGCATCCATCCTTGGGGATCCTAGGCTTAGGTGACCACAGCTTGGGCTCACTAGTCCTACCCTGCACCTCCACAGAGCACACCAAAATCCAGGCCATCCGGGGAAGCAGGTAGATGTCGAAGCAGTGAATCGGCTCGCAAACAGGGAGGCATTCCCAGGAGGTATGATGAATGAGATGCTCAGCCTGAAATATCTGAGTAAGTGCAAACTGCTCCATTCAGCTTGGTGGGAGGAGGGGCCCCTCCTCCTCCTCCCTGGCCCCAGTACTTGAGATCCTGTAACCTGCGTTGTGATCAGCTGCCTCCCACTTCCAGCATTTTAGTTCGTGTCTGTCCTCAGCTTCCTATCCTATGGGAAGGATGCCATTTCGTTTATGGAGAGAAGGAGGGGGACTTGGGTACTCCCAGAAGGGCAGGGACCAGCCTCCAGAATAGGTAGAGCAGAGACTATCTCCTGCCCTAGAAGGGACAAGGAGAAAGGCTTTGTCACTCCAAGACAGAGGAAGGTCTTTCAGATTGTGGTTCCCTGGGGACAGAGGAGGGTGCAGGACTGATGGGCAGCCTCATCCTGATCCACCGTCCTGGGGTCCCTGCCTGTCCTCATGACCTGAGTACCTTGTGCATTTGGGGCTGTGCTCTGTAAAATTACAACTCCTTTCCCCTCCTTTCTGGTCTCCACAGAGGGTATCCTTTGAAAGGGAGGGGCTGCCTAGGTGAAATTCAGATGCAGGGATCACTGCATGTTCTTTTCAGCTACCACACTGGTATGATAATGGGCAGGCTGGAAGGCTCTTGGCTACTCATTCCTGCGTACAGAATATAGATGACTTTGTGTCTGAGCCTTAGACTTGTGCCAAGCTAGCTGCCATCCTGTCTACTTTGGTTCCCCAGAGGAGGGGGTTGTACCTCTGTTACCCTGGGTAAATGTAGAGTGAGCCAACTCTTGGGGCCATACTGTATTCATGGTTTGATTCCTACCAGATGTGCACAAAGTTGGTGCACATCTGGTAGGTCATCAACTTAAGACATGCTATTGGGCAGGGGAGGAAGGCTGTCCCTTGGGAGGCCCCAGTGCCAATGACCCCAGGTTTGGATTGCTGTCTGTCTTGTACCCATCTATAGCACAGCACATTTCAAAGAAATCCAAACCAGTATGTGGCTTTTAGAGCACTTGGAAATGTCAGCCTCTCAACAGAATGGGGTTCTCAACCTTGTGAGCTTCAGAGCTTCTTGCTCTACCAAGTTCTTCACCAAGGCTTGAGGGTATGGATTGCTGATCCAGTCTTCATCTGAGACATGCAAAAATGCCTTAATATAGGCTAGCAAAAGTAAAATACAACACTGTTTGCTCCTCGGGAGTCCTGCTAAGTTACCGGCTGTGGATGGTCTCCTTTGAAGTCCTGGCTGCACTAGGAGAATTTTCAGAGGTTTCTTGTTGTTCTTAATCTTACTATCAGTAATGCAATCAATGCTCTTACATAACAATGCCAGGTGCGGGATGTTCAGATTCAGTGTTGTAAAGGCTGTTGGCAGTCTGAAGACTGTTTTGCAATAGACTTTCCATTGCTCTGACCGTGGGTTCATCCCCATAGTTGGGATCTATGGGGAAAGTATTGGTACTGTCTTCAGGAATGGTTCACATGTAGACAGTGTCCCAGAACACACACGGTTCCAGGAGACTTAAAGACTTGATCAGCATTGTATGTTGGCTTTTGAAAGTGTTAGGAGCAGTGTTGGGTCAGCTGTCTACACGCAGTCCCCCAGAATCTGGTACCAAGGAGGTAACTGGAGCTGTTGGTTTTGGGCTACGGATTGTGCAGTGAACTGCGGTACAGACCTCCGTCTGGTTTGCTGCCTGTCGGATGTCCCCTTATCACAGAGTGCTGTCCGGATGACCTTGCTAGGAGTGTAGCAAGCATTTTTCCAACTTAAATGCTTTTCTGCTCATGCTTGTATAACATATTTGGGTCCCTTTTCTGTGTTCCATTTTTGCTGGTGTTTACACCTCTCCAAGATGTGCAAATTATATTTGGTTCTCCTCCCCCCATTTCTGGATCAGTAGCTAGCTGAAATGAGACTGGAGAAAGCACTGTTCTTAATATGTAGCATATTGTTGGCATATACATATCAGTAGCTTTGTAATTTGTGGTGAGAGATAGGATGCTTCATCTTAGTTCAAAAACAATAATACATAAACTTATTTCAGTAAAACTCACAGCAAGGTGTTTTTTTAATAAATGCATTGATTTAAACTTTTTTAGATCAAAGATTTTTTAGAAAAAACTTTTATGTATCTAGAAAATTAGAACAGCTTCCTTTGCTAAGGCTTTATTCCTCATATTATTACTTCAGTGGAATTTTGACCCTGTCTTTTTAATGCTTAACTCATTATTTTCAGCCCGATATTTAACATGAGCAGTATGTAAGTGATTAGTTAGTGTGTTACTGAACTAGGAAAGGGAAGCGTGTGAATGCTGAGCAGAGCTTTCTGAAAGAGCCTCCCATAATAATGAGTCCTGTTCATTAATATGATGTTTGGGTTGACTCCACTCTGTTGCTATTTTCAGGGCACTCTAGAGTGACATTAAACTAGTTGCTTATTGCAGGGGTGCATGTCTTACAGTTGCCTTTTCCCCGGTCTAGGTTGTCCTTGCAGAGCCTCCCAGCTCCGGCCAGCCCTTCCCATCCTCTAGATCAGGGGTGCACAACTTTTTGGGGCTGTAGGCTGATGGGTGGCACAGGGCTGGTCCATGGGCTTGATCAGGACTCTGTGCTGCCAGATCCAGGCCCCACACCCCCAGTGGAGGGCCCTGTGCTGCCTTGCGGGGTTCAGTGCCACCTCTGCTTAGCCTTGTGCTGCAGGATTGGGCCTTGCACTGCCTTCATCTGGCCCTTCTGTGCCTGAATCAGGCCCTGCGCCAGCTCCGTGTGCTATGTGGCTCCTGGGGCTCCCCATGGGACTGGAAATTTGGCAGCAGGGAGTGGCAATTACTACCATTGCTCCCATGCTGCCAGATTTTGGACCCATGGGGACATCTGCGGGCAAGCTGGCATGGCTCTGCAGGCCAGGGATTGGACCCCCCTGCTCTAGGTCAGTGATTCACAACCCCCAGGTGTCTTGAGATCCTTTCAGGAGAACCGTGGGATGCCACGCAGTGCTAGTGCTGTTAGGTGTGCAAACATGATTCACAAGATAAACTCAAATCCAGAGCGTCACAAACATGCTGACCTGTTGTGGCCTTTCTGAGTTCCTTGCAACAGAAAAATCACTCTATTATTTTTCTGCACTCAGACCTGAGTGAGAACTAAAAGTTAGCGTTTCCCGGGGGGGGTCCTTCGTCTGAAAAGGTTGAGGACCACTGCTGTAGATCATCCAACACGGGAACCAACCTGCTTCCTGCCACCCCCTCCCCTTGTATCTCCTGACTGTTCTCAGTCTTTATGGGAATCCAGTGGTCATCCAGCCTGATAGTGCTCTCTACCAAGCCCAAGCACCTACTGTCCCCCAGGCTGTCCTCCCAGCCAGGGTTGGCCCGCTCCAGGCCCTTACAAGGCAGATCATCCTGTTATACCTCTAAGTCAGTTCCTGAAAAGGGAGTGGCAGACACTTCCTGTTCTAGTGATTGCTTTTCAGTGTACTGTGCCAGCCTTTGGCTTTACCAGAAGCTCTGGCGACTCCTTAATAAAGTGTTTAATCTTGTACAGGTAGGATTGTTTAATCTTCTTTTGCATTTTTTTTCTCACTCGGGGTGCATTTTTGGTTCTCCCCCAGAGTGCCACCAAATTTCACAAGAGTTACGGAGGGGTGCCTTGAGTCTAAAGTGATTGAGGACCACTGCTTCGTTGTATGTTGAACACAGTGGGTCCATAGCTTCCATCTAACTGTGAGGGTTTGCATTGGTCAGACTAGATTAAAGGTGGTCGGTTCTTTTATTTGTAAGCATTTGTAGACTACAGCCATGCAGTTTGTGAGACTGAGTATAACAATGTTTTAAATAAGACTCCTGTTGTAGTCTATACATTGAGATTATCGGAAAGAATCCATGTGCACTGCATGGCACCAAAAATGCATATAAAACTTGCCCTACAGGAGACTTGATCTTTGTGTTTGATATTTCCATCTGTGTTCAGTCAGGTTTTTGCCACTGCAAGTGCTTGAGCAGGGCACTGTTCTGCATTACTAAGCCTTCAGTGCTTTTGCAAAATTAAACCAATAGCTGATTAGAAAAATACTAGGGTTTTGTGAAATTTTGCCCATGTTTTATTTTGAAGCTGTTTCGATGTGTTTCAAGCTTGAAACAGTGAAATTGAAATGAAACAAAAGCCTTCGAAACAGCTTCAAAATGAAACGAGCAACGAGCGTTTCAAAATGTTTTTGAAGCCAGGCTTACTTGGCTTCAGCGTGGGTCCCAACTGGCAGTAGCAGCCTCCTGTCATCTTGCAGGCAGATCGGGGCCTGCCCGTACCCCCGGGAGGGCTGTGGGATTGTACTAAACTCCTCCCGGGGTGCGGGGGCCCCAATCTGCCTGCCAGATGACAGGAGGCTGGTGCTGCTGACTGGGTGCAGTCCATGCTGGGAAGATAGGTGTTGCCGCTGGCCCCAACTGGCAGCACCAGCCTCCTGTCATCCGGCAAGCAGATTGGGGGCTCGCCTGCACCCCTGTGAGGGCTGTGCCGGACTACTCCGGGGGGGGCCCGATCTGCCTGCCGGATGACAGGAGGCTGGTGCTGCCAGCTGGGGCCAGCGGCAGCACCAATCTTCCTGACGTTGGGTGGGCGAAATGTTGAAACAGCAAAACAGTTTTGACGAAACTAAACAGAACAGTGCTTTCGAAACAAAACAAAACTCGAAATGAAACACTGTTCCGTTGAAATGGAAGTCGAAGCAGAACAATGCTGTTTCGCACAGCCCTAAAAAATACTGAGCTATCAATTCACCTGAACTTGACTGTGAAGTGCATGTGTTGCAATCCTTTGTTTTTATTGCCTCACTGATTCAGAGAATTTCTCCGGCATTGATTTAATTTGGCACGGTTATGCTGTGTACTTTTACATTCAGAAAACCACCCTTAGAAATGAAATTAACTCGTTATGCCACCTAAAATCAGCTAGTAGAACTTTCTTTAAAATTATCCCAAATCATTTGAATTTTTGGGTCAGTCTAAAGTAAAGTGTCTGGTGCCCTTGTGTGTGGAGCCTGTATTGATCTTCATGGAAAAAGCGTGTACGTTGGAAGTTCGAATGGTAAACTTTCCCTAGCAGGTAAGCCATTGGGTGATCTGGATTGCCGCAAGGTGCGTGCAGACGCTACTAGGGTTGTGGCAGTTGGCCTTGTTTTGGCCCACCAGTATGGCATCACTACCTCGTGCCCTGCCTTCCAAGTGCCTGCATAGCTGTAAATGTATGCAGGGGCATTTATTTTTTAACAAAATGTGAAAATCCTAGGGAATGGATTGAAGGCTGGCTGTTCACTGAAGATGTCCATCTGTCTTGCATGTTTTTTCTAATGACACAAGTCCTTGAGCAGCCTTATCTAGGACTGCTGTCAGTTAGGGCTGTTAGTGGGACAGTGGGATGCTGGCTATACAAGAAGGCTTCTTGATGACTGACTGCTGCTTGACCAATATTGTTAATCCCAGGGTTTGGTAGCAGCTGACTGAGCAGGTGAGAAGTGAAAAATCAATTAGCCTTGCTCGCAGGGCTGTTGCTGTATTTTGCTAGAGCAAACAGGATTAAATAGTCTGCTAGGAACTGCGTCACAAGGATAGGTAGGTAATGGTCCAGTACTTGAATTAGGAAGGGTGAGCTCCTGAATCTGCTGGCTGGGTTCATTGTCAGCTCGCTTGGCCATCTAGGTGAGCCTGAGGCAGGGGTTGGAAAGGTGCACTGCAGGCAGTTGTGGGACTTGGCTAATGTGTTTTTGAACCCAGAATTATCTGTATAATATACTCTTGCTTCCTGGTTAAGCTCCTGTTCCAGTTGTGTGTGTTTGGGGGAAAGCGGGGGTGCTATACTTTTCTGTCTTGAGTCTTTTTTTTTCTTCTTCCTTTTGTGCATGGCAGGAAATAGAAGCTAAGGGGGACCTTGGATGTTGCACTTCCTTTTTCAAGGCAGGAGAAAGCCTTTTCACACCTGGGAGAGCTAACTTTCTCTTCTCTTTTCAGTAAAAAGTCCCAGAAGTGGGATGAAATGAACATCCTAGCTACGTACCACCCAGCAGGGAAAGATTATGGCTTAATGAAAATAGATGAGCCAAGCACTCCTTATCACAGGTAAATTTTCTTAAACGACCATTCTTTTAAATAGATATGGAAATACTTGAGTTATTAATTGGTAGGCTATGCCTAAGTGGTTTAGCAGCAAACCAAAGCTCAGGGGTGGTGGTACTGGAGCTGCTTGCAGGCTTGTAGTCTGTTTGAATTCTCAGGATTTAGATAATACACCAATAAGACGGGAAACAGTGCAAGGTATATTACATATTTAAAACTCCTGAGTAAGGGATAACACTGAATATTTGGTAGTAGTCTTGTAGATGTGAATTGTTATTCAGAAGTTTTGACTGCTTTAAGAGTATGGGTCATTTGTAAAATTCAGTTGGGACTTGAACTAATTAGCTTCTAGTGAATAAAGTTAATACTTAGGTAAAAGGAAATAAAACTTCTTTGCATTGGAATAATTAAAGTAGGGGAGGGTAGGGAGGGAAGAAAACAGGAATTGAGTATTAAACAAATAGTTTAATTAGAACAGGCAAAGCTTTACTCCTTTTAACAAACAAAATATTTTTGGGCAGCAAATGCTGAAGCTATTCTTTTGCTTTCTTTTTTTTTTCTAGTATGGTGGGAGAGGATGATGAAGATGCAGTGAGTGATTCAGAATCAAATGAACCCTTAACAGCAGATTTGCTGGCCGAGAAGTAAGCATTAGTGGCTGTAGGACATGAGCTAAGTTTGGAGATATTCCCCCCCCATCCCCAGAATGGCAGGAGGAATAATGTGTTCCTGGATAAGGTGGTGGTTGTGTTAGGAGTCATGGTCAAATGTGTTGGGATAGGTATCTAGGCAAAGCTTCTGGTAGAGTAAATTGGTACTTTACATCAGTGTGGCAAAATATGGCCTAAGCCCAGAACCAAGGCTGTTTCATCCTAGACTAGGGGTAGGCCACCTCTGGCACAGGTGCCAGAGTGTGGCACTCAAAGACATTTTGCTTGCCACATGTGCCTCAGGGTGGACAGCAGAGAAGGGACTGGGGCTGCACTGCCACTACAAGGATCGGGCCTCTCATGGCTCCCCTACCATCTTCCCCTAGCGTGCTAACATCTTACAAGTCGAGGTCTCCGGTGTTTTTGGCACTCTGTCCAAAAACGTTGCTGACCCCTGTCCTAGACACTGAGGTGTATGTATGTACAGAAGTTAAGTACTTTAATTGTTGGGAGTTGCTACTCCTGCTTTGGCATGTTTTAATACAGTTTTTTTGCATAGGTTGGCAGCTGCAGCTGAAGGTAAGGGCCCAAAGATTCTAGCTAAGCAAGAAGAAAGCAGTGAGGAGGAGGAGGAAGAGGAGGAGGAGGAAGATTTAACACCTGAAGAACGAGGTTGGTATTAGTTGTAACTATATGGTCAGTAGACTTGCGCTGAGGAATGTTGGAGGGGGTGGATGTACCACCTAGCAGAAAGAAGATTTGGAAACGGCGAGCCATAGCTATTGCAGAAGTGACTTGAACTCCTAATGGACTTGGATGCTTCTGGGGTTAGATTAAAGTGTAGCTATTTATTAAATTGGTTGGGAGCAGGTGCATATAGCTAAAGTGTGTTTATCTTGGAGGAGTCCTTGCAGGATGAGGTTTGGAGAGTTTTCATTTCTGAAAAGCCAGCAGACGGAACCAAAGGCTGTTTTCTCCTGAGGAGTGCGGGAAGGCTTTTTTCTTAGCCTGGGTGCCTGTCAGATGGCCTTTAATTTTTAATGGCTGGCTTTCTTACTGTCAGTACGACATTTTTAGTGGAAAGAAAAAGCAGTCATGCTTTCCAGGCAAGGTGAAGTCATGATTCAGCTGGCAGAGGGAGCTAAAAGGCAATTTGTAGTGATTTCTAATCTAATTCTTTTGTCAAAGTAGATCCTGCTCTGCATTAATTTGGACTGCACTGTTTTACCAAATAGTCAAGCAGTGAAACTTCTAATGTTTCAAACCATGCATATGTTACCTATTTGCAGTCATTGCTGCTTCGCATCTTTCCTGACCCTGTTCCTCAGTTTGAAGTGTAACCTTCCAGTTGTGAGTTTTGGCAAGGAAGACTGAAGCTGTGTTTGGGGCTGCCAGGAAGCAACAATTAATATGGCTGTGCTGAATTATTACCAGGCTGTGAACTGGCACCTGTATTAAAAAACTTGTTCACAGCTTGGATCTGTAGGGAACAGGGTGGATGGTGTCTTCTGTATGGTAAATTTGCCTTTGGTATCCACAGAGCAGACAAATCAAGCCCGCCTGGGTGGTTGAGTTGCTGACCCTCCAGTGATTTGTCACAATTGTTTATGGGCCTCAGAAGGAGCTAGTCTTGTATTATTTAGAGCAGGGGTGAGCAGTTATTTGGTCCCGAGGGCCACATGGGGTGTGAGCTGTCACAGGCTGGGTCAGCACCCATCCCTGCTCCCCCAACTCGCCAAAACTCCCTATGTGGGATGGGGCCCTGGGCGGCAGTGTTTAGGGGTAGGTGAGGGTAGGATCACAGGGCGTGGGGCCTGGGCTGGGTCAAGGCCTGCATGCCCCTACAACGGGTGCAGGTTCCACAGGCAGGCAGCGGTTCACAGCTCTGCCCCACCCCAGCCGTCACCACCCCATGATCCTGTCCCTGGGCCCGGATGCAGTTCCCCACCTGCCCGCATGCTCTGCCTGAGCAGGTCCCTGGAGCTGTGCTGGGGGCTGGGATCTTGGGGCGACGATAGCACAGGGCTGGGGTAGAGGTGGAAGCTGCTGCTGGGCCTTGCTGGGGGGATGCAGCACTCATGACAGGGAGAGAAGAGCTACAAGCTGCACAGAGGGGGCTTTGGAGGAAGTTAGCCTTCCTCCCCCTTCCCCTTGTCTGTCCCCTCCTGCTTCCCAGGGCATGCAGCCCGCAAGTGGGGGAGGGAGATGGTGGATCCGGCGGTGACTCCACACCCTGCCACTTGCTGCGTCCAGGACTGGTGCTGGGCTGGCGCTTTGGCAACCCTGTCTTGTGCCAGCCTGCGCCCCAGCATGCCTGTGCGGCAGTGGCAGCCCCAGCTCCAGTGCAGGGTGGAGCCCCATGGGGGCAGCCGCAGTGGTGGGAGCCTCGGTGAGGGCGCTGTGTTCTTGGCTGGTCTCAGTCTCCATGGAGACTGGCCCCCATGCCGGATACAGCTTCCCCCCGGCCGCATGCAGTTTCCATGGAGACAGGTCCGCCAGCACAGCACAGCGCCCTCACCAGGACTTGCGCCCCTACTGCTGCCCCCACACTGAGTCAGCGGGGCGGGGGGCTGCATGGGCATCCTGGGGCAATCTGTGGGTTGACACAGGATGGGGGTGCCCTGCGCTGTGGGCCAGGTAAAATTGCTCTGTAGGCCAGATCCAGCCTGTGCACCATATTTTGCCCACCCCTAAGTTGGAGGACCAGGTATCCCTGTGCACCTCTCCTCGGTTGCAGTGGATAAGCGGTAGTCACTCTTCCAAAAGCTCCTCCACCCCTCAGCAGGAGTCCTTTGGGAAGGAGCTGACCCAGGTATCTCGGATTTTCTTTTCGTTGTTACCTCCCTCTAACAACTCAAACGGTTTACAAGTAACTGGTAAATGGTCACAAATCTAAATCTGACTTTCTTTCTTCTCATGTTTCCTGTGCTCTCTAAATCTTTTGCCAAATAGAGGCACTCCCCCCGCAAGTCAAGGAGCAAGATGTAAGTTGTCTTCTGCTGGGTTAATGCTCTGTTAAGAGGGCTTATTTTCATGGCCATGGTATTAATTTTAGTGACCGTCACTACTAGTCAAACTAACCCATATGGTTAGGGGTCTACCAGACTTGGAGGCGGCTGGCTGATTTGGCAGGGATATCATGGGACTCGCTGCCACTTTCTCCCGCTGATTGCAGTGAGGGACCCCCTTTCTTCTGTCCATGGGACCCCAGTGGGCCCTGCTCCTTGTTGCTGATTGGCTGCAAGTGCTGTACATCATGAAGCCCCACCCCTCACCACCAATTGGCTGCAAGGGCTGTCCATGATGTGAGGAAGCCAGCATTTTATTTTCAGTAAGCTTTTTCTGTGGACTTTGGCTGATTTCATGGGCAAAGCCAGATTTTGCAATTTCCGTGAAATTGTGATTCGGTAGGTCCCTACATGTGGTTCGCTAACATAGACTCTGTTTGTAGAATACTCAGTTACTCAAAATGATAAATTCAGACCCATGCTGTATTGTAAACTATGTCAAGGTTTCATGCCCTCAAGGAGGGAGTACAACTTACCTGGAATGTTTTCAAGGAACCTAGTACAATAATTGTGTATACTGAACTCTCCCTCCACCCCTTCTCCTTTCTACAGAAAAAAGAAAGCAGTTTGAAATGAAGAGAAAAATGCATTATAACGAAGGACGAAATATCAAACTGGCCAGGCAGCTAATTGCAAAAGAACTACACGGTGAAGAAGAGGATGAAGATGATGAAGATCAGGATGAGGAGATGCATGATGCTGCTGATGTAGAAAACATGAGTACAGAAACACCTGAACCCGGTGAGCAGCTAGATTTCTAAAAATGTTTTTTAGGCCTGGTGGTTCTTTTAGCTACCAGAAGTCCTGGAAAACAGAAGTTTATGCTTCTCTTCCACCCTTCCCAGCCCTTGTGATTTTTTTTTTTTTAATGGAATTTCCGCCTCCCTATGCAAGAGGTAAGAGTTTGTGGTGGCATCTTGTATTGGACCACCTGAATGGCTGGGATAGGCTTAGACAAACTTTTGGGTTTCACAGTACTCGAGGAAGAGTACCATGATACCCAAAAGTTTGTCTGAGCCTCTCCCAACCATGCAGTTGGTCCAGTAGAAGATACCACTCACAAAAACTCTTGTCTTGCATGTCTCCTGAGCCGTGATGCCTACAATGTCACTTCAGAACGTGCCCGCGTCATTCACGAAGCACCTGTTACTCTGTCCAGAACCACCTTGGCGCTTTGTTTTTGGTGGCACAGTGGGAAAGTAAGCGCATACTTAAAATGCGTTAATAATTGTCAGCAGCAAGCTCTGCTTTCACCGACCAGCCTGACCCTTGTTGATGCAGCTACTAATGCTCTTGTTAAAGTGGGAACCTGTCTTGTGCTTAGCCTTAGAGAGAGCATGTTAGAGCGTGTAGGGGAAGCCTGTGTTGGCACTTGCCTACCATTCTGCCCCATCCCACCTTTTCACTAGGTAGCAGACATCGGAGTGCATGCTACTGCAGTGTTAAGAGTAGAGGAAGTCTCTACCCATTCTAGTTAAGAATTTCTTGCACATGATACTGCATCTTGCGTCTGTTCAGGTAAGACTGTGGTATGCAGTTTTCAGTGTTATGAAGAGAATGTACATGCTGTATCTGCAATGAGAAAATCAGCCTCTTGGTCAGCCCCTTGTGGTAAGGGGCTGGGATGCTGAGGTGGGTGCTGTTTCTAGAAGCTCCATCAGGGCTTCAGGTTTTGTTTTGACCGCTACCTAGCCGATTGCTGCTTCTAGCTATTGGAGAGCTCCTTGGGTGGAAAGAATAGAGCAAAGTAATGCACACTCTGTTTTTGTGGCAGCCTTCCCATGAATTAAGTATAGTAATATGCTGCCTACCTCTGCTGCTGTTCCAGGCTGTTTGAAATAGTTGTTGGCATCATGAAATTTGAGATGACTTGTTCCTGCAACGCTTACAAGACTGTAGTAACAATGAGTCTGAAGTCTTGTTAGCTTTACTCAGCTGCTGCTTGGGAAAGCTAAGAGAGGCACTAGAGCTGTCTGCAGACTTGGGAAGATGCTGCATCGGCTTACACCTGGTTCTTATTTGTAAGGCTACATTCACAAGCATATGGACTAAAAAAAATAGCTTCTCTAAAATGAGATTAAATGCTGCAGAATAGTTTATGCCCTCACCCCACTCCAGGGGAAGGAGATTTAGCAAGTGGATTTTTCAGTACTTGACTCTCCATTGAAAAATTCTGGCACCAGTATTAATTACAAGATACTAAAGCCCATGATAATTGCTTCAGAAGAGTCATACAGTATCTGTCCTGGACTCTAAGTGATTAGACTTGTGCTGTAATACATAATACTGGGCCTCCTTATAATAGCTATTTACTAGAGCTTCACTCTCCAGGGGAAAGAAGGGCTCCAGTAGGCATCTTTATGACCTTTCTCCATGGCTTGAAGCTGCCTTCTTTCTGCACCCTGCTATAAAGCAGGGAGGCAGCGCCGCTCCCCAGCTGCGTTCTTCACTGAAAAGAAGGGCACACCTTTGCAGCATTTTTCCATCTCTGCTGTTGAAGTCATTCCATCCTACTTCATAATCCGACTTCTGAGCTACACTGGTAACTATCAATTTTTGACTGACTGCTCATGCCCAGTTGACTAGACTAATATAGCTAACACTTTATTTACCAGCTTACCAGTCAATTAACTCCTCTAACTGGTTTGTCTTGAATTTCCCAAAATAATGGATTATTTTTCCATTAACTTTCTGCAGTTCTCAATTTATTCTTTATTTTGTCACTTTGCCTAATAAATTGAATATTTCCTCATTTTTATCTCTCTACAATAAACTAATCTGATTCGCTTTTGGTCCGTCTATCTAAATATTTTTTTTAATTAAATACTTTTCTCTCTTTGGTTGCTGGTGGATTGAAAATGTTCTTAAATTACTGAGTCAGTGTTTGACTCTGAGACGTATGAGTGGGAAAAGTGCAATGGACTTCAGTCAAAACTCTTAAACATTTTGTTCTGGCCTTTAAATTCCACCAGCCTTTGTAATGTTGTCTACAATGAGGCCAACGAGAGACCTGATAGTCTTGGATTAGATTAAAAAAGTCCCTGGGCAGGCAACAAGTCTTTGTTCAGAAGCACAAGCAGAACAGCCTAAACTGATGAGTTTGAAGTTCATGTTACTTGAGTGAGCCTGCTGGTGATGGCATCCCTTCAAGTTGTCCTCTGTCACCTTATAGATGCTCTTTGGACAAGAAAATACCTTGCATCATAACCCTTAATATGGGATGGGGTGGTTCTTGAATAACTGGAAAATTAGGTGCAGTTCTGCAAACTCCATTCTTGGAGTCCTTCATAGATTGTAATGGGCTGAAGCGATCTTGGAAGATCAGCAGGTCCAGCCCCCTGCACCAGGCAGGAAAGACAGCTGGGGTCAGGTGACCCTAGCGAAGTGACCGTCCAGTCTCCTCTTGAAAATTTCCAGGGTAGGCGATTGCACCACCTCAGGGGGGAGCTTATTCCACAGTCTACCTTTTAACGATCTCTTTGTAGGCATGCTGTTCACCTGGACACCTGGTCAACATTTGTATTTGGTCCAGTGCCAGACCGAAAGAGTCTTAGTGCTGTTGATCCTCATGTTCCCAGAGCTGCCTCTTTGGACCCTGACTGTTGAATTTCTTGGATCAATCTGAAGCTGTTTGGAAGGAGTGCGTGTTTATTGTTGTGACCAATGCTCCAGGGAAGCACATGTTTGGAATGCCGTGTCTTACCCAGTCTCTTGGAGCACCCCCTGAAGCCAGCTCAGGCATGGTTCTTAGGGAGGGTGAGCCTCTGGCTCCTTGGACTCCAAGACTTGGCCTTTTGGTCCGTGGTCCCTGCCCAGAGAGAGACCTTCTGGCTTAGCTTCTAGAGAGGACTTTGCTGTTCCAGGGGACTCTAACTGCTGTCCTGTCATTTTTTCAAGATGGTCTCTGCTTTCAAATGCCTTCTTAGCACTGGAAACAGTAGGCAGTCTCTTCAGGTGCTGAGGGTGGAATGTCTACTAGGTGCTATGCTGAAGCTTCATATGTAGTTTCATAGTTTCATAGTTTGTAGGATCAGAAGGGACCTTGACATATCATCAAATCCTACCCCCTGCCATGGCAGGAAAGAGCACTGGGGTCAAACGACCCCGGCAAGGTGTTCATCTAGCCTCCTCTTAAAGACCCCCAGGGTAGGAGCCAGCACTGCTTCTCTTGGAAGCTGGTTCCAGATCCTAGCCGCCCTGACAGTGAAATAGCGCTTCCTAATGTCTAGCCTGAATCTACCCTCTGCCAGCTTGTGGCCATTATTTCTAGTCACTCCTGGTAGTGCTCGGGGGAACAGGGACTCCCCCAATGCCTGCTGGTCCCCCCTGACTAGTTTGCAACAGGCCACTAGACCCCCCCTTGGCCTTCTCTTGTGGAGGCTGAACAGGTTCAGGTCCCTCAGCCCACTTCCCCCCACATCTTAGTGTCATCAGCAAATTTGAATTGGGGTTCTTTTTACCCCCTCGTCCAAGTCACTGATGAAGATGTTGAACAGTGTGGGTCCGAGGACCGAGCCCTGGGGGACCCCACTGCCCACATCCCTCCAGGTCGAAAACGACCCGTCCACCACCACTCTTTGGGTGCGGCCCTCCAGCCTGCGTCCAAGGATTTTGTGACCTGGTCGTAGAAGGCCACCAGGTTGGTCTGACAAGACCTGCCTCTAATGAACCCGTGTTGGTTGCCCCTAAGCATAATCTCCCCTGTTGGCCCCTCGTGGACATGCGCCAGGATAATTCTCTCAGAAAGCTTACCCAGGATCGAGGTAAGACTAACTGGCCTATAGTTTCCTGGGTCCTCCTTCCTCCTTTTTTTGAAACTGGGAACCACATTGGCTCTTTTCCAGTCCTCTGGCACCTCGCCAGAGCACCATGAGTGCTCGTAAAGCTGTGCCAGGGGTCCCGCAATGACATCTGCTACTCTGGGGTGGAGATTATCAGGACCAGCTGATTTAAATACGTCCAGTCCCTCCAGAAGTTCCCTGACTAGATCCTCACTGACCGTAGGCCTAGGTGTGCCTCCCCTGGGGCCTACAGTGGTCCCAGTGAGGGAGTGACTTGGTCCCTGCTCAGAAAAATGGAGGCAAAGAAATTGTTAAAGAGGTTAGCTTTGTCATCTGGAGCAACGACCAGATTTCCCAGCATGCCTTGCAGAGGCCTCACATTACCCGGTACCTTCTTTTTACCCCCTATGTATTCAAAGAAGGACTTCTTGTTGTCCTTGATCCAGGTAGCTAGTCTCAGTTCCAACCCTGCCTTGGCTGACAACATTGAACAATCAGTCACAGTGATAAGGGCCATCACCTGGGAAATGTGGGAGAACTAGCTTAAAGTCCCTTACCTCAATGGCAGAAACTTAAGTGAGCTTCTGAGTTTAGGCGAGTACCCTAACTACTGAGGTATTTATTTTCAAGAATGGAGGAAGGTGTTATTTTGTCAAAAATTATATATTTCTGGGAGAGGAAACATTTTGGTTTTAACATCATGAGTACTTAACAGCAACAGAAGTTTTGTCAAAAATTACCAAGATGTAAAGGAATATTCAAGGGGGAAGAAGCATGTAATATGTAATGTTAAATACTTAACCAGGTGAGCCTACTTCATTATAGTCAGTGCAACTCATGCTCTTGAGGGTTAGAGTTAGTTAGCTGTAGTCTCAATTGATAGTTTCAGCAGGTGGAATTGTCTTTCCATTTCCCCACATTGTTCCTCCCACTGTTACTACACACAACAGTAAGCTTCGCCTTGCTGGCTGCAGTCTGGCATTGGTGGCTCATGTTCATCTTGGAGTCAATAATGACTCCGAGATCCCTTTCCGCCTCTGCTTTCAAGAAGGGAACTCCCCAGCCTGTGTGTGTGCTGTGGATTCCTTCTCCCCAGGTGCAGCACCCTGCATTTGTCTACGTTGACCCCCATCCTATTCTCGTCTGCCCACTTTTGTAGTCTGTCTAAATCTAGTTGCAGCCTCTCTCTCCCTTCAAGTGTGTCCACCTCGCCCCACATCTTAGTGTCATCAGCATCAGTTCCCGTATGCTTTTGGTGAGCCATGGGGGCTTTTGCGCCCTCTTGTCCACTTTGACCCTTGTTGGGATTACCTCCCTTTGGGCATAGAGGATCGTCTCCTTAAGGAACGACCATTCCTCTTGGACACCCGACTCCCCTCCCCTCCCCTCCGGGACCTCAGTACTTCCCCAACTATTCTTCTTACCTCATTGAAATCCGCCCTCCTGAAGCCCAGGGCTGCTGCCTTGCTGCTGGCTTTTGCCACCTTGCGCTGGATGGTGAATTCCAGCAGGCGATGATCGCTGTCTCCCAGGTGGTCGAGCAGCTGCAGCCCTCCCATGAGGTTGTCGCCTGTGGCCAGCACCAGATCCAACAAGGCATCTCCCCTGGTGGGGCTCTGCACCTCCTGAGTCTACCTCCTGTAGACTGCCTCCTTGATCCCTTGATGGCCTATTTTCCCACTAAAAGAGAACTTGGGTTCTTATATGCCTGCTTCAATTTGGGTAATAAGAAAACTGATGCATCCTGTATGTTGGCCTTGACTGGGATGATGTAGTTGGGGCTGGTCCTGCTTTGAGCAAGGGGTTGGACTAGATGTGACCTCCTGAGGTCCCTTCTAGCCCACTTTGTCTATGAATCTATATAGCCCAGTTCCTGATGACCTTTTGAATTTGACTGACTTCTTCTCATGATACTTGTGCAATGAGTGGTTGAGGTTTCATAGATTTCATAGACATTAGGGCTGGAAGGGACTTCGCAAGATCATTGGGTCTAGCCCTGTGCCCAAGGGGCAGGAAATCAAGATAGGTGTCCAAGTGTTTCTTGAAAGTGTCCAGAGTAGGTGCTTGCACTGCCTCTGGGGGGGAGTTTACTCCAGGCCCTGGGGACTTGGACGGTAAAGAAGTTTTTCCTTCTGTCCAGCCTAAAACGGTCTTCCAGGAGTTTGTGACTATTGGACCTTGTCTTCCCACAGGTTCCCCTTTACCTGTTAGACCAACAAGGTTCCATGAAGTTTTGAGATAATGAACTAAGTCAGGAAGTGTGGTTGGTTAGGACAGTGATTCATTTGTATGTGTTCATTGGTGGTTTTGCAAAGAGGATGAGATAAAGAGGTTCTTCAAGAGACGTTGGCTTTAGGGCTCCAGCTGGTGATGGGTTTCTCTGGATGCTGATTATGTTGCTTATCACTTGGAGTTCCTTTATGACTGCCATTTCACTTGTTTAGGGCTGCTCCAGCTCTGTGCTTTTGTTTACTTTTTGGTGGGTCTTTTCTCTTTTAAGCTTTTTAAAGCTGGGAATAATCTCTTTTAAGTCCTGTCTCTAGCCTCCTGCTTTACACTGTCATGCACTGAGGAGCAGAAAACAAGCCAGGCAGAAGAGCATGGCTCTGGCTTCTCGTCCACCCACCTGTGCAGTGGCTGGCACAGGGGCTGCTGGGGCGCAGCCATGGGTGCCCCTTGTCCGTGGGACTCTGTGCAGGAGTGATCAGTGCAGTTACTTCCTTATTCAGGGCTGGACCTCGGTTCTCAGTACTCTCGTCTCTTCTGAATGGCAGCATCTGTTCTTGAATTCCACTTCCTGCTGTGGAGTCCTTGGGCAGGGTGAGATCCCCTTTGTGCTAGTAAATGTGTACTTGCCTCCTGAGACATTCCCTTTCTGGGAGACCTTCCTCTGGAATTATCTGCACGCGGGGTTTTCTCCCTCATGGAAAGTGTACTCAGCTGTTTGATAGGTGGTGACTTTAATGCTTTCCCATTTACATCTACAAAACAATAAAGGGTTATTTCCAAAAGGCAAGGTGGGAGATGACTCTAATTGTTCCCTTGCTTTCAATAAGGAATGATCAGTGGTACTTGGCTTGCCATATTCTAATTAGTCAGTACATTTTGCCTGCTACCATTTATGCTTAACTTTGACTAACCTGACTTCATACAAGTGGTCACCACTCCTTGCCAGGAACAGTATGGTGTTTGCTTTGACTTTTTTATGGGTTTAACATTTGCAGGTAACTGTTATAATTCTGTTATGTAAAATGTGGGGCTGAATTTAGAATTTAGTGACTTCAAGCTTTGCACTGTAGCAGTGGTTAGTTTAGATATGGCTGTGATGGTAGCTGTTCTGTGGCAAGGGAGTCAAACTGGGAAACCCTTTGATGGAGTTGACATAAGGTTATTTTGCTCTCCTGCACAATAGAGTAAGAGATTTGTATCATGCACTGCTGTGGGCATTTGAAGACCTAACATTTTCCCAATATTACTTAAATTGGCTACAAATATGAACAGCACAGCAAAACAGTGTTCTTCTATCTCAAACCTCTGTATTTGGTCCACCTCAGATTGCAGATCAAGCTAAAAAGTATGGAGTTGGCCTGTGTTTCAGGAGCTTTCTGCCTTGAGCTCTGGAAACTGGCAACTCAGAGCATCAAGTTCTTGCGTGGTGCAGCAGTGACTTCTGTGATGCTCTTTCTGTGCTGAGAGGTACTGCTTTCTTCAGCAGTTTTGGAAAAAAATGAAAACTGAACTGTCTCCGGAGTGATTGAACTTTCAGAATATAAAAGGGGGTGGGAAAGTGCCCTGATGCATACCAACATTTGTTGATGTTACTTTTGTTTGTTGTGGGAGGACCTCAGAAGTATGTGTGCTGTTTGACAACATGGGGTTCAGATCCTCAACTTTTTTGGGTTGGAGGTACTCCTCCAGACCTTCTGTAAATTGAGTGGTACCCGTTTCAAAAGCTAGTTCATGTATTGGAGTGTTTACTGCTGGCCAGTTGGGGGCGGTGGGGGTCCACCAGGTAGGGAGGGACAAGCCTCAGTTTGCAATTATCTGCATATCTCAACACGCCTTGTGGTACCCTGGCTTGAGAATCGCTGGTTTAGACTATGAATATTTAAATCCCTTTATAATCTCTCATTTTTTTCTTCCACAGCACATGCTACTAGTGACCAGCTGGGGAATAGAGCACACAACGTAGAAGAAATCTGTCCAGAACTGTAACTGCTTGTGAAAGACACAAACTTAAACACACTGCTTCATGGTTTTTGCAATTATGGCTCTTAAATGCTGAGAAGCATATCAGTTACACTATTGTATTGCCAAGAATGTTAATAACCCTAGACTCATTTTAGGCACAAAAACTGCCTAACTGGTTTATTCTTGTGCCTAGTATTTCATGGAGAATACTGCGTCGGCATCCATCAACCCAGAATGGCATTGCTATATACGACACTGAGTAACTTGTGTAACATACTGTCACTCGTCATGCTTTAAAATACACAAAGCAGTATCTTTGGTTTTGTTCGCTATTTATTTGACAGTACTCTAGATGTGATATCTTGTGGAAGCGTTTGGAGTTCGAGCCAAAGTGTACAGCAAATACCAGGTTGACATTGTATTAATTTACTTATATGATAAATTTAGCACTGAAAAGGGATTATTTTAGTATTGTAACTCTTCTTTTTCTCTAGATTTTTTTGACCTATTCATACAGATTTGAGTTATGCCATGACTCCTGTTTTTCCCAATCTTTGTAACAGAAGAGCTGAATTATTTTTGTGGTTTCAAAATGCTGCGTTTGAAATCCATTATTAGTTTCTGATTGAGACTGCACTGACTTCTGGTGGGGTATTTTTACACTAGAGATGTGCTAACTTGAATTCTATACCCGGTTGTTATCCCTCTCTTCCAGGAGGGCTAGATTGGTTTTAGAGCTTTCCTTATTTACCTGTCTTGTCAGAACTTGAGTCTTTACAGCTCTTCAGACCATGCTACCAAACATTACTCTCCACCGATTCCCTTAAGATGTGGCTCAAAACCCTCTCTGCCTTCCCTGTTGCTATGCTGTGTACTTGTGCTGTTACCATCTGAGAAGAAGTAGCTGTCTGAGTAAATCCACATCAGGGCAGTGGAGATGGGGAATGATACGTGCTTGTGTGGCATCAGTTCTTCATGCCACCCAGGTGACTACTGGTGACCTCGTCACTCTTGGGGTTCGTAACCCAGGCCGTGAAAACCACTGGCTTGTGTCTCCCAATCCAGTACAAGTTGCAGTAGCTGATTCTGTAAAATGAAGGCTCTTGGGAGGAATAGCTGGGAGGCTGCCGTGTAACTTGACATACTGTTTACAGGGTGGTTGATAGCCCTGATGGAGAGACATCACTGAACCTCCAGAGTACTGTAAACAACATCCCACTCGAAGGATTTTGACTATGGTGAATGTTCTAGTATTCAAGGTAGTACTTGGTTTTATAATACGGATGAAGTATACTTAAAGCTATGGCTTAGTTTTGGAATACTTTGTATTCTGTTATGTCTATTTCTCTTAGTTTTGATCTAAACTTGAGATGTTGCAAAAGTTCATATAATTATATGGACTTGTTTTAATGACTTTCTGTCTACTGTACATGTGAAGTTTGAATAAAAGAATGAAAGTTATTTTACAGTTACTTGGATTCTCATGTGTGAGCTTTCCTGAAACTTAGGGTGTGTAGAATGAATGAAGGGCAGGCACACTTGTCACTGGGAAGCTGTGGTACTTCTGTGGGATATTGCAGTAGACAAGGATCTGTATGTGAGCTGTGCCAAATGGGTGTAATTGTGTGTTTTCTAGCATCCCTAATCGATGCTTTACTAAGCTATGTGTTGCCAGATCTTGTGACATTTCTGGTGGTGTTTTCCTTAAAGTCCAACTCTTGGGTGAATAGCTTCAGGGAAGGGAGATGTGAGAATCTGTTTTCCTCTAGACCTCATGGTTGCAGAGGATGTATTGGACAGTAAGGTTTCAAATCAGAAGGCAAGCAGAACCTCATGGCCATGAGTTGAGGGATAACAAAAGAGGCTGACTTGATTTATGAGGGTTTGGGGTCAGCAGAGAGCTTCTCAGATCTGTTTTTGTTGCTTGAAATGGTGGTTGTGCAAGACCCCAATTGAAAGGTCTCTTCTACTTTAATAATATAATAATAAAAAAATACAGCTTGATAAGTGTTGCTTTGGGTCGGATCCTGAGATGCTGAGGCTCCTGCTGGACGTGAGGCGATAGATTTGTTGCTTACAGAGGTTGTCACGTATTCCATGGGATTAGGTCCTTTCCAATTTCTCTTGACACATGAGAGTTTCTAATGTGTGTGTGTGTGTGTGCATGTGTGGGGATGACGACAATGTGTGCTGGATTTTTTTATGCTGTGTGTGGTTTCTTCCTTTCATTCGGCAGTTCTTTTTAGATGCCTTTTACCTCATGCACTGCCATGGCCCAAGTAAGAGCCAGATGTGTATTCTTCCTAAAATGTCACCAAGTGGTAGAGCTGGCTTGCTAGATTTAGAGACTTGTCATAGACAGATCCGGGTGCCAGTACTTGTTTGACTTTGCATAGTTCATTTTTCAGTGTTGACTCTATTAAGCATTGTAAACCCATTCTTTCCAATACTGCGTGTGCCATCTGTCAGTTGAGGACAAACATAGCACACGCTGTGTAGTAGAGATGGCAGTTTAATACTTTTAGGTTCTGAACCTACGTATATTGATTGTCCAGGGTCTCGTTTTCCTCTAAGGTCCTATGGAGAAGCTGCTGTTTGTGTCCTTGGGGACTTAAAATAACCCCAAAACAAAAACATTAAAAAAAAAAAGAAGGGCCTCTCTCCCCTCTGTGGCAAGTCCACGGACCTTTGCATGACGTGGACACGTGCTTTTGGGAATGTCATGTGCATGCCCCAGCTTTTAACCGTGAGCAGCTGGTCTGGGGTGTACAAGTCCTGTGATTTGGACTAAGACCTGTTGTGGAGCTCTTCCTGGTGGAGGTAGTATTGTAGTTCAGCTATACTAATATTAGTTTGAAGCATGGGTTTTTGCTAGACTATCATCTTAATGTCCAAATCATCTTAATGTTGTTATAGAAAAAATTCTGTATGGCATTTTGTGGGTTGTGAGGCTTGCAGTCTGTTTTTTGTAGTTGCTTCATCATTTCACTCATTTTGGGGACGACTTGATGTCTTTTTTTAAAATGTGTTTTTTAAATTGTTTCAATCTGGAGAGTGGGGTTATCTGGCTTTAGCCATGCTTCCCTTTTATTTTTTTAAAAACTTACAGAGGTAAGTGTTTCTGAACTTCTACGTATTACAGGAGGGAGTGTGGCTGGAAGGAAAGCTATTGAAGACCTCTGCCCTCCTTTTATAACTACTTTCCAAAACAGCCTTCCTTTTCTGGCGTGGAGAGAGAGAGAAATCTTCCCGCAGGAAGAAAACAAGATCCCCCGTGTGTTTTTTAACATCGCGGTGTTTGGGCAGGAGCCCAGGTAATACAGCAACATGTGGTGTAAAAACAGACCCTGTCACCACCTCTTACTAATTTGAAAATTGAGTTCTGTTACTTGTCTGTAATGAAGTTTTTGCATGGAAATATTTTTCTAAACTTGAAGTCCTTTGTAAAAGAACAAAAACAAAACAACGTTGTCAGTCGCTTGGAAATAGCTTCTGTAAATTTTATATTGGACAGTGTCATTTGCACATAGTATTAACATGTTTCCTTAAAGAACTTTCTTTTGACTTGCGCGCCCTGCCCGTCGCCTTGCTCCGCGTGTGCTAGCGATAAGCCATCGACATGTTTTTTCACAGCCCGATCCCCTTGTGAAAGAGCTTGGTCTTTGTGCAAGTTTTCTTTCTCCAATACTTTCCTTCTTTTAACCTGTTTCATAGTAGGCGTTTTACAACACACTGAATAATTTCACATAGTAATCGCTTTCCCTCCTTTTGAAACCAGTCCTGAAAGTGTGATGCAAAGCAAATAAAATTGTGCTGTTCCCTGCTCCTGTGCACGGCGGTGTGAAATGTCTGTTCTGTGGGGGAATGCGGTGCCCTCCGCCGCCGGGAGGGGTACAGCCGGCCCGCTTGGGCCTGCGGGGGGTGTCGGCTCCCTCCGCCCTGCGAGGGAGGGACGCGCGGGCTGCTCCTGGCGCTGCTTGTTACGTCACACGCTTAGACGAGGAAGGGCGCTGTCGTGTGCCCGGGCTGCCCCGCGCGGTGCCGCTGCCCTGGCGCGGCCGGGAGCGCAGACCGGGCTCGGGGCAGGCGGCGTGGGTTACTCCGATTTTAAAAAAAGTTTTTTAATTGAATTAAAAAAATTAATTTAAAATTTAAAATAAATTTAAAAAAAATTAAAAAAAAATTTACTTAAAAAACTAATCGAAACAGCCCCTGCCGCCGACCCCGGGACTGCGGCTTCTAACCCGCCAGGCCCAGATCGGAGCGCTCCCCGGGGGCCGGAGCGGAGCGGCGCTGCTGCTGCGGGCAGGCGGGCAAGCCGGGGCGCGGAGAGCACGCCTCGCTTCTCTGCCATTGGTCTTCTAGATGTCGCTCCAAGAGCGCCGCGCTTGCTGGTTGGGTGCAAGTCTACTCTCTGTATCCCCATTGGGTCGTTTTGCGGTCATTCAGGCTAGAGGGGCGGGACCAGGAAGTGCCGCGCCTTCCCCGCCGCGCTCCCTTACTGCCTCACCTCTTCCGGTGCGTCTCGGCGCCGGGCGGTGCCGGCAGGAGTCCTTCATCTCCGCCTGGTGATTGGCTGGGTCTCGCCTGCTGCGTTCTTGATTGGATAATCTGCCTGCCACTCCCCGCTATGGGCCGAGCCTGCGGGCGGGCCCGCCCCTACCCA
>NW_005842408.1:757702-764613 GCF_000455745.1 Alligator sinensis | reverse complement strand
CTGCTCGGGGCGCGCAGGGGTCTCCTTCCCCGCGCCCTCGCACCTCCGCGCCAGCAGGGCCCTGCGGCACCGCCCCCGCGTCTCGCCCGGCGCTGCCCGTGGGGCGGTGGGCGCGTGCTGGTGTCCCGGTGCCGTCTCCGTCGCGCTTCGGCCAGACCCCCAGCAAGGCTGGTTGGGAGGTGGAGCCCACCAGCAGTGCGTCCTGGCTCGGAGCCGGATCGTGGCGGGCTGCGGGCTGCTGCGGGGCAGTCGCGTGGCTCGCGTCCGTGGAGCCCGCGTGGGGAGAAGCGGGCGCAGCCCAGCGGCAGCAGCTCTGCTCCAGCTTCCCTGCGGCGGGTGAGCCCCGCGGCACGGCACGGCACAGCTGAGGCGCGGGGCTTGGCCGTGTCGTGCTGGGCTGTGGTCTCGCCCTCGCCCTCGTGGCGGGGAGGAGGAGTTCAGGGGCGTGGTGGCTCGCAGGCCCTGAGTCACCATCTCCCTGCCCCACTTCTCCAGGTGTCGCCCAACACTGATGTCCTGGTGCCTGTTTGTACAGCTGTACAGGCTCTTGTCTTGAGTAACGAGCTCTGCAAATCTTAACGTAGCCTGCATCGTTTGCGGAAGCGTCCCTCTCTGACAAAAGTTAGTGTGGTCAAAGGCTTGCGCGCGCGTTAGAAAGCACCGTGTTTGGAAGTAGAGCAGTGGAAAAAACACTGGTCAGACCCGACGCGCTCCTTTTCAGCATCTGCTCTCTGCCCCGTGTGACGGGAGACTTGGCAAGAGGGACTAGGGTGTGACCCAGGCAGTGGCAGTTCTTATGTTCTCTGGGTTCGGAATAGAAAGATTTGAGCAATTGCAGATAACGTCGTGGCAAGTGCTAGTCTCGGAGGAGGAGTTGCTGTGGACCTGCCAAGTACAGTTGGCAGGTCCACAGCACTCGATGATCTATTGAGGTCCCTTCCGACCCTAACATCTATGAATCATGTGGAGGGAGAGCTCCACTGCCGGCCTGTTTTACTGCGTGCGAACCACTTCTGCAAAAATCGCGTGCTGCTATGAGGCGGGAAGCACTTGGGGCTCAGTGAGACATGAAGCATTTTCCTTCCTGATCCCCTTTTAAAATGCTGACAGATGGAAGGGCAGACACAGATGCGAGGCACGGTTCTCGCTTGTGTGTACGTCTTACCGCAAATGAAGATGTTGCTTCAAGGAGGGGCCGGATCCGGAGCAGGGCGAGCTGGCTTCGGACAGAGCTCCGCGCAGCAGGGACTTTTGGCAGAAAAGTGCTAGATAAAGAATTATTAAGATCATGCTTGCACATGCTGAAAATAAGGGAAGAACCCAACCCAGCTTTTAAACTGTCAGGGATTGGTTGAGCACTTAAAAAAAGTCTTTTTGTAACTATGGGATGATTTCCTTTCTAATATGTGACACAAGCATAGCATAACAGAGCAGAGAGCCCTTTTACATTTAAAAAGGAGAAGCAAATGTAGGTGATGTGGAAATATCTCTCTAAGGGAAATCTTAAGTGTCAAGTCTTGCTAAAAAAATAAAAAGGATTCTGCTGATTTTTGTAACATTTAACTGTACCAGCCCATTAGAAAATGTGAGTAGAATGTTTCAAGCTGAAAAATAGTGGGAAGAAGTTGTTATAGGTGCTTAGGGTCATTTTTATTTTGTTCGCTTCTGTCACTACTAATGAGAATTGTAGATTCTTGCTGTTTCGAAGGGAATGTCTGTTTCCTGAACTCTGAACTGCAGGACAGATGGTGAGAGAATGAGGGAGAGAAAAAGTATAGAGAAAATGTGTTGCCAATTAGTACCTAAAAGTGAAATAATTTCTTGTCTCTGACTAGTTTGTAGGCATTTCTTTTCCAAAATGACTAGTCAGAATTGTGTTCGTCTAAGCTTAGCTAGTGCGATCTGGTAAGTCTAGTGTATGTAAAATGGTGACATGTTGCCTGTGTTTTACAGGTTGATTTTATTTTTAATTTTTTTACATTAGTCTCAACCTGGCATTAAATCTGGCCTACTTGATTGAGTACAGCTCGGAGACGCGTCTTTGACTGAAGGAATGCAGGCCCTGCACTGTTGCAGGATACCTCTGTTTAGCTTCTGAACAGATTTCAGTGAATGTTGTGGCAACTGTAAGCTTCTAGGAAGGGCACTCTAGGATCACAGGAAAGTAGTGCTGGAACGGACCTCACAAAGTCATCTAGTCCGGCCATCTGCCCCAGACTATAAGCCGAGTATACATCTAACTTGCTCTTGAAAATGTCCGAGGATGGAGAATCCATGTTTCTCTAGGTACCCATTCTAATATTTGACCATTCTCATAGCCAAAAGTTCCTCCTCATCTCCAGCCTTAGTTTCCCTTGCTGAATCTTGAGGCGATTGCTCCCAGTCTTCTTCCCTCTGGTCACAGAGAAAAGCTCATCTTCATCCTCCCTGTAATTGTGTTTCAGGTATTTGAAGACTGTTATCAAATCCTCCCTCAGTCTTCTCTTCTCTGGACTAAGTAATCCTGGTTCTTCTAGCCTTTCCTCAAGTTTTGCCTCCGTGGTCCCTAATCATCTTTGTTGCTTTTTCCAATCTGTTCGCATCTTTCTAGAAGTGTGGGGCCCAAAAGTGGATACCGTGCTGGAGCGGGCAGTTCGCCTGTCTTGCTCCCACCCAGCAGCAGTGGTACCTGCTCGGCTGCCTGCCTGGTGCACATGCTGCTCCGCGTCCCCCCTGGACTCCACTCTGGCACTTTAGACCAACTGGCCAGGCCCAGACTACAGAAGCCAGGAATGTTCAGGTTTGCCCAGGATGGATGGTCGCTCTGGGTATGATCCAGTGTAACCCCCAGGGTCTTCTCTGTAGTAGTGTAGCTGAGCCACTCGTTCCTGAGTCTCTGTTTGTGCATGCAATTATTTTGTCCCAAGTGCAGGCCTTTACTTCTCCCTGTTGAATCTCATCTGGTTCACTGTGGACCATTTTTCCAGTCTATTCAGGTCCTTCTGGATCCTAGCCCTGCCTCCATAGTGTCTGCAACTTTACACCCAACTTGGTGTCAACATCGTATTTGCTAAGCGTGCACTCAGTCCCATTGTCCAAATCATTAATGAAGTTATTGAATAGTACTGGACTGAGGACAGATCCCTGGGAACCCACACAAGATGCCTCCTCTCAGCTAGACATCGAACCATTGATGGTTGCTCGTTGCGTGGGATGATCTAACTGTTTATGTATCCACCTTACAGTTCTTTCATCTAGCCTGTATTTCCTTAGCTTGTTGATGAGAATGTTATGAGAGACGGTGTCAAAAGTCTTGCTAAAGTTGAGGTGGACCACATCCACTGATATCTCTCCATCAGAGTCTGTCACCTTGTTGTAGAAAGAATCATGTTGGTCAAGCATGACTTACTCTTGGTGGATCCACGTGGCTGTTCCTGATCACAAATTCATGCTGCTGCTTTTTGCCCTGGTACACACCCCTGCTTGTGGGGTTAACATAGGGAAAAATGCTGTGGGTGGGGTAGGAGAGGCTGGGGCCAGCATCTGGGCTGGTCCCAGCAGCCTTACCTGGGGACCTGCCGGAGCTCCAGCAGTAGTGATCCGGGTGTGTGGAGCCTGGCCAGCAGCCGGGGTGTGGCTGGGGTTGACCATGCTCTGGTTTCTGGCAGTGCGCGCTGCTGTCACGTGTGCCACCTCACTTTTATTTTTTTTTGGCGTGGATGTTTTTGATACTGGGATGTCCTGGTATCGCACCCCATCCCCCGCTGTGGTGCTAATTAGCGATGTGGTGAATGCTTATGTGTGTCGTGTGTGGTTTGCAGCGCTGCAGACGGGTTTGCTGCGCCACAGACTGCATGTGCGTGCTCATCTGGACACGCCCAGTATGTTCTGTTCTTTATAAAAAAAAATGGAAGTTCTCTTTCTGTCATTTGTCAGGATCTGATGTGTTTTTACTAGCTTTTAGGGCAGATTGACTCATTTTCCTTGTACACAGAAGAATATGAATGAAATATCTTTTTGACTGTTTGCTTTAATCTTCTGTGATGTGGTAAAGTGAAGCAGTATTCTTTATTCCATTACAGATCAAAGAGACTAATTAGTCTTAATTTTATGGGCTTGAGATAAGACATAATGCAGCATAAGGATACTCAATCTTTGTGTTCGAGTCTGTTGGGAATTCTCAATGAGTTCTCGGTCTCTTTGCTGAAAAGATGAAAATTCTTTTTATAGCTTTTGGTTGAAACCTACTATTTTATAACTCATGTTTTTGTGACTTTTGCCATTATATTTAGAGAATTTAGTGGTTCTTTTATACATTGTCCTTTGAAAAATATATGAATTGAAGTCCAGATTATTTTCCCCCTGCCCTCTAAATATAGTTTGAAATAATTTCTGTCCTAATTGGAGCATGAAACAATCATCCACCCTTTTGTCATTGCACGGCTAGATTAAATCTTTCCCTTTTCATTAGGTTTGTCTGAAAGGACCTTCTCTTGCCTTTTCCTCCATTGCTTTTGGGGCAAATGTTTTTCTTCTCATTGTGGAATCGAAGCTTAGTTGATAGGATCCACTGACCCGTGGGACAGTAATTTGTCAAGCTGAAATCCAGGTTATTTAAGAAAGCAAGCCACTTACTTAAAATAGCTTATATCGGGGCACTGAATATCCAGCACACGGGTCAGATCTGGCCTGTGGGGCTTCTCATGGGTCCACCACTCACCCACTGAAATTTGGCAGTAGGTGAGTGGTGGCACCGCTCTCCTGCTGCCAAATCTCTGAACCCATTGGGAGTCCCAGTCCTTGCATGTTGGATCTGGCACCTTATCCCAGCGTGCAGGGTCTTGTCCTGCTGTGGAAGGCAGGGTGGGAATGACACTGGGCCCCAATCCTGGCATGTGGGCAGGCAGAAGGGAATGGTGCCAGGCCCTGGGACCGAGTCCCAGCATGCATGGGGCATGAGAGGGCAGTGTAGGGGGGAGGGGGGATGGTGCTAGGCCCCTGGGTCTCGATCCCTGTGTGCAGGGCGGGGGAGGGGCGGTGTGGGCCCCAGGGCTCATTTTGGCTTGCAGACTGACTCCACTTCATTCATTTGACCCACAGGGCCACTGACCTGCAGCACCACTGCCCTATATCATGTTTCAGTGGGGTCTCTGTGGTGTATACACTGCTTTGTGACCCACTACATTAGGATGCCCTGCACAATACATGGTTTAATCCCTTGCATGTGCCCTGGGTATGCAAAAACAACCTCAGGTTGGCACATAGTGTGACTTGATATGACGGACAAAATCGAGACGTATGCAGAAAAACAATGAACAGGTATTTCTCAAATTCAGTGCATTTATCACTTCTATTTGAATCGGCTGCTTTGATAGTAAACACAGGATCGGTATTGTAAGAGGAAAGTGATGTGTTTCCCTCCCAGTGCTCAGTTCTGGTCCTTAAGGGAAGCAGCAGTCCAGGAAAGCTTGTCCTTGGCATCTTTTCGATATAGTGCTATGACAGTGTGCTGTCAGTATATATGTTACAGTACCTAGTACTCTGTCATTGTAATCCTGCAGATATTTACAGTACAGTATGGCTAATATTGTGCACATGTAATCCTTTTAAATTTGTGAGGTTGTTAATGGGCTTAAAATTAATCGTATGTCTGTGATATTAGGATCATGGTCTAAAACTATTTACACATATGAAGTATCTGAATTAAGATGGAACAGTGATGGTTATACTCTATGTTGCGTGGATGCTGACACTTTGAACTTTCACTCATTGAAAAATTGTAGGTGTTCAGCTTTTGTACACTCAGGCTCAGAGAGATTTTACTGGTGATGTGGTAACTCAGAACCTTTTTTAATTTAATCCAGTCCTTCTTTCAAAATGTCTTTTCATTACAGACGATGAGAATTGGAAGGGACCTCAGGAGGTCACATCTAGTCTAACCCCCTGCTCAAAGTAGGACCAGTCCCAACTACATCCTCTCAGCCAACGCTTTGTCTAAACCAGGTCTTAAAAACCTCCAAGGATGGAGACTCCACCACCTCTCTGGGTAGCGTGGATCAGTGCTTCACCATCCTCCTCATGAAAACCTTTTTCCTAATATCCAACCTAAACTTTGCTTGCTGCAACTGGAGCCCATTGCTCCTTGTTCTGTCATCTGCCCCCACTGAGACCAGCCCAGCTCCATCCTCTTTGCAGCCCCCCTGCAGGGAGTTGAAGGCTCCTATTAAATCCCCCCTCAGTCTTCTCTTCTCCAGTTTAAATCAGCCCAGTTCCCTCAGCCTCTCCTCACAAGTCATGTGCCCCAGCTCCCAACCATTTTCATTGCCCTCCGCTGGACTCTCTCCAACATGTCCACATCCTTTCTGTAGTGGTGGCCCAAAACTGGACACAGGACTCCAGATGTGTCCTCCCCAGTGCTGAATAGAGGGGAAGAATCACTGCCCTTGATCTGCTGGCAACACTCTTGCTCCTACCGATGCAGCTCAGGATGCCATTAGCCTTCTTGGCAACAGGGGCACACTGCTGGCTCCTATTCGGCTTCTTGTCCCCTGTCTCCCCCAGGTCCTTCTCTGCCGAGCTGCTGCCCAGCCCGTCGCACCCAGCCTGCACTAGTGCATGGCATTGCTCCCTCCTCAGTGCAGGACTTTGCACTTGTCCTTGTTGAACCTCCGGAGATTCCTTTTGGCCCAATCCTCCCATTTGTCCAGGTCAATCTGAATCCTAGGCCTACCCTCCAGTGTATCTACTATTCCCCCCAGCTTGGAGTCATCTGCAGACTTGCTGAGGGTGCATCCATCCCATCTTCCAGTTGATTGATGAAAACACTGAACAAAACTGGCCCCAGGACTGATCCCTGGAGCACTCCGCTTGATACCAGCTGCCTACTAGACATCGAGCCATTGACTGCTACTCCCTGTGGCAGGTGCTCCAGG
>NW_005842408.1:751668-757670 GCF_000455745.1 Alligator sinensis | reverse complement strand
CCTTGTCATAAAGGCAGTCAGGTTGGTCAGGCATGACTTGCCCCTGGTGAATCCATGCGGACTGTTCCCGATCGCTGCTTCTCCTCCAGGTGTTTAGAAATGGATTCCTTGAGGATCTGCTCCATGATTTTTCCAGGGACTGAGGTTTGTCCGACTGGTCTGTAGTTCCCTGGATCCTCCTCCTTCCCCTTCTTGCAGATGGGCACTGCGTTTGCCCTTTTCCAACCATCTGGGATCTGTCCTGATCACCACAAGTTTTCAAAGATGATGGCCAATGGCTCTGCAATCTCATCAGCCAACTCCCTCAGCACCCCCGGGTGCATCCCATCTGGCCCCATCCACTTGTACGCGTCCAGCTTTTCTAGACAGACCCTGACTTGTTCTTTCACCACTGAGGGCTGCTCACCTCCTCCCCAAGCTGTGCTGCCTGGTGCAGTAGTCCGGGAGCTGACCTTGTCTGTGAAGACCGAGGTAAAAAAAGGCATTGAGCACTTCAGCCTTTTCTGCCTCCTGTGTCACAAGGTTGCCTGCTGCCCCCACTTCCCTCTTCAGGAAGGGATGCACACATTCCCTGATCCTCCTCTTGTTACCAACATACTTGTAGAAACCCTTCTTGTTACCCTTTATATAGGGTATATATATGGATATATACCCAACATAGTTATTCCGGCAGGTATGATTTATGCTTTTTATGTTGCCTTCTCTGCATATATTAATTGGTAATGGCCCAGGACAGTTTGCATTTTATGTGGAAAGAGCAGAATGTGAAGATCTCAATAATAACTCTTTGGTGAAGGGGGTTTGGGAATAGAGCAGGGGCAGGCAATTATTTTGGGCAGAGGGCCGCTTACTGAGTTTCAGCAAGCCATCGAGGGCTGCATGACAGGCAGCCCGGGGCACATTAATACTAATTTTCTAAATTTTTTAGGGGCCCCGCGGGCTGGATAGAATGGTCTGGCGGGCTGCATCTGGCCCCCGGGCAGTATTTTGCCCACCCCTAGAATAGAGTCTGTGGAGCTTATGCAGGGAAGAACTGTGACATTTGGAAATGAAGAAGCTGCCAAGGGGAGGTTCAGTCAGGGTGAGAAACAATATAACAGTGCCTGACATCTAATCTAGAACATCTTGGACGCAGATGTTACCAACATCCTTTTCACGCAAGGGAGCAGGGCTTAATAAGTCCTAACCAAGAGACTGGTGATTTCAACCACATTATCTTGTGTTTACATCAGAGTTCAGTGTTTGAAATTCTGCTTGTGTGCGCTAAGTAAAGATTACCAGCTTAACATTCAGGCCTTCTGTATCTGATAATTAGAAAGTGTTCGGGGAGAGTGCTTCCCTCTTAATCATTGGTCTCATCCTTTTTGTGCACTATTTACATCAGCGAATAAAATTGTGAAGTTTTTAGAACTACATGGTAACTTCAGTAACTCAAAAGAGTATTTTCCAGACTTGCTTAGGATTTATGTTACCTTTTTTGGCAGGGTATTTCATTAAAATCCTAAGGATTATGCCTTCTACCACACTGTAGTTTGGACTGAAAAACATATTTGTAATTTATTTGGCAGGAAATGATGGAAAATATCACAAGGCAGGATAAAGATCAAGTGACTCAAACGACACTGGCCAAACATTTGTTTGTGATTTTGCAGTTAGCATTTTAATATTCTAGTCGAGCCGTTTTCTTACAGGCAGTTTTTGCAGTTTGTGTTGAGGTGAGCACATGATTAAGTTGCAATGTAAAGATGCTTAAGGTGGTCTTTAATAGAATACACTCGGTTTCAGACAATGTTTTGTCCTGAATCATCTTAGTGATAAAATGTAAAGTCCTTCAACTTCCCATATAGTTATCACTCATTGAAGTCTTGAGCATTGGCTAAATTTTGAAGACCTTTTTTTAAAAAAGAGAAATAATAATTTTCATGTTACTCTTTGTCACTGAAAGGAGGGTAGCAGAGTCTTAAAATCAGATTGCTTGTGATAACATAAATGGATTAAAACAGAGTGTTTTTGGATGCACTGTGTAAAATTCAGCAAGTGTTTTTTAAATTCAGCTTGCTTCTGTCTGATGTGTATGTTTAGAAACTGCTTTCCCCCTCGATAAGAGGATGTGCTCAGCTTATTAAACAACTGGGTGGCGTGGCATAGGTAATGAGTACATAAATATTGGTTTCAGCCTTCCACCAACAAATACAAACAAGTTATGTGGGTAATCTGGATAATTTACCTCTAAATTTTCCTGTTTTTTCTGAATGCTTCGTTTTGCGATATTTATAGTATTTCTAAAATTATTTTACCCTACATTATTGACTTAACTCCAACTCAGTGTGTGTTTTTTGTCTTGGAAGTTTATAAAGATTAATTGAAAGATGAGTTTACAGTGAAAATATTAAAACATATAGGAGGATCACTGGATAACTCATACGATTAAAAAATAATGGCAGCAGGGGAAGTGCTGAGGATTTGATTTTAGCTAAAATTTAATCTGATGCAACCAAGTTTTCTTGCTGAGAGCTTGCAAATACTTGGTAAAAGGAAGATTGATTTTTTGGGGCAATAGAACTATGCTTACAATTCAAGTTAGCAAATGCACGATCCATATTTGTAAATAGGTTTTCAATATCTTGAGATCAGTATAGTATTTCATATCAAAGTAAAATTATTTACAAAGTTGAAATGATTTGTTTATTAGGATTTCAAAGGAGGCATCTCTTGCGTGGTTCTTTGGCACTGCACAGTCTGGTCCGTGTTGAAGCATTCAGAGCGACTGAAGTGTGCTGGGAGTCCTGGAAGCTGTTACTTGCATGTTTCCAAAGCCTAAAGCTGACTTAGTAAAATTCCTCTTGATGTTTTGAAGAAAAATTTCTGCTTGTAAGAAACGTTGGAAAGTGGCAGGTGAAAACATATTTTTTAGAAAAGACTTTTTCTTGCAATATTCATGAAAAAGCTGGCAGCAAATAGGAGACTCCATTGCACAGTTTTGACGAACTGTCAAGCGGCATGTAATCTTGAAAGTGTTAGTTATGAGGAATGCCACCATAGGAAGGACAGCAGCTGACTCTGATTATGGATGCCTTGTTTTTCCTGGCCTTTTGTGGCCTAAATGTATAAATAAGGTGGTAGAAAAGTTTAAGGTTAGCTGTTGCTATGGTGGACAGGCCTTCTCCAGATGGCACTTGTACTGTAATGGGAGTTGGGTGCAGATTGTCCTTCTCAGAGGAGCGTTCTGGGCTCGTTCTCAGTCTGGTTGTGTAACACAGCGGGAGGAAAAGCCTAATGTTCCAGTCTTGGCAAAGTGTTTGAAGTGTTTACTCTCTTGCTGAAACGGGTGGTTGAAAAGACCGATGTGGTGAATTCCATGCTTATAAAGATGTTTGGCTGTTTAACGTACAAATCAAAATATTTGAGTCATTGGTTGTTGGTAATGCTGAAGGACAAGATAATTGTTTTGTAACAATATTTTGATGGAACGGTCTGCATAGTGCAATTTAATTAGATGCTCAAAGCATATAAATATTTTGATTTGATTTTTGTCAGCAGATTGTTTTCAGTATAGTTTTGTCAGTATACTGTTTTTCTTTGCTGTGACTTCAGATCATTTTACTTCAAGTATTTGCTGTCAAACTGCCAACTTGATTACTATTTACTGTTCTCTGTGAAACTTGGTTACATTAGTAGCCTGAACATTAAAATACAATGTTCTAAGGAAGTACTCCTGGAATTTAATTATTGGCTTAATAGAGGGGTAGCAAATGCCAGACAGATGTGCTGAACCTCATTCCTGTTTTGGATAACTTATTTTTTTTGCACATTTGTAGTGGATTTTTAATGGTAATTTAGCGTTATTTGTCTTGTAAACAGAAATACTGATCTGCTTTGGATAGAACATGAAATATTGTGAAGAAAGACTCATCTGAATGTGTTGTTTAAGCCCCAGCCCCCCAACCCAGAGAGCTGAGTACATGTTCAAGGATCTGAGCGATGTGGGATATTTTGGTCTTGGAACAATTGTCAGTGAAGAAGTATAATGTTTTTGACACTTGTGTACTGAATAAAACACAAGAATATTAAAGTACAGTCTTGGGGTTATGGGGAAAAACAGAAGGGTGTGTGTGTGTGTGTGTGTGTGTGTGTGTGTGTGTGTTAGGGAATGGCAACCATGATTTTTTTAATTGTGTTTTATCTGACTTTATTATTCAGAAGTATTGATATAAATCCATATTAAAACATGTTTGAAATGTTAGGGTTTAATTTCAATAGGTAAATGGAAATAACTATTTAAAAAGCTAAAACTAAAGGGTTATTATGTTTATTAGCAAAAAAGAAAAAAAGGTATAAAGCTTAGTAGATGCCTAGAGTATAAGGGGGATAGAGGTGTACTGGGAGATGCGCACTGGGTCACCTTGGACTATGATGTATCCTTCGGTATGTTTGCTTCCCTAGGCACTGAATACTCTGTGACCTTTTTGAGTATAGTTTGAAGCATATGTTTATAATAAAAGGAAGCATTCTCTGATTTAGACTTTGATTAGGTGTATTGAATTCTCTAAGTGTGTAAAAACAAATGAACAAACCCCCCAGGAATATGAGTACAACGTGCCAGTAATGTGTCAACAAACTGTAGACAAACGAATTGGAAATCTTGTTGTGTTCGGCACAGACTCCACCTGTGCTACACGTAGTCTGTAGTGAAGGGAAGAGACTGCAGCATGTTGTGCAAGTAAACACGTGCAGGACCTAGCAAATAATGGACAAGATCCAGTTCTCATTGATCCTAGCAGAAACTTTTCTGTTGAAATGACTGACCAGGCTCTGGATTTACAGAGCCCAGTTGCCCCTCTCTGAGCTCTTGATGTGAGCCCCAGATTATTTTGCTCAGTCTCTTGAGATCTTCCCAATGGAAAGATACTAAAAGTGAATGGGAGAGAGGCATGTAGGTGACTGTTTAGATCTACTTGTGATGCAGTTAGTAATGTTTTAGAACCAAGTCAAATTGTCTCCTCCTTCCTCAACTGCTGTCTTAAAGACCAAATCGGAAATGTTGAGGATATTTTGTTTGCACATGAGACAGCTTTGCATTATTTAGCAAGAAGCATTACTAAGAGAAGATTTGAAATCTGTAGTAGCTTAATCGTTGCTATTTTCTGTATGAAGTTGGATGAGAGTTCGAAAACTGAAATATGGTGCTGTTGCTGTGCAGCGAATGTTATAGATCCCAGGCTGTAAAGAAATGGATCAATTCCAAGGCAAGGAAAGCCTTGTTAACTGGAATATTTCTGTTGTTTGTAGTGTTGCTGCCTGCTTTATTGCAGGAGGTGGATTGTGTCAAGAATGAGGCAAGGGTTATAACTGTTCTTGTGGCTAGGTTGGGTCATGGATTTTGTGTCTGATGCACAGCAGATTGCTTAAACTGAGTTTTTGCACATGGCCCTTAGCTGCGTGTTCCTCATTTCCCAGGAGTGCCATATGAGAGAGCTGCAAAAGTAGGGGAGTACTTGCAGTGGAAATGGAGATAGGTGGTAGTCAGAGATCCTCAGCACCTCTGAAATCTGGAGCCCATTTAGTCACTCCGGTTGGGTATGCAAAATTAGTGGACTTATTTGACAGCTTTGGACTTAATCTCTCTTTACCTTAATTAATTCTTTGCCTATAAATGACAATAAGAATTCCTATGTCCCTCTGGAAGAGGGGAACCGATGCATTAATGTTTGTGGGTTGTTGCTTGATAAACACCATAGAAAAGCTAGTGGGGAAAATGAGTGGCTTTCTTACTTGTTGGAGAATTTGGATGGTGCAGTAAATACAGCATGGGGTCACACATTCTTTGAGAATAGAAATGTGCAACAGCTGCCTCCTTCCTTGAACACTGTTTGTTTGCACTGAAGGAAGCAGAAATCCTCTGGAAATGGAATATGTGATCATGTGATAATTTTCTTTTTTTACATAGTGCATAAACACACGAAGGCAGAATTAAACTCGTACAGCCTGCCTTAATTCTGACA
>NW_005842408.1:703927-751637 GCF_000455745.1 Alligator sinensis | reverse complement strand
CCATTTCCGAAACTCTCTTTCACTCGGCATCCTCACTCTGCCCCTGGGGGCTGCAGCCTCGGTACAGTAATGCTGAGCCGAGGCTCACCCAGGACTACAAATGGCTCCTTTTCTATAGCAACTTCCAGTATTCATAAGCCTAGGAAGTCCTAACTGCAGGCTGCACCCCTGAAGCATGGTATTTCACTTGAGTTGATCTACACAAGTGCTCTTAGTTTGCCTTTTAGCACAGGTATTGTAAGTGAACACCACTAATTCTTTGGGACAGTCATGAGGAAATAGCATCAGTAGATCAGGGTATAGGGCAGCTATTAACTAGGGTGTCAAGGGAGGACAGTGAGCAGAGAACTCTGGCTAATGCCTACTGCCTCTCAAATGCATCTAAGGCAGTAGTTCTCTATCTTTTTAGACCCAAGGCACCCCTCAGGAAATGCAAGCACTTAGTTTTCCCTCATTTTGACTATAGAAATACATAGGAATAATCCCATTGCAAAGAGCTCAGACACAACAGGTCAGAATGTTTTTAACCCTATAGATTCCTATTTGAAATCTCTGGTTTGTCTTCCAAGTCATGTCTGCACACCTAACATGTTAACATTGTGGCACCCTGGTTGAGAATTGCTGATCTAAGGATGATGTCCAGGGAAACTCTGGAGGTGTGCATAGATCAGACAAATGATGACTGTCCTACAGTTTCCTGGGTTGCCTCTGGCCCTGTCTCCTTCCTCGTCTGGTAGATGGACAGCTTGTCTGGGACCAGGAGGACACTTTGTAGGGCTGTGGATGGGTTACTGGGATAGGTGGACCTGTGGTCTGACCCATTACATCTCTTACATTATTCTGCTTTTTTTTTGGATTTTTTCAGCAGTGTTGGTAGAAGGAAAACCTGTGCTCGGAGTCTCTCTATCATTTGAAGTATGAAACGGATTGTGATCAGGCTGCCTGATTTGATCTTTAAAATCATTAACCCTTCAAATACATTTTTATGTTTTGAAATGGATACAATGTTCAGAGAAATGTGTGGACATATGTAGTGAAATGTGTTCCGTCTGTCCAGTTTCAACAATGACACCCTGCAGGAAACTGATTTCCATCTTTGTCTGAGCCAAATGCTAGTTCAAGCCCAAAACTGATGCATATCAGTAGGAAATGGCCATTATAATGCAGCCTGAAATTTTATGCCAAATTGAAATACTATGATTTTTTTAGTGATTTAGTGATGCAGTAATTGTGGTGAAAAATGTACCCAGCACCACAGGCACTTGAAGAACAAAATGTTGTGCCATTATGTTTGGAAAAATGTACCCAGTACCTTAAGCCCTTCAAGAAAGAAATGTTATATTAATTATGTTAAACGAGAGGACAGTAAGAGAGCTGTAGAAATGAGTGATGGAAAGTCTGATCGGGTCTTCTAGTTTGCCCTGTTGAGTGCAAGATTGTTTTGCAGTAATTTTAGAGTGAAATCATGGCAAAACTTTTTAATGAATTTTTATTTAAAATATGTTTATATTTGCGGGTAGATTGGGTAAAGAAGGGGTCAGTATTTTAAAATCAGTTTTACTAAGGTAGGGAATCCTTTTTTGGTTTTATAGATGTAGGGTCGGAAGGGACTTTGTAGATTTTCTAGTTCGACCCCCTGCCCTGGGCACGGGAGAGAACTGGGCTCAAATGACCCCAGCCAGGTTCTCAGAATATACTGAAACAGCATGTTAAGTCAACCATCAAAAACTGAATGTAGGTTCCCATACAGGAAAGCTGTGTTTTACAAATATATGTATCAACTCTCCTTAGCTGGAGTGGAGCTCAAGAAAAAAAATGCCTATGCAAACCATCCTATACAATTCAGAATCTAGATTCTACGTTAAAACTCCTCCAAGAAGGTGTTCTCTCAGCTATGGTGGGCTGGTCTGCCCTGCCCTTTATGCCACTGGCTGGGAGGTACGAGGATAAATAGGGAAATATTTAGGGGCACCTTCACACATGACTAATTGCTCCGTAATTTGTTCCCTCTACTTAGCAGTTTAATTTTATATAGACCACCTTTTCTCTAGAAGTCCACCATTATAAGTAGAAATGATTTTGTTTCACAGTTTTAACACTTCAGTTTCCTACATTATGACTATCTTCAAGAAAGGCAATAAGTCTGTGTGTGGGAACTATTGAGATAACTGCCCTCTTTTCCACAGCAGGGAAAATCCTCACCCGCATCCTCCTGAACTATCTTCTACCCCTTGATCAGAAAGTCGTGCCAGAATCTCAGTGTGGCATTCTTACGGGCAGTAAGTATATCTTTAGGTCACTGTAAGGCAAGAAATTCTTGCTGTCTGAGTTGATGGCTCAGCAGGGAGGCTAAGTAGTCTGAACTCATTTTTTTTTTACTAGCTTGATATTAATTTATTGATATGCATCTACCATTATGGTTTCAGTTCCTGGAAAGATATAAAGATACTGTCTTACAGAGTAGAGCTGGACAGTGAAACACCACTTATATTTGCAAATGGAAAATCAACACAGATATTAGACAGCGTGACTTGTAGCTGGGAGTTTGTGCTGAGGATGTTTCCCCAGCATGAATCACTGCAGACTGTAAATTGCTTTGCACAGCGGGAGCTCTTGCTCTGCATGTGTACAGTGCCTAGCACGGTGGTGCCCTTGTCTGACACTGCCTCCATACAAACAGCGATCGTGCATTCAGGGGAGCAGAAGGGGTCTGGGATGGCCTTGCCTAGCGCTGCGTGTTACACGTCCAGTTTCAGTGGAACGGAGTACAGTCATGGGAAGTGGCTGTAAGACAAATTGATGATTCAGACTCCATTTCAATGACATTGCCTGTCTGGATTTCTAGCATTACTCCAAAATATTTTAGTAGCAGTCGATTTCACCTGTTTTAAGAACATTGTCATTGACTCACTATATAGCAGTTACACGATGTTGTAAAATCCCAATGTGAAATGACAGGTGCCTGGTTCAGTAGTAAGTGCTAAAGCAGCTGTGTTCTTCTTGTGCTAAGAACTGATGATTTTTTAAAGTTCTTTTCTTAGTCTTGCTGGTGAATCCTCTCTCTCTGAGACCACCTGAAAAGCAGAACATGTTCATTGGCCTGTGCAGATTTTGTTTTGGTTTATTTGACTACACCTGAAAGAGCTGGTGGGAGAACAGTAGTCCACACAGTGAATTTCACTTGATCCGTAATAACTTGTAGAGCCCAGGCTGCTCATGTGCCGCTGTGTAACTAGGGTGGGGGGAATGGGGTGCCAGCCCCGGGTGCTGACTGTGAGCGGGTGCCAGAATTGCCCCCGCAGTCTTTGCCATGGGAGCTGGGCGGTGCAGCACTGTACCAGGTGTGTATTTGGGGAGTAGGGGGCAAGTAGAGTGCGTGGAATGATGCTTCCTTCCCCACCCTTGTGAGCCCTTGCCAGAGCAGGCACAGCTCTGCGCCTGGGGGTGGTGGGTGGTGAACGGGGCCCCGGGGGCAGCTCCCAGGGAGTCTGGGTATTGGGATGCTGCTACTGAGTGCAGCTAATGCTGCTATGTGCGGCAGCAGCAGCCCGGGACAGTAAGCCTTCCCTTCCCCCTCCTGCCTGGCCCCCGCTATGAGCAGTGTACCCCCAAGCCACCCTTCGCTGTAGAAACAGTATTGCAGTCAATTCGGGTTGGTTGGTTGTTTTTTAATGCAGTAGTGCGTGATGCAGTCTTCAACCTGTTTGCCATTAGCTCCTTTGTATTTAGTGACTGAAAGTCAGCTGCTGTTTTTTAGTTGCGGTATCAGTGACAGAGGAAACTAGAAATATTCAGAATTAAAATCCTTCGGTAGCTGGTCTTTTGTTTTAAAATCAGTCATTTAAAAATACCTAACCAGAATTAGTTGTCCTGGAAGGTCAGACACAACTGGTTATGTGCTTTCTTTTATCTAAGCATAGATGGTTGCTCATGCTTTTATCCTACATGTTCTGTCAGTGTGAGGAAAAAACACTTTCTGTGACCTTTTAACTTACAGCAAACATTCATTGAGATTTTATTCCCTTATTTGTTAGGGCCCTGGTTATGCTGTCTTGTTAGTTGTTTTTTTTTCTCCCCACTAAATCTGTTTAATTTTTTCAAAATTTTGAATCTTTTCCTCCACTGAACTGACCCTTGATTACCCAGTTCTGTACCAGGACTTGTGTTTTGCCAGCAAACTTGATTATTTTGCAGATTTCTTCTTACTGGTCATATGAATAAAAGTCAATCACATAGGTGCAAACACAGGTCCTGCCGGATGTGTTTTTTCAGGCCCAAGTAGCTCTATTAATTTTTCACTCTCCTTTAAACCTGTTTTTTCTCCATTCAAATAGCTGTCCTCCACATACATTTTGACCTTGGAAGTGCACAGTATCAACAGCTTTCCTGAAAACAGCCATCTTTTCTCTTGCTCTCAAGATTTGTCAGCTGTGCTGTCAAAGCCCTTAATAGCTTTGATGTCCCATTTCTGCCCCTTTCCCCAGGAGTTGGAAAACCTGGATGAGGAACTGATTCTGGAATAGCACTGGTGCTGGGCTCTGTGGCTGAGGCATCGTTTTGTTAAAACTTTTCTGAGACTAGGAACTCTAACTAAAGCCGTGATCCTGCAGAGAGGTCCAACGGGTTATGCTTAGGTCCCTGCACATTTGTGGAACCTTTATTGGGTTGGGCAGGATCTGTCCGTGCAACGCTTGTAACATGGGTGGGGTCTACATCTTGGATGGTTTTTAAAAAAACATCTGGTTTAGTTCATGATGGCCAACGTGACCTACTTGCAGATGCTGCTTTTTGAAAATGGCTTTGCACCCAGGGACAGTCACCCTAGTCCTGTGGCGAGGGTTTTTTGTGTCCTTTCCCCTCCCCACTCCTAGCCCGTCCTGTTCCTCAGCGATCACTGCTGTGGTGGCACTGTTCAGGTTACAGGTCTATTTGCCTAGGTTTTTTTTTTTTTTCCTTAAATCTTGGTAGTGATTTCATATAACTTCACTGAGAACAATTCTTCTGTTTCTAGAGTGATTTTTAGATACTGTTAATGCCAACATTTCTTCACGTTGTCACAATTCTGGCTGGGTTTTCTCTTGCCCAACGTTTTGTCAGTCTTTGCTTCCTGTTCTTTCCTGATTTCCTTTCCACTTTCCATTTTTTTTACTTAGTTTTCCTCTTGGAATTTGTATGGCTACTAAAAGCTTCTGTTTTCACAATATCCACACTTACCACTGAGAAATTCACAGAAATATTGCTAACAGTTTCATCTAATAGATTTATGCTTGCTATCTCCTGAAAACTAAATGAGCTCTCAAGGCTGCCACTGTTCGTATCATGGTGTTTCTTTCCTTTTTAAAAAAAACCCCAAGAACATTAGATTCCTTGGAATGACCTTTTATTTTTCAGTATTTTAAGCAATATTTCACAAGTATTTTTCTTAGGCCCAGGGAGGGAGAGAATATTATCAGTTTGTGTTTTATTTCCTCTCCTAAACCCATTCTGTTATTTTAAAAACTTTTTATCTCTACTAACAGAATTCCTCTGTGTGTCTTCCTTTCTGCTTGCTATTTAAACTCATCCCCAGGATCTCTGTGTACTCTCAGCCAGAATATTAGACCTTTTTGTCTGTGTGTAATCCATGGCTCTTCTCTACGCCCCGTTGTTCTCAAGAGATCCCATGCATGTCACTCGCATATTGTTTACATGGGTCGTAGGTATGGATGATATTTTAGATCAGTGGTGCTCAACCTTTTTCCCTGGCAGACTGGGTGGGCAGTGTCTGATCCGTCTGCAGGCTGGATCCAGCTGGTGTTCCTGATCTGGTGCCTGGGGCAGGTGTAGTGGGACACACGGAGGAGGGAAGGGGGGCAGCCCAGCCCTGTTTTAGATGATAGGACAGAGCCTTGGCTGAAAAAACTTACTGTCTAAACAGCCCAAGTGTAAGCAGATGCAAGTAGCCCATGTGGGAAGTGGAGAGGAATGCCACAGAGAATGAGGTAGCAGAGGCAGGAACCTAAAGACAATAGATTTTAAGTTGCATTTTTAGTACACTTCATACAACTGGGAGTGGACATGGCCAAAGCATGATTTTGAGGTAGCTCCTGTTGTTTTAGTTTAGTGATAAATTCCTGACACCTGGTTTGCATTACTTAATTTTATCTGTTCGTTACTGGTTGGAATATAGCCCAGAGCTGCTGCATTTTTTCCAGTCTCAGCCTGGATCTATTCCACCTGTCCTGCAGAACTGCCTACGCTAGCACAAATCACAGGAGTTGTGGTCTTGTTGGGCAGCTAGGTTCCTCTGTGTGCTGACCACAAATGAGTCACTGAGTTTCCCTGTGCTTTAATTCCCTATTTGTAAAACTGAGATGATGCTTGTTGTGCCTCAGGAATGTAGGGCTGTAGTGGAGCTTCTGTGTCATGAACGCTTGGTTCCCAGGTATACCAGGCAAGCAAGTCACATCGGTCCTCTCATTAACCAATCCAGCTTCATCTTAAAGCTAGTTGGGGGTTGTTTTTCCGTTTCTTCCTGCTACTCCTATTGGGAGGCTGTTGCAGAACTTGGGAGCTTTGATGGTTGTTGCATCATCATGGTCCTTTAGCTTAAATAGCTTTTCTGCATCCCTGGTGTTTTGTTCTTTCTCCACAATCTTATGTATAACACTATTAATACTCCTTCTCAGATTTTGTTTTGCAAGGCTAAATAAGCTAAACTTTTTTAGTAGTTCCATAGGCTCCATTCCCCGATCGTCCTAGCTGCTCTCTGAACCCGTAGCAATTTGAAGTAATCACTTCTGAATGTGGGTCACCAATGTTATAGACAGTATTCTTGATGTCTCCCCAGTGCCTTGTATGGAGCATTAATACTTCTCTGTTCCTACTGGGAATGCCTTTCATGCAACCTACAACCACATCTGCCTGTTTTGTGGCCACCTCACTTTGCCTCACGGTCCTGTGATTAACTAAGACACTCAGGTCTTCCTTATTCTCTGTCATATCAGCCTGGGGGATGATCAGGTGATATTAGGAATGTGTGGTAACTCTCAAATGCGTAATCTTGTGATTTGTGCTACGGAGCCACCTCGCTGCGATCTATTGAAAGTCAGCCCTTGACACAGATTTTACCCCAGCAGTCTTCTACCCAGGGGCAGGGGGTTGGACTCGATTATCTTCCGCCCCTAAAAATCTATGAATCTGTTAATCTTATCCCTTTATTCCAGTTCTCCAGGATCATCCAGTTCTTCCTGTATGATACCTGGATCCTGTTTTAATGATGCCTCCCAAATTTTTGTCGTCATAGATTTCATAAGCCCACTCATTTTTGTTATGCATGAAGTTATTAAAAAAAGTTTGTTCTTTTTAATTACTTCCCAAGACTGATCCTAACCTCTCTCCAGCCTGCTAGTTCTTTATTCAGCCCAGTACATTGTTGTTGGCCCTTTAATCAAATTCCTTGCATATCGTAGTTCTTGTACTAATCACTATTTGGTGCCTCTTAATATTTTTCTTTGTGGCATTTATTGGAAAACAATAGTGTCACTGGGATAGAAGGGACTTCGGGAGCTGAAAGAGCTTGTCTAAGTTTCATTTAAGCTTCCAGCAGTAGAGCGACCACGATCTCTCAAGATGAACCAGTTGCAGTGCTTTCCTGCATTTCAGGCAGATGAGATTTAACTTTTTACTACTTTTACCTAGATCAGTAACTCTCTGCCAACCTTTCTGATCCTGTGGCTTGCCTCCTCCTTACAGCCCACTCTGCCTTCTCTCCCCCTAGCCCCCAGTCATATCCCACCTGGTTTTGCACCTAGTCTTGCCCACATGTCATGCACAGCGCACAGGCCTCTTGCCAGGCAGGCTGCAGGGACACTGAGCACGCTGCGTACTCCAGCTCTGGAACAAAAGCAGTGTGCACTTCTGCGGCCCCAGGTTTGGACCAGTGAACACCGTCTCATAGAGGAAATTAGCCCTCCCACAGTGCTGCTGGTTCCTGTTTGAGCGGTGCCTGTATGGGAAAGCCTGGTGTCTCACTGATGTTGCAGGACTGTTCAGGGAAGTCAGCTGACTTGCCCCCACCCCAGTCCTCTCTATCCACTTGTGGCCACCAGTTGAGAACTGCTGGTTTAGACAATTTGTTATTTTATCAGAGCTAGATACCACGTTTCTCTGGCATGATGTCTTTAGCCAACCTATACTGATTTTTAGCCATTTACCCCCGTGTCTTCATTCTTTCCTTCATAATGTGTTTTAAAGACTGGCATAATAGTGAGGTCACGTTAGTGGCCCTGTAGTTGCCTGAGTCCCTCCGTTTCCCCCCTTCTTTAGACACAGGTACCTTGTCTCCTGTTCTCCAGTTCTGTGGTACCACCCGTGACCCGAGAGATTTGTTAGAAATCCATGCCGCCCAGCCTGAAATACCGTGTGCCAGTTCTTTCAAAGCTAGGAGAATACCCATGTCTGCTGATTGAGCAGACGGAGCTCTTAGTGTTCTGCTGTTTCTTTGGGGATGGTGATTTCTGTTTCCTCATTTTTCTTCTTATCTGATTTGTCTTTGCCCTTGTGTTCAGTCTCATTTTATTGAAAAGTTAAGACAAAGTAGTCATTTAGTCTAGGGCCACACCTGCATTATCTTTAGTCACTTCTCTTCCCTTGTTCTCTCTGTTTGTATGACTGAAGAACCTTTTGCTATCTGTTTTATTTTCCTTTACAAATCTAACATCTCTCCCTCTCTGCTTCCTGTCCTTTGAAACATTACTTTATCAGTTTTTTCTTGCATTTCTTGTAGGCTTTCTCCCTGTTTCTGATATTCTTGTTAGGGTGGCTGTTTGTGGAGTTTAGGTTTGGAACTCCTTCCTGTGTGTTTGGTGTGCGAGTTTCAGATGTTAATGCACCCGTGACTTAAGCAAAGAAAATTGAAGCCCTTGAGGTCCTCGCACCGGGTGACTTCACTAGCTACTTCCCTTATGTTTTTTAAATGTTGCCCTCCTGAAACGGCACGCCTTAGTTTCAGACCTTTTTGTTTGTTCTTCCACCAGCTTGACCTGTGCTATAAGGCTAAATTAATATTTGTGTGGTCTTCCTGCAGCTTCGATTAGGGGGTTCATGTAAGCACATATATTGGCACCTACAAATGGTGAGACAATTGAAACAAATTGTCTTAAGGTGCCTTTGTGGCTGCATTTTTAAAGTGGCTACACTGAATGCAGTAGGTATTGGATAGTATAGCAAGGAAGGTGTGCAGGAGGCATCTTTGGTATCAAGTGCTTGGAACGATCGCGTCAGTGCAATTCTGTAAAGTATTTTAGAGGCCTGATAGAAAACCAGGAACATAACCTTGTATTTAAGATCCTGAAATCAAATCCCAAATAACAAGATCCTTCAAAGCCTATAGAGCAAGTTTGTGATATTAGCACTTTCAGTTCATCTTTCACCTGATTCTAACTTGCAAAGATACCAGTGGTTTTCTCAAGTTTTGAAATGGAATATATACGAGAAAATACTTTAAAAATCCTAAAACTTCTCTGATACTTTCTGTGTTCTCAGACATTGCATTTGTTTTGTACCCTTCCAATGTGGGTTCCTTTACACTGGTTGCAAATGAAGAATGTATGACACTAGGACTGACTTGCCACTAAAATACTTACGGAAGATTTTATTCTAGAGTTGTTGTTTAGTATGGATTAAATACATGTTCCATTTGAATAAATAAGTTTAACCTCAAGATAAAAATGTTTTAGACGTATGAAAGATTTCCCCCCCCCCCCCCCCCCATTTATTAGGTCTGTTATCAACGTGGAGAATATTAGTTAGCCATTTTGGTCTGAAGTCAGACAGAAGGCAGGGTGGAGATGCACTTTATAGACCAGCAGTTCCCAACCTCAGGTTGCAACCCAAATGAGGGGTGCGGGGGCAATGCTGGCAGCGTCGTATGCAAAGGACAAGCCATGCCACGTGCCAGGAGCTCCCCCGCCCTCACGCTGCTGCCGCTGCCACCGCACTCTGCTCCCAGCTGCAGATCGCGGCAAAAAAAGTTTGGGAACCACTGTTATAGACTGACTGTGTCAGAGATGCATTAACTTTCATGAAGCTCTCATGCACAAGTTGTATATGTTTTTTCATAACATCTGATGGAGCTGTTGCTCACGAAAGCTTATGCATCTCTGATTCAGTTGGTCTGTAAAGTGCATCTCTGCCCTGTCTGTTGTCAATGTGATTACGGTACCTGACCTTCAAGAACTGCATGTATTTCAGACTTGTATGTGCAATTGGATATTCGTATAGAGACTGTTTGATATCATGTCATACTATGTTTTGAGGTAGCTGTCACATGTGGGTGTTGCATAGTATTTGCTGGAGAAGAATGCGAGGTGAGATGGGAAAGGGCTTGAATTCATACCTAGCCCTTGACTTTTGAACTGGATGTACAGTCCAAGGCAAGGTTTTGTCCAGTGTTTGTAAACGATGGTCATTTCATCCCCAAATGTGGGGGCTAGATTTAAAACTACTAAATAAAGCTATCGGCACCTCACCTCACCTAGGCTACCTGAGAAGTAAATTTACTTGGTTTAGTTCTTGCATTTAAGGAGCTTGGGCTAACCTAGCTCTTTCTCTGTTCAAAGGGAGCAGTGGCAGAAGGTAAAAGGGCATTCACCACAATGCCATTTTCTCGTTAGCTTTCCTTTGTGAAATGTTTTCCTCTCAAAGGCTCAGTGTTTTTTTTTGGGCTGTGGAAGATGGTAATATTGCTTTATTTACTCTGTGGCTGTACAGCAATTGTTTGAAATTTAATATAGCTACATTTCAGTGAATGGAAAATGTGATTGCAGTAAGTTCTCTATAAAAGTAAAGCAATATTTGAAAGAGCCCTTTTGAAACATGCCTCAAGATGATATCTTATATGAGAAACGTACAGGTAAAAGTTTTCTTACAGTAGAGCCTTGCATTGTGATTAAAGCATTTGACAGTAAAAGCATATGGTCCACACCTTGCAAACAAATGCACAGGTATCTAGAGGCACCTCCTCAGATAGCAATTAAGTATTGTACTCCCTTTTACTTTCACTGGCCTTCTGCCACTGTAAATACAATAGGGACTGGATCTTAAGACTTCGGTTTTGAGCCTTTCAGTTTATAATAGTGACCTACAATTCCAGCTCCCACAAGCTTATGGTCTAAAACACAAGACCTAATAGATGGACAAGACACGTAAACGGGGGAATCGAGGTAGAGGATGAGAGTCATTAAAAAAAAAAAGAAAAAAAAAAAGAAGCCTTTTTAGCTAAGACTAGCTGTGTGTTCAACCAGTAGTCAGGCAGTGACATGAATCGCAGCTCATCCCGTCCCTGGGTCTCAGAGAGAAAACAAGACCCCCGCCCCCAAGTGCCTCATGCCTACCTGGTACCATACCCCTGTTGAAATCCTTGCAGGTTAATGCCTTGTTTCACTGCGAATCTTCTAACTGATTGATTATGCGGAGGAGGTCAGGTTGGAGGGGAGAGGCTATGCTGCACTACACTTATCCTCAAGCTTGGTTGCTTTGGTCACTATTGTTTTATGTAGGAAGTAGATTATACTAATGTGCTGCTGGTTTCTGATGGAAAGAAACCACTGGATCCTACCTGGTCTAGGAAATACGCTGTCAGATACACTATTTGACTTACGATTCAACAGGTATGACAATGTAAGTGGATTTATGGGCTGCATGTAATGATCTAGTCCAGTGGTTATCTGCCTGTTTAAACACAAGGCACTCCTTGTAAAATGCAACCTCTTAGGTTTTCACTGGCTTTTAACCACAGAAAAATAATAGAGCTTTCTTTTTCTGTTTGGAGCTCAGAAAAAACTCGGTAGTCAGAATATTTTTAATGCTATAGATTTCGGGGGTGCTTTGATCTTTTCAAGCGTGCTGCAGGGTGCCTTGCAGTGTTAGCACTGTTACGTGTGCAAACATAATTCACAAGATAAAACCAGAGATTTCCAGTATGTTCAAATCATTCTGGCCTGTTGTGGTCTTTCTGAGTTTTTTACAACAGAAGAATTGCTTTGTTTTCTGACTGCACAATAATAACAGGGGAAAGGAAGAGCTGGTGTTTTCAGGGAGGTGCCTCCAATCTACCGAGGGGTGCGTTGAGTCTAAAAAGGCTGAGGGCCATTGCCTTAGATACATTTTGAGAGGCAGTGGGCACTAGGGGATGAGTTCTCTGCTTGGTGTCCTCCCATCTAAAAAGTTCAAGAACCATGGGACATGGGTCACTTCAGTTTTTATTCTTTAAAAAAGATTCTTCTCCCATCCTTTCTTCTGCTCCTCCAGCTGAGGCAGTGCAGAGAGGATTACTTTAGCACGCCAAGCCCCATGGGTCACGGGGAGGAGAAACAGCCTTCTGGAGAGTTCATGTTGTGGTATGAAGGGGTTACCTGTTTGCACAAACCATTCTCCCTGCAGCAGCTGTTCTGGTTTTGGGCTTTCCTGTTGAGTTTGAACAGCTGAGGACGCCACAGATGTTTTGCTCTGCATCAGCACTGAGTTGAACTGGAAGATTTGCTCCTTTAGTCCTAATTGCAGAGCTATTTGGCTGAGACTGCTGGCCCAAGCCCCAGTTCCAGCTTCCACTTCTCTCTGGACATTAATTCACGAAGGACAAACATTCTTGGTACTTGTCACAATTGACGTCCAGTCCTCGCTGTTGCTCTATGACTGTTTCCTGCATTTATAACAGGAGAGTTTTGTTTTGGCTCAGAGTAGGGTCTTGGTCTGAATTATGAGAATGTTATGTGAACTGTAAGTAATCCCCGTCCCAGATGTTTTCAGTAGAGAAAATAGGCCTATTTTATATTCTGTTGCTTTGCTTGGAGCAGCTAAAACGAGAAGAAACAAGTAAACGCTGAAGAAGCGAGTGCATATCCTAGTAAAACATACTTCAGTCAGCTGTCCAGAGTGCGTGCTCCAACCTTGCACTCGTTCATTCTCTCTGAATAGCTTGAAAAGTGTCATCATGTATTAATATGGCTATGCTCAGTGCAGGAGGACAGGGTTTATTTTCTATCTTTTTCCTAATCATTTATCCTTGGTTTGATCCTGTCAAGTGAACTTACCCACAAGAGTTTCTGGATGCTAGGATGAGCTGGAGAAGCAGCCAGAGCAAGGGAACTTTGGGCCCAGATGTGAAGGGTTAAATGGGGTCTAAGTGGGGCCACCATTTCTTCCTTGGTAGCTCCAGGGCCCAGAGCTTGCCCGGGACTGTGGGCAGCACCTCTCTCACTATGTAGCCGTGGGAGGACAGTTGCAGAGGTCAATGAGCTAGTGGGGAAATGGCCCATTCAGAGACCTTTCTATTTTGACTTGGACTTGGCAGAACGAGGAGAAAGAGATTTGTTCTTTGCTTTTAAACCTTCTCGTCAGTGTCTTCATCTTGGCTTCAAGAACACCTGCATGTCAGCTCTTCTCTATTGTCCTGCCTACCTGTCTGTGTCCTAGAAATACAGACAATGCGGGTGGGAAGGGACCTCAGGAGGTCACGTCCAGTCCAACCCCCTGCTCAAAGCAGGACCATCCTCCAGCATCTGCCCTTCCTGCCCTTTTGTTTCCATTTAGTCAGTTCCTTCCTCTTCCTTCTCCTCCAAAAAAGAAAAAGACTGAAGTGAACGTGTTTCTGCTACCACTGGACTGTTTGACATGTCCCACCTCTGCTTACAACCTGGGCTTGTCCGGCCTGTTCAGATCGCCACTTCTTTGCAGCAGGGACTGGCTGCTGCTCCCTGTTTTTTTTTGTCAAGAGTCTGATGCAGTGAAAACCCATTACTGATTGGTCCTCGGCTCTGTCAGTGAGCATAATGAAGTAATTTTTGTATCTGGCAGACCCACTGAGGAATGAAGCCATCATTACTTGTGCTCTGGATGTCTAAACCTTTAGATACTTGTTCCTTTCTTTCTCCTCTTGTACAATTTGAATTCCACACGTTCTTTGAAAACAGGTATCTATTGGAGTGACTAAGTAGAAGCAAGCTATTTGACAAGGAGCAACAAAGAGATCTTGACTGTGCGGCATGATTGTTGGTCTGCACATTTTGACTCTGGAAGGTATTCTTAGATGCACTAGAATATAGCTGTGTATGAGCCAGTTGCTGCAGTTATAGTGAGCATGTCCCGTAGAAACCATTAAGCACCAAAAGTCTGATCCGAAAGCTTTAGCTCTGTATTTGTTGGCTTGAATTAATGTACGTTGCAGCGAGTTTTCAGAATTTTCAGTGGGAAGGGACTGTTCCAGTGTGCTAACACGGAGGAAGAGCCGAGCAAAATCGCAGAACATTGTGCAACTTCGGATGCGAAGGGCCGGTGCCATGTTCAGAGATGGTGGTGTAGCCAGAGAGCCGTCTTGTCATAAGCCCAGCATTGATGCTTGACTCTCTGGCTTGGATCAGTGGTCCTCAACCTTTATAGATTCAGGGAACCACTCCACAAGTCTTGACTTCAGCAGCACCCCGATTGAGAACCCGCTGTGCTGTCTTGGCGTACCTCAGTGGCTCTCAGCTGTCGAGGCCAGGTAAAATTACCTTGCGTGCCTCATGCACAGCCGCGCTGGGAAGAGCTATGGCACCAACAGGCACTTCTCCTGCATTAGGGCTCTCTGATAAGCTTAAAGTAGGCTGGAGTGTGCACTTGTGCTTCAGCCCTTCCAGGTCCAACCCTGCACCTTGTCTCCTGGAAACTGGTGCAGGGGCAGGTGGAACTGTCCTGTGCACCTCTTTCCAGGAGGAGCGTGGGATGGCCAAACTGGGAAGGGCTGTGGCATCAGCGGGCTTTGCTGTCTGCTTGAGGCTTATCGGAGCGCGTGCCTGTACCGCATCCTCCTGGTCGGGCTGCACGTGAGGCTCGCAGGCACGCTCACCTGGCCGTGGGGGCAATGCCTGTGCCACCGCACCCTGGTTGAGAGCCCGTGGTTGAGAGAAGTAGGTGACTGAAATTATTTCACTTTACCTTGTCAGGGTTTGCTGTAGGTAATGGTTCAGTGCGACTCTTCTCAGACAGCTCCGATTGGAAGGGATGTGCTTGGGTTTCTGTCGGAGAGCAGCAACTAGAATTTTGTGGTGCAACTTTTGGATGCTTTTAGAGTGGCAAGGCATTGACCTGAGCACATCTTGCACCATCATAATCTCTGTAAAACTTCTTTTCTGTAAGACAAGGTTCTTTGGGTGAATCTGATATCTTCTATTAGACCAGCTAAATAGTTGGAGAACAACTTTTAAGCAAGCTTTCGGGTTCAAAAACCTTTCATCAGGCTGAGGAAGTCCCTGCAGTTGTTGTGTGCTCTTTCTGGATGAAATGAAAAGTAAAAAAGCCAGAGGCTGGGCTGGTCTGCATACAAGACAGGCAGTCAGTGAAAATGTAGATTGAGTCGTCAGTGGGTCTTTTCTGTAAGGCATTTGTCTGTGCTTCAAGTAGCAGCAGTGATAATATACTTTGCACTTAATGCAGTAGAGTTGTTCCAGTACTTAAGCTGTTTTAGTCCCGAGTTTTGCGTGTTAGAAATGCAAGCAGCTTGTACCGGCCTATGAAAATATGAAAGAGAAACTGAATCTGACTGAATTCATGATGGAAAAAGCTGGGCAACTGCATCATCTAGCATTGTCTTGCAGTGGCACTAGTTTTTTTAAAAATGTTTTGTTTCTCTGATACTGAGTCTAAACTTCCTTTCCAAACCTTACCCCTGGGTTGTTTGATACGTGATCACATTGTGCTTCAAGCTGCCCAAGAGAGACGATACGTTTGGCCCCTACCTCTTCTATCCCAGTCCCGACAACTCCTCCCTTCCTACTGTGTTAATATCTCCAAATGTTAGTAAGCCCCATCATGCTTTTATGTAGCCATTAACCAAGCTAATGGTTTCCTACTGTTATTCCCTCCAGCCCTTCTTCAACAGACATCTCATTAGTCAGTATTTTTCTGATAATGACCTGAACTGAGCATGTAGTCACAAAGTATATTTTGTGTAATGCCTTGGTGTGCAACATATTATTTTAATCTTGCAGGGCTGCTTTAGAAGAAGTGGAAGGAGATGTGACAGAATTAGAACTGAAACTCGATAAGGTAAGATGCTTAATGTGACTATCGGTATGCTGTAAACTTAAAAAAATGATATTGTTTAGTAGGATTAAATGAATCTTCAGTTTCTGCTTTTCCATGGTGAGTACTGACGTTGTCTTGTGCTTAGTGGTATCTGAACATGTAGCTGGTACATTTGGCAGTGCAGTTGCACATTGTGCGTGACACATTTGTGCAGTGCTAAATCAGACTTGGCAATATAGTCTCCACTGTAGGCAAGTAAACCATGCAACTCTCACATTTTATAAAGTGATGCAATAGCCATAAAATGTAAAAGTAAAAGAACTGTAGAGATTGTGGCCTTATTTCTTTAATAGACAACAAAAGTGGGGATATCACTGGAAATAAGTTTTCCAAAGGGGCATGCTCTGTTGTATTTCTGCTGTAATCCAGAAGTGCAAATTCACCCTCTCAATTCCAACACTCGTCTTTAATGAACTTTTCACAGTTACAAGTATTTTAAAAATCAATTGACTCTTTTTGGCCATTACATCACCTTTAACTAATTCTGCTTGGATTGTGACTTTGTGCTGTATGAAGCTGGACTTTGCAAATAGTACTTTTTTTTTTACTTTGTTTACTTGAATTGCAAGCTTGTATAAACTTGCTTCCTTTTGAAGCAAGCTTGTTTGCATGTGTTTTAGGTGGGAACAAACTTGTTCTAATAAGCATACAGCAAAAGTTTTGCTGCTTACTTGCTTTTTTAAAATCTCATGTGAAACACATGTCCCTGTCCCAGCTGCAGTCAGGCTAAAACCAAAGTGAGGATTTGGAAGCAGACAGCTGGACATGAATTGGGGTGCCTGTAATTTGATGCTTTTTGTAAGGGGAAAAAAAAAACATTTGAAATCCCTTTCTCCATACAGCTAGGTTCATTTGAACACTTTTAGGATCCTGACCCCTAGGACTAGGAGCAATGACCTCAAACTGCAGCAGAGGAAGTTTCTGTGGGACAGTAGGAAGAACTTTCTGACCATGAGGGTGGTCAAACATTGAAACAAGCTGCCCAGAGAAGCTGTGCAATCTTCATCCTTAGGAGTTTTCAAGAGCAGGTTGGACAGTCACTTGACCGGGATGGTTTAGTCAGGGATAATCCTGCCCTGAGCAGGGAGCTGGATGAGATGACCTTGTGAGATCCTTTCCAGCCTGCCTTTCCTGTCATCCTAAAAACCTATACCAGAAACTGGTGCTGGATGGAAAACTGAGTTTTCAAATGAATTTTGACTAGTTCTACTTTAACCTGCTTTTAAACCTTCCCCTTAAATTTGTGTTAAAGCTGTTCATGAAAGGCTTTGTCGGAGGGCAAGTCAGCTGAGATTAAATATTTTTAGCATACTTGGGTAAGGAAAACTGACAAGAATGAGATCATGTTTTACGAATAAAATGTCAAATCAGAATGGTTGAGAAAAATAACACTGAAGGATTGCCTATTTAAAAATATAACAGGCTCAGTATTGCACATTGCTAACACATGTAAATGCAGTAACACCTATTAACTGTGATGCAGAACTTTCAGTGGGTAATACTTTACGTAATGATTTTGCTTAAGGAGAGTTCAGTTGATTACTGGCCAGTTAACCACATGGCACCCTGCTGAAATCCCTATTTGGTCAAGTGATTAAAAAAAAAAAAATGTATAAGACAGTTAGATGACTGATGGACTTCATTAGCATAGCACCAATAATTCAGCACGTTGGCAGAAAGGAAGAGTTTTTGGGGAAATATGTGGCATGAATTTCTTACCAAGTTTTGCATTGGATTGTCAGTCCAAAGTGGGAGGAGGCTTCACGGGGGAGGCGTGACTAAGAGAAGTTTTAGGTAGTTCTTGGGGTCTCGGAGAACCAGCTCAAACCAGTTTGTTAGTGGTCCTTAGAAAGGGTCAGTTAGGCAAGAGTGAGCGCTGAGAAGATTTACAAAGGAGTCTTCCTTATCTCTGGTCTTCCCTGTAGCTGGAATTTAACTGAGTTGGATGCTGTCCATGGGCCCATAAATTGGCTTCTTCCTTGCAAAAGGCACTTAACACACTAGACAAGAAGTGCTCAGAATTTATTAGCATGCCTGTTTGGTGAGTGTTCATTGCAGAAAACAAGGGAGGCTTTGCAGGGGAAGGGAGCGGGTCTGGGTCTCTGCATAACCCTGCACTTACCGTATTGTATGAGCAAAGAGCTGCTGCCTAGTAGTACATCAGCTACATGAGGTTATATGATTCATTATCTGTATGATTAAAACTAAGAAACTTAGTTAAAAACTACGTTTTAATCCTAAAACAGCAGTGTGTATCCCTTTTATTTTCTAAAACTTGTGTCAACACTGCCAACAAGGCCGTAAAATGAGGGGGAGACAAAATGCTGGTTCTCCCTAAGAAACAGCTGTTGAGTCAGTTTTGCTTTGAACTCTGGCATGGAGATAGGAATAGGAACTCCTACAGAATGTGTTCGCCATGATGTACGAGCACATCTGGAAGATCCTTTTCTTGAAAGTTTTATGATAACTCTTGTAATACCTCTGCTTTATACAGTGAGAAACGAGAGGATATTTGTGTTTGTTCAGTGTGAATAATACAGTTAATTGTGTTGTCTGGAGGTCTCTTTTCTTGCTTAAGGGACAGTATGTCTGTATGCATTTACAGAGTAATGAGTACAATTCTGATAGTTCACAGATCATACACTATAGCTGCCCTATTGGCTCACAGAGTTTTTTCATGGCTAGATTCACAGAGCATGCCCCAAAACAAGGGGTGGTGGTGACGGTTGGATTAGAGAGTACAATTACTTCCCTATGGTTAGGACAGTCGTCCAGCACTGGGAGACCTAGGTTCATGTTTTCCTCTGCCCAGTGTACTTTGAACCCACGTCTCTAGTTCCCAGGAGAACTGCCAGAATACAGGGCATTATAGGGTAGGGTGCATTTAATCTCTGCCTTGCAGCTCTTCTGCTTTGGAAATACTCACGCTTGCTGGAGCAAAGTGGTATTTCTGCCTGTCAGGTGAGACCCTCCCCCACCAGTCTATATAGTCACTCCCTCTGTCTTGCTCTTTGACCTAGTGTTATATCTGCTCTCTGCCTGATTTGGAGCAGGGGGGAGCCAAGTTCTTCCACTTCTCAGGAGAGCATCCTACCCACCAGGCTAGTCACTCTTTCACTCTGGCTCAGTGAGTATTTGAGCATTTCATTCAGACATAGGAGAGCTTTGGAGCACGCCGTGCCAGAATACCCCATTGTGAGCTGGTTCACATACTCCAGGGCAGGGTTGAAATCCCTGTAGGTAGAGAAGGGACTTGAACCTGCGTTTCATACAGTCCTGGCAAGGGCCAGCTGCTGGAAAAGATAGTGGCATGAATTAGTGCCACTGCTGCTTCCTGGTCCGTAACTTTAGCTCTTTGCTTCCTTTGCTTTTCTTACAGATACCTCTAAATGAAACGGTTCTTTTTTCTTTTTTGCAGAAAAGCCCCAAACATGTTTAATGTGGCTGTAATGGGGCAGGAAAGTATTTTGGGCAGAGGGCTGCTTACCAGTTTTGGCAAGCTGTCGAGGGCTGCATGGATAGCCCCACCCCTTGACAGGTGCCCCATCCCCTGGTCACCATTTTGGGACCAGTGTCCCAGGGCCAGCACCGGTGGGGCCCAAAGCGGGGTGCAGGCTGGCAGGGGTCTGGGAAGCCAGGCTGGCCTGCACCATCAGGGAGAGGGGGGAACTGGCCCGGCTCCATAGAGTCCTTGCTGGCCGAGACCCTGTACCCCTGCTGCCCTGCTCTGGGCCCCACTGGCCCTGGTCCCAGGACACACCAGTGCGGGCCCTGTGCTCCTGCTGGCTTCTCACTCGCTCATTCCCAGTGCCCCCCAGCCCTGTGGTACAGGCGGGGCTGTCTTGAGCAGGCACAGGCAGCCCCAGGCGGGCTGTGAGCGGCTGCAGCGCAGGCAGCTGGCCACGGGGCAGGCGAGGGGCCTCTACCCCCTCCTCCCTTCCTGCCCCTCCCCGGTTAAATGCACAAGGAATCAAGCTGTGTTAAGTGACTATTTTTGAAGAACCTGAATCAAATCACTAGTTTCTTTAAAGCGTAATGTTAGTTCAGGTTATCCAGTGCATCTTGCCTTTTGTTGTAATAATTTGGCTTATTATTTAAATAAAATTAGTTATTACTGCCCTTATTAGTGTAATTCTTTCTGGTGCTTAGAGAGAGAGCTTTTCTAAGCATTTTTCTTTTATAGGCAATTAATTGACAGTGTGGGGGGAACAAAGGAATATACTATACAACTCTTTGACTGCAATTATTGTTTTTTCTTTCAGTTAGTGAAGCTCTGTATTGCAATGATTGATACCGGCAAAGCTTTCTGTGCTGCCAACAATCAGTTCATGAATGGGATTCGAGACCTTGCACAGTATTCCAGTAAGGATGTACTAGTTGAGGTAAGCACTTGAGAGAGAGACAAGTTTTGGAGAGAAAATAAGGAAAACTTTCTACTGGAGTGGGAGCAGGTGTAGAAGTAATCTCATTCATTTACATTATAGCTCTTTTTTTGCTACTTCTCCTTTAATGCGTTTACCAGCCATTGACACATGCCACTTTATCAGGAGGTTTTCTTTTCTCTGGGCTGTGGCATATCTCCTGCAGAAATCCTCTATAAAAAGGGGCTCTTATCTTGGGTGGTTGGACAGCAGGATAAACAGTTGCCATGAATCTTCCTGTGTTACTAAATGTGGGGGAAAGAGGAGGCTGATTTATTGAACAGCCTCAGACCTATTGCTCTTGGGTTTGACAACAATAACACCAAAAAATAGTGTAAGTTTAAATCACGGCTCTTGGGTAAAACATCTTTTTTGTAGATAAAATGCTTTTCTGGCCTAATTCTCAGCACACGGGCTCCATTTCAGCAGTGGCATAGTCTCATAATAACATGCTTTTTAGTAAATTTGTAGAAGTTATACCTAATATATGGTTTTTGTTTTGAAACTTATATGAAAATTTCTCTTTGCATTTCTCACACTCACCAAATTTTGCCTTATTTGCTATTTCACATGTATACTTTTTCATGTACACATTTATATATTGAAGTAAACCCTGTGTATGTTATACACAAACCGTTTATATTTTCATGCACACACCTTACTTCCATCTAGATAGAAAGATTTATTTGCTATTTTAGCTAAATCAGGAAGTTACAATTTCTTTCTTTATGTTTACAGGATGAAGTTTGAAAACTGGCTGAATTTTTCTTTGGAGATTGGCTAAAAATGCATACATTTTAGCTAGCTTCCGATTAAAATCCGGTCTAATTTTATTCAGTAGAAATATGAAAAGGTTTGGTTCCTGGTAGCATTTTGTTAAGATTGTTTGCTAATCTCTTTAGACAGTTGCTCAGAAAGAGTTGGGTTTGCTGCTTTATTAAAGACTTCCCATGAAGACATTGTAGAGATTCTTGCGAGACATTTTTGAAGTTATGAAGGAAATAGAAGGAAGTGGAACATGATTTTGTTCTTAAATTGTGATAATTGCTGCTATTTACTATCCATGGAAAATGCAGTGATATCATTGAGTGTGGTTTTCGGGCCAGATTCTCTGATGCTGTAAATTGCTATATTCCAATCAAATTGACTTGTATGTTTAAAGCAGCAATAATTTGCTTTTATTGTTTTGTAATTTTAGGTGAAGACGTTGTTGTTAAAAATGTATACTTCCTTTGATGATAATATGCATCTTTCTCTTGGTATACTGAATATAGTTTCATGATCCTTCTCTAGGAAAATGACTTCAGGCTGTCTCATAAAAATAGACTATTTTCCTTGGTATAAGAGAGAAACTATAGTTTTTTGAAGGTTTATGTTTTGATCCGTATCTCATGGGATTTGACTTTACCCACTTGTTTTTCTTCTTTTACAGAACAGCCTGATGAAGTTTTCTGAGACCCTGCAGGAAATGACCAATTATCACACAGTAAGTGTTGGTAACTGAAGTGTGACTGACCAGTTTGTTTCAGCAAACAGATTATATTAGAATAATATGTTTAAAGAAACGCAACCTTTTCATAATATTTTAAGGGGTGGACATTGTTTTTACAGATGTGTTCATTTATACTTGTCCTTTCCTTCAGATGTTATGTTCCCTCTTGGAAAACATCTCCCCCACTTCTGTGTGGAAATACATGGCTCTGTGCATATGCTGCTGGAACTGAACACAGACCTAGAAGCTTGAGGCTGGTTGTCCTTTCTTATCAGCCTGACAGGCAACAGAGACGAGCCATTTGCCAGACTAGAGTTTTGCTTCTCCACTGTTTTTCATTCCATTTTTTGCCTCTCCATAGACAAGTTGCTGCAGTTTTTTCCCTCGCTCTTTGTGTAACTTCTTCCTTCCCTGGACCTGTGACAGATGTAGTCAAGCAGAGAAAAAGGACAAAATGCCAAGATTGCAACACAGCAGTAGTTTGCACCGTGGCAGATTTCATCTTTCTCCATACAAAATTATGAGCTTCTAGAAGTTACTTCATTCTTGCTTGCAGGGAGCAAGGAGTATTGTGTTGAGTTCTCCCTCCAGGCTTCTTTCTCATTTCTTCGCTGATGGGGTGGAAAGCTACTAAAACTCCTTCCCAATCATTTTAAGTGCCAGAGGTGTGCAGGGCCCTCTTACAAACCTGGGATCCTTGGCTTCTGTCCTAAGGAGTTTAAAAATCTAGTCAGGCTCTGAGGATAGTCCACAGGTTCCAATTGAAATGAACTGTCTATGGGGGACATTAAATAAAGACTGTTTGCCATTAAGCCTTTTCTAAGGAGTGAGGTTTTAGAAAGTTTGAACAAAGGGAGGTTGCTTAGGAACAAAGGGTGGGAAGGCATTTCAGGTATAAAGTGTGCAAAGATAAGGGGAAAATGATACGGGGGGTGAGGGGGAAGAAATAAAGGAAGAGGGCAGTATTGAGAGAGGTCGTAGGAGAAAGCAAAGGAGGGATTAGGATCCACTGTGAAGACCACCAAACATGGGTGCAGCTAGTATGAATTGGATGTGGAAGGTCAGGAGTAGCCACGACATCTTGTGAGTTCTGGTGTGGGGGGAAAATCGCAGCGTGGCACTCAGCTGGCACGTTAGCTTGAACGGTCTTAGTATCTCCTGTGTTTGCTTCTCTCTCTTCTTACCATTCTGGCTGCCTGCCTGTTCATCCTTACAATTTGTGGCACTTGTGTCCAGATCTCATGAGTCGTAAGACAGGTTGATGAATCCCTGTATGCAGAGGGGCTGTGTTCACCGAGTATCTTCACTAGAGTCTTTACTGCAGCTTGATGGAAAAGTAGCAGAAAGCAGACAGACAAGTCTTCAGGAAAACTGCTCCTCTGCTAGATGAAAGTAAGGAGACAGATGCTATGGTTCTGCTGTGTGGAAGGATCAGGAGAATTAATTTGGTGACGGTTGGGTTCACAGCTCTATCCATCTCCCCTGCCACCTTTTCCACTCCTCAGATGAGCATGTGTTGGAATAGAGCAGCTCTGCTCGAGACCTGGAGGCGTGAGAGCAGCTCTGAGCATGTCTGGCAAACACCACCTCTCCCACAGTATTGTTGTGAATTGCTGGGTGTCTGAATAGCATAGATTCATGGATTTATAGATTGTAGAGTCGGAAGGGACCACAAATGATCGTGTCTGGCCCCCTGCCCCTGAAAGCTTGGCACTGACATGTATAGGCAGAGCTGTAAATCTGGCCAGCTCTCCTTGTGGACAGTTTCTCACTTTTTCACAAAAAAACCCCAAATGTAGTTTTCTTTGCATTTTTCTTGCTAAACATTTTCATTCTACATTACTGTAGGTTACTGTAGTAAAATTGTAGGTTGCCCAGCAGTGTGCTTCATGTGTCCCTTCATCTCTTAATTCTGCATCCGGTTGTCCTCTTGTGCTAGCTTCTCATTTGCACAATCTCTCCTTTTGTCAGACATTGGCAGGCTTAAATGTCAGTGGCAGGAGTGGCTGTAGCCTGGTTGCCAGTTTGTGCAGTAGATATTATCTACCATTTAGTTGCACGGCTCTTTGATTCCACAGAGTGGGAATTAAAATATGCAAGTTTTCTGAGATGCTCCCATTAAATTTGGTACCCTTGTTAAGGGGAGCACTCATCCACAGGTTTCTCTTCATTATTTGGGGCAGGAAGGAGTGATAAGCTCTTAAGGGTTTTACCTAGGGGATATTGTCAATGCTCGGCGTTTGCATAGCTTTATCCCTTCAGAGTTACTTGACTGACTAACGGGGCAAACAGTGAAATTGCAGGGAGCAGGCATTTGCTGCATGGGACCTGTCCATCTGTCTCCTCTTACTGCATGGCAAGTAAAAGCAACACTAAGGCAAGTAGCCATCAGTGGAACAGAGTTAAACTGCCTTGGTTTAGGTTCATCTTACTGTGGGGTGAGACCAGGCAGATGAACAGGTACCAAGAAACTGCTTTTCATCTCCCTACGTTTTGTGTGTACCCTACTTCTCAGAGCACCCTTTGTGATTGGTAAGTGTTATTAACCCTGTTTTCTGACTGAGGGGAGTAGTGAGGCAAAGAAGCAGAGTAACTTTTCCAAAGGGAGGTTGTGTTTGAGCTGGGTGTAAAGCTTGGCCATTCCTGGTGCTCTGAGAACTGGATAATACTGCTGAAGTCTTCTTAATATGTTTGTCTAGCCAGGTCTTAACCTCCAAAGGCGGAGACTCCACCACCTCTCTGAGGAGCCCATTCCAGTGCTTTGCCACCCTCCTTATAAGAGAGATTTTCCTCATATCTAACCTAAATTTCCCTTGCTGCAACGTGAGCCCATTGCTCCTTGTCCTGTCATCTGCCCCCACTGAGACCAGTCCAGCTCCATCCTCTTTGAAAACCCCATTCAGGTAATGTCCTACAGCGTTTTGTGGGAAATCCCAAGTATGTCGTTCTTAAAAGCTCATTTTCATTCATCTTTGCCAGTTGCTGCCTGTTTTAAAATCTCACACGTTACCCCAACAATTTTTCATAGTCCTTTGAATTTTCCAAGTTGCTTGGAAAGTGTAACTGCTTGCTTTTCTTTAAACTTTAGTTTCAGTTTTAACAATTGGATTATAAAGGATGGTAATGATCATATCCTACATGGATAGGAATGCATTTATATTATCAAGAAGATAAGAAAACTACATATAAAGAAACCCCTCTTCTCACTTGTAGTATCTAAGATGAAATACTCCTTCCAGAGTACTCCTTCCCCAGTCCTTTCTCAGCTGTTAGGGGTCTGTTTGTAGTCAGAAAAGGCAGGGCTCTTCCTTGCCCTCATCAAGTGCTAGCTGTCATTTAACTTCTCTTTCCCAGGACCAGCAGGCCCCTCTCTGCTGTGAAAATGTGTGCATGACTTCCCTTCTGTCACCTGTTTTAGTTAATTTTCCACTGCTCTGAACACCAGCTCCTTGCAGAGAAGTTTAGGGTGAACTTGTTCTTTGCCCATGTAACCACTTACTACGTAGCTACAATGCGCAGGGTCCTATATTGTCTTCCAGCTCTGCCAAGTCAGGTAATAACTACCATTTAAGCATTTTTTCAATAAAGCTTTTATATGCATTGCATTGCCCATACTTTCTGGATGTCTTGAGTCTTCATAGTCCACTCATCCAGCCTTGTATATGGCTATATAGTTTCATAGTTTCATAGTTTCAGGGTCGGAAGGGACCTAATAGATCTTCTAGCCCGACCCCCCGCCAGGGCGGGAGAACAACCCAAAAACACAAACAAAACCACTCACCCTAAAAACAAAAACGGGACTCAAATGAGTCCAGCCAGGTAAGTATCCAGCCTCTTCTTAAAGATCCCCAGGGTAGGGGCCAGCACCACCTCCCTTGGAAGTTGGTTCCAGCTCCTAGCCGCCCTGACTGTGAAGTAGTTTTTTCGGATGTCCAATCTGTACCTCCTCTCCATCAACTTGTGCCCATTATTCCTTGTTATGCCAGCAGGGGCTAGGGGAAACAGCGTCTCCCCCAAACCCTTCTGGTTCCCCCTAGTGAGTTTATAGACGGTCACCAGGTCCCCCCTCAGCCTTCTCTTGTGGAGGCTGAATAGGTTCAAGTCCCGCAGTCTCTCACTGTAGGGTCTGCCCTGTTGTCCCCGGATCATGCGGGTGGCCCTCCTCTGGACCCTCTCCATGTTGTCCACATCCCTCCTGAAATGGGGCGCACAGAACTGGACACAATACTCCAGCTGCGGCCTGACCAGCGTCGCATAGAGGGGGAGGATCACCTCCCTGGCTCTACTCGAGATGCACCTGTGGATGCACGACAAGGTCCGGTTAGCCCTGCCAACCATGACCTCGCATTGTCGGCCCATGTTCATCTTGGAGTCAATAATGACACCAAGATCCCTTTCCGCCTCCGTGCTCTCAAGTAGGGAGTTCCCCATCGTATAAGTGTGCTGCTGGTTCCTACTACCCAAGTGCAGCACCCTGCACTTGTCCGTATTGAAACGCATCCTGTTCCTGTCTGCCCACCCCTGTAACCTATCCAGATCCTTCTGCAATCTCTCTCTCCCTGCTAGCGTGCTCACCTCCCCCCAAATTTTGGTGTCATCAGCGAATTTAAACAGGTTGCTCTCCACCCCAACATCAAGATCGCTGATGAAGACATTGAACAGCGCAGGGCCCAGGACCGAGCCCTGAGGGACTCCACTACCCACCTCCCCCCAAGTCGAATATGATCCATCCACCACCACCCTCTGAGTGCGACCCTTCAGCCAATCTGCAATCCATCTGACCGTGTAGGCATCTATGCCACAGTCGCCTAGTTTACTAATTAGGATGGGGTGAGAGACGGTGTCAAAGGCCTTGCTGAAGTCCAGAAAGACTACATCCACCGCGACACCTGCATCCATGGCCTTTGTGACCTGATCATAAAAGGCAATCAGGTTGGTCTGACATGATCTCCCCCTAATAAATCCATGCTGATTGCCCCTGAGCATCATCTCTGATGCCGGCCCATCACAAATGTGCTCCTTGATGATCTTCTCAAAGAGCTTCCCCAGGATTGAGGTAAGACTGACGGGCCTATAATTGCCCGGGTCCTCCCTTTTCCCTTTTTTGAAGATGGGGACCACATTAGCTACCTTCCAATCGTCTGGCACCTGGCCCAAGCACCACGATCGCTCGTAGAGCCGTGCCAGGGGCCCTGCAATAACCCCAGCCAGCTCCCTCAGCACCCTGGGGTGGAGAGCATCCGGACCCGCTGACTTGAACGCGTCCAGCCCCTCCAGAAGCTCTCTAACCCGGTCCTCCCCAACCTGAGGTCTGAAGGTGATCCCCTCGCGTCCGGCTTCTATCACAGCAGGGAAGTCCCGGTCCCTGCACAAGAAAACGGAGGTGAAGAATTGGTTAAAGAGGTCCGCTTTATCCTCTGACGCAACCACCAGATTGCCCCGCATATCCTGCAGGGGCCCCACATTACCCGGCGCCTTCTTCATCCTCCCAATATATTTGAAAAAGGACTTTTTGTTATCCTTAATCCTGGACGCTAATCCGAGCTCTATATCCGCCTTGGCCTTCCTAACAGCCCACCTGCAGGCCCGAGCAGAGGAGGTATACTCCTCTTTGGAGATTACACCCCCCTTCCACCAGGCGTACGCCGCCCTTTTGGCAAACAGGCATTCATATGACATGCACTAGCCCAGGGGTGGGCAGTTATTGGGGTCTGCGGGCCCCGCAGGGTCTCTTGTTAAAGTGTTGCAGGCTGTCATCACCGCCCCCCCCAACCCACCCCTGCAGCAACTTGCCAAAACTTCCTATATGGGATGGGGCCGCAGGAGCCCTGGGAGGGGTGGGCGAGGCCCGGGGCGTGGGGTGGTGACAGCGCAGGGCTGGGGCCCAGGGCAGAACCCCAATCTGCTGCCCATGGCCCTGCGTTCATAGATTCATAGATGTTAGGGTCAGAAGGGACCTCAATAGATCATCGAGTCTGACCCCCTGCATAGGCAGGGAAGAGTGCTGGGTTCAGATGACCCCAGCTAGATGCCTATCTAACCTCCTCTTGAAGACCCCCAGGGTAGGGGAGAGCACCACCTCCCTTGGGAGCCCGTTCCAGACCTTGGCCACTCGAACTGTGAAGAAGTTCTTCCTAATGTCCAATCTAAATCTGCTCTCTGCTAGCTTGTGGCCATTATTTCTTGTAACCCCCGGGGGTGCCTTGGTGAATAAATCCTCACCAATTCCCTTCTGTGTCCCCGTGATGAACTTATAGGCAGCCACAAGGTCGCCTCTCAACCTTCTCTTGCGGAGGCTGAAAAGGTCCAGTTTCTCTAGTCTCTCCTCGTAGGGCTTGGTCTGTAGGCCCTTAACCATACGAGTGGCCCTTCTCTGAACCCTCTCCAGGCTATCCGCATCCCTCTTGAAGTGCGGCGCCCAGAATTGCACGCAGTACTCCAACTCCAGGGTTGGGTGTGGGTTCCACGGCAGGGGCATGCAGGGGACAGATCACAGCACTGCTTTGGCCCAGCCCTGTGCTGTCACTGCCCCAGGATCCCAGGGGCTCCATGGAGACTGGCTGGGAGCCATGTGGACAGGGCGCTCTGATCACATCTGCCCAGCGGAGAACCCTGCCTTCGGCTCCTGGCCGGTCCTCATGGAGACACTTGGGTTTTGGGGCAGTGACGGTGCAGGGTCAGGCCTGGGGCAGAGCCCCGGTTCTGTGGGCAGGGACAAGTGCTGAGCGCATCGCAGCTCTGCCCCAGCCCCATGCTGTCACTGCCCTAAGACCCCAGGGTCACTCTGGCCCTGCCCACCCATCCTGCTTCCAAACACTGCTGCCTGCCGGCCTGTGGCCCCATCCCAATTGCCCAGCCAAGTGCGTGGGGCCTGCCCCTGGCGCTGGGCGTGGGGCTGATGGGCTGGGGTGCCCAGGCAGTGGCAGTCAGGAGGAGCTGCTGCTGCTGGGAAAAGGGGTCTGGCAGCGGTACCACCCCAGCCCCACTGCGTGCCTGGGCTGGGCACTGCCATGGCCTGGGCTCATGTCACGCCTGTGCCGCTGTGGGCCAGGCAGAATCACTCCGTAGGCTCTGTCCAGCCTGTAGCTGTATTTTGCCCACCCCTGCACTAGCCCCTAGGTCACATTAAGTGTGTGTTTTTGGAAAGAAGTTAATATCCTGAAATCAGATAAGAAGCACCAGAAGACATGCTAAGAAATCTGGTGGTTACAGCACATGACAAAGCTAACTTCTTTAACCATTTCTTTGCTTCCAGTTTTTTGAGCAGGGACCAGGGCATCCCCCCCACCGGGATCCCCAACGGACCCAGGGGAGGTGCTGCCAGGCCCAGGGCCAGGGCCAGGGAGGACCTAGACAGGGAATTTCTGGAGGGACTGGGTGTATTTAAATCAGCTGGTCCTGACGACCTCCACCCCAGCATGCTGAGGGAATTAGCAGAGGTCATTGCGGGACCCCTGGCACGGCTTTACGAGCACTCGTGGTGCTCTGGCGAGGTCCCGAAAGACTGGAAACGGGCCAACGTGGTCCCCATTTTCAAAAAAGGGAGGAAGGAGGACCCAGGAAACTATAGGCCTATTAGTCTTACCTCGGTCCTGGGGAAGCTGTTTGAGAAAATTACCCAGGAGAACATCTGCGAGGGGCCAACGGGGGAGATCACGCTCAGGGGCAACCAACACGGGTTCATTCAAGGCAGGTCCTGTCGGACCAAACTGGTGGTCTTCTACAACCAGGTCACAAAATCCTTGGATGCAGGTGTTGCGGTGGACATAGTCTTTCTGGACTTTAGGAAGGTCTTTGACCCTGTCTCTCACCGCATTCTCATTAAGAAATTAGGCACCTGTAGTGTCAACAACTACACAGTCAGATGGGTTGCTAACTGGCTGGAGGGCCGCACCCAGAGAGTGGTGGTGGATGGATCATTTTTGACCTGGAGGGCTGTGGGCAGTGGGGTCCCCCAGGGCTCGGTCTTTGGACCTGCACTGGTCAACATCTTCATCAGCAACTTGGACGAGGGGGTGAAAAGCACCCTGTTCAGGTTCACAGACGACACCAAGATGTGGGGAGAAGTGGGTACGCTGGAGGAGCAGGACAGGCTGCAACTAGATCTGGACAGGTTACAGGGGTGGGCGGGTGAGAACAGGATGGGTTTCAACACTGACAAGTGCAAGGTGCTGCACCTGGGGAGGAAGAACCAGCAGCAGACCTACAGGCTGGGGAACTCCCTTCTCGTCAGCGCAGAGGCAGAAAAGGATCTTGGAGTCATTATCGATTCCAAGATGAACCTGGGCCGGCAGTGTGGGGAGGCGGCTAGGAAGACCAACTGTACCTTGTCGTGCATCCACAGATGCATCTCGAGCAGGTCCAAGGAGGTGATCCTCCCCCTCTATGCGACACTGGTCAGGCCGCAGTTGGAGTACTGCGTCCAGTTCTGGGCACCGCACTTCAGGAGGGATGTGGACAGCATGGAGAGGGTCCAGAGGAGGGCCACATGCATGGTCAGGGGTCCTATACCATGCTTTTCCCAGTCTCGTGCTTCTAAATTTTGTGTATACGGGTTTCCCTCGCTTTATGCTGTACACGTGTTCCTGGAAAACGGCACGTGACTCGAATTCACGTAAAGGGAACCCACTTTCAATGTAACAAATTGGGATATGGCTCCAAGACCATGGCTGTTCTGACCCCCCAGACCCATTCCTACCACTTTTACAAGACAGTTTGGTACTCACCAACAGCAGACAGTACACGCAAGCATGTGGTGGTGGTGAATGTTACCATAATGGGGATGGCAGCTACAGAAACATGTCTCGGACAAAGAGCGTGGAGCACAGATCTACACGTGAGCCTATATTTTGGTGCATGTCACTCTCACAAGGCACCGCACAAGGCAGCTGACTGCAGGCTTCCACCACACCGATCGCATAAGAGTGAATTTACCTCGCATATAACGAATTCATGGTATGAGAAGGGTCATCACATAAGAGCAAATTCACACATACAGAACCCACATAAAGCAAGGGAAACCTGCACACATCATTGTGATCAGCCAGTTTTCACTACTGGAGTACCTGGAACTGTCCTATTATCTTGCTGAACAGTGATGGTCTACTAAGCTTTTTCAGGTAAGGCATTTTTAATTTTGAGAGTGACTGTCATTTTAAATAACAGTTGAAGCGTGAGGAATGCAGTTTTAAAGCAGAATCCGCTGTAGGAGGCCTGAGAGCCTTCGGAGAAATGGCAGATGAAGACCTATGAGGAAGAACTGTTAGGTTTTACTTCCTATTAAACGTTGCGTCTGAAATGAAAAGACTTCTACAACCCAAAATACTTTGAGCTACCTTTTAATGGCTTTTCTTTTTCTTTCAGATTCTGTTTGATCAAACCCAAAGATCAATTAAAGCACAACTTCAGACATTTGTTAAAGAGTAAGTTTATTTTTACTTTTTAGCAATTCAGTTTAGACGACAGAGGGGGAAAGTCCTTTGTAAGGCCAAATAGGAAGTCAACTTCTGACGTGGCCGGGGCAGCTATTCTTCTTGGGAACTGTCAAGTATTCTTGCTATAAACAGTTCTGCCCAACATACCTAAACAAGCTGGTATGTAGTTGGATTAGGATGGAGCCATTTCTAAATTAAAACAAGGTAAGTAATAGGTTTCAAATCAGATGGTGTCTTCATTAAGACAAAATGCAACTTTATGCTGTTGCTTCCTAAGAAATATCTGTGATGAGGTAAATTATAGATGCAGCTTTCTGTAAAGTGTCTGTGCTCCTCCCATGCTCCCAGAGCTGGGGTTTGCTGCCAGGACACGGGCATGCACAGGTGCCCAGCATCTGAGGGAGCCAGCACTTGCCTCCTCTCCTGGGCTGGACATTGCAGCACCCTTCAAAGTGCCTCGTTGCACGCTGGTTGAGAATCACTGGTTTTAAGCACTCCTTTAACACTGCATCCTGGGAGTAGTTCCACTGACTTTGCACTATCAGGGCCTTAGTTTCATAAATGTGCTGTCACTTTAAAGCACTGTTGCTTCAGATTTACTGATGAAAATAGTTATTTTTCAACAGAACGTGTGTCAGCTTTTCCATTCATGTAGACAGAGATTTTCCAAAGTTATATCCCCAGGTTAGGATCCTCAGCTAATGTTTGGGCACCTAAAGTTAATATTTTTCAGGCGTGCCTCAAGAGTGTAGGTGCATGGGTCCCATTGATGTTGGCCCGTGCTCCCAGAGCGAGGAGCGTAGCCTGACTGATGCATTTCTGCGTTCCAGACATGCGCAAGTTTGGTAGGTAGTACTGGTTAAACGTCGCATGGAGTATTTGCTAACCAAATTGCATCTTAGCTTTGGGTGTTTTCACAGCAAAGAACTTCATGAGGTCCTACCCTGTCTTGTCTGGCTTAGATGAGTGTTTTAAATCTAAAACTTAGTTGACTGTGTAAAATTGGAAATTTTACTAAACATGAGGAACTAATTAAAGAAATAAGTATGAAGTGACCACTTTATATTTCTTACAGTTCTAAATTCCAAAAGAATTGGAGATGTAGAAGAACATTTAAAATGTTAAAAATGTTAATGTGAGTGAGTTTGGTTTTTTTTAAGTCGTGACTTATCCTCCCTGGCGTGGACTAGATGATGTGTGCCTCTTGGAGGCCTCACTGCAGTGTGATTCAGTAGGTTTTGTGGAGTTACAGTGAAGACTCCTGCCAAGATACTTAACAGCCATGTGTTTCTTATTTGGTTTTCTATTAAACTGGCTGCCTCGCATTCCCAGAACATTGGCTTTTTATACGTGCTCCAGGGATTAGAAGTGGAGCTGGAAGCGCGTGTAAAGCTCTGCTAGGGCTTTTCTCAGCCCCCCGTTGGTGAACTGTTTTCTCAATTTCACTGAGAAAAGAGTGAAAGGGAGATGGAGCAAGGAGCCAGGAAGGCCTCACTTCATTGTACTTATACTGCACATCTGATCCAAATATTTAATGAGTCAAGTAAAACCAAAAAAGGCCAGATTGGATACTTGCATAGACAGCAGTGTAGAAATGGGTTTCCATTTACTGTAATGTTTAAACAGTCTTCCCATGGTGAACAAAATGTGCTTTCAGGGGCATTTCAAGCCATCTTTCCTTTTCTTTAGAGATATTAGAAAATTTAAGGATGCAAAGAAGCAATTTGAAAAAGTCAGTGAAGAAAAAGAGAATGCGTTAGTAAAAAATGCCCAAGTTCAGAGAAACAAGCAACATGAAGTAGAAGAGGCAACTAATATTCTGACTGCAACACGGAAGTGCTTTCGGCACATCGCTCTGGATTACGTGCTTCAGGTTAGTGTAACAGTCGGCGTAAGGCTAACATTAAGTGGTGTCTAGTTACTGAGCTGTGTTGCTTTTTGGAAATTCCTGCAATAATGTTCTCAATGCCTGTATGCATTGGCAGCATGTAAGTAATACGTTATTTGTGTCCACAAATGATTTTTGTGTACTGATTTTTCATTTTCAAATGACCTTTTAAATAGGTATGTGTTACCCTATGTACTTCTACTGGTCGCTTTTACTGTATGTTAAGCTCTTGTTACAGTGACACTGAATGTCCATTTTTATTTAAATACTTTTAAAAACAAATGAGTGTTAAGAGCTGGTTTTATACCTGTTAAAATGGATTCTGTATGTTTGATTTTGCTGTAAGTCGGTGTAAATGTTTGAACGTTAAGGTTTTGAGTAAAAATGTCGGTTACAGATTACCTGACTAATTCGAATCTGGCATTTTGGTTGCCATTATGGGTCCGTCTTCCATAGATGAGTCAGTGCAGTGTTCTTATAAATATAAACCCAGAACCACCCTTTAAAATGCTGACTGAAATTTTAATTTGTGGATGTGATAAAAGATCAGTGGCTTGTGTTTTAGAAGCTAAATTTGCTAAACAGTTATCTTGGTTGCATGCACAGTGTTATGCAAGTTTTAAATACAACTAGCAAAAAACCACAAACTTGGCAGTGTTTTGTATTAATTCAAGTATGCACATGTGCAGACACTATAGTCAGCAGCACAAATTGCACGTGAAACTCTTGGCCTTAAAAGTGAAATGAGTTATTATGTACAGCCCAAGCTCAAGAGTGGAGCAGCCTTGTGTTCAGAGGAGCTTGTGCAAGGTCCTAGTCTGCTGCAGTGTGCGAACATGTCATAGGATCATAGGATAATAGGGCTGGAAGGGACCTCGGAAGCTCATTTAGTTCAGCTCCTGCTCAAAGCAGGATCTTTTGTGACTAAACCATCCCAGTCAAGTGTCTATCTAACCTGCTCTTGAAAACTTCCAAGGATGGAGATCCCACAGCTTCCCTTGGTGCCTGTTCCAGTTTCTGACCACTCCTATAGTCAGAAAGTTCCTCCTCATCTCTACCCTCAATTTTCCCTGCTGCAGCATGAGGCACTTGTTTCTGTGCCCTACGGCTACGGAGAAAAGCCCATCTCCATCCTCTTTATAATCAGGGGTTTGACAACTGTTATCAGATCCTCCCTCAGTCTTCTCTTCTCCAGACTAAATAACCCTAGTCCTTTCAGCCTTTCCCCATTCGTCTTGACTCCTCAGCCTCTAATAATTTGTGTTGCCCCATGCTGGACTCTTTCCAAGCTGTCCATATCTTTCTGGAAGTGTGGGGAGCCCAAAACAGCATCAGGCAAGGCCTCGGCAGTGCTGAACATAGAGCAGAAGAACTGCTTCCTTTGGCTTGCAAGTGACACTCTTGTTAATACAGCCTAGGCTGCGGTCGGCTTTTGCAGCAAGAGCATGCTGTTGGCTGATTCAGTTTATGGTCCACTGTCACGCCAGGTCCTTCCCTGCTGCACTGCCAGTCATTCCCCAGTCTGTATTTGTGCATGTGGTTATTCTGTCCCAAGCGCAGGGCTTTGCACTACTCCTCGTCATGTCTCTGCCCTGAAGAGCTTATAGTTTAAGTCCAGGATGGAAATAGCAGATTGAAAAAGCTGACAGATGCCTAACAGCAAGCCATTCTCACAGCACACCAGCTACCTAGCGGGATTACATGACAGTTCCTGTGATAGCAAGGAACTGTGATTGATGACCCAGCAGGTCCTTTTCTGTCTTACGAACCTCTGCTTCTAATCGCTGCTGAATTTTTGTTGGCATTAGAGTGGAGGAGAGTTTTCAAAAACAGGCACAAGTGGGGCAGAAGTTGTTGCATGTGGTGTGCGGGTGAATTTTGCTCCAACCCCATAAGCTAAAAGAATAAGTAACAAGCTTCTATTCGAGACGTGCAGTGCGCTGTGCACGTGATTCCAGTTATAGATAGGCTTCTTGGCACGGAGCTTTTTCTGCGGTGGGGAAATATGACTCACTGCTGCAGTTTTGTGGCCATATTAATGAATTTATATTTAGTATTTTTGTCTTTTTTTCTTCTTTTTAAATCCAGAAAGCTAAGGGTTTGTTCAATACAGCATTTTATTTTAAAGCACATTTTTGTTTCAGGCAGCTTTCCAAAGCACTGAATATTTTGTTTTAGGAGTACCATCTGTTCTTGCTTACAGCTTCAGTAAAGTTATTTCACTTGCTAGCCATCTTTGAACAGATAAGCAGAGGAAATGAATTCCAAAATGATACGCGTCTCATTTAAGTGAGGCTTTTTTGGATCAAATCTCTGGTTTTGTAAAATAGCATTAAATCAGTGACTAGAGGGCAGAAAGAATACAGTAATGTGAATATCGGCGATTACACATGCAAGGGGAGATGCGAGTGATGCTTTCTTGGGCACTCTGTAAATACTAGTCACAAGTGACCTCAGTTAAGTTAAAAGATGAAATATATGCAAAATACTGTTAGTCTAAGAAATGTAACGTGGGTACGTTTTGACTGAGCTCTTGGAGGTTAGAACCCAGTCGCCTTTCTGTCTGTACTGTCTGACCCGTGTTGGCATTATGTGACTAGATTTTAAAAACAAAACATGAGAGCTCTTTTAACATTTTTGTGCTAATAAAAGATGCAATTCCAGTAAAATAGTATTTTTGAGCAAGTTTTTTTCTTAAGTGTTTACATTTAGAAATCATAGAGAAGCAGGGCTGGAAGGGACCTCAAGAGGTCATCTACTCCAACCCCCGGCTGAGGCAGAAAAGGTCCTGTGTCCCATATGGAGAGCAAATCTGCAACCTTGACATTATTAGCACCATGCTCTAAACAGCTGAGCTAATCAGCTGCTCTGATACAATAATGAAAGTAAGTGTAGTAGTTCGTATCTTTTCTTTTGTATTAAAATGCTCTGAGGAGTCAGATGTTAAATTCAGTTCTTCCCATGCTTTAAATTTACTTGATTAACCGTAGGCGGTTACTTGGATTATTACAATTTGTTTTTGTGAGAAATTTGGAAAGGAATGAAACAAAATGCTTTTTTTTTCTAGATGAATGTTCTTCAATCTAAGAGAAGATCAGAGATCTTAAAATCGGTAAGGTATTTTAATAGTCATATGCAAAACATGTCTGAGTAAACCTGAAATATTAAAATAAAATTATTGCCCTCTGATCAGTGACAATTGTCAAATTGATTTGTCCGTTCACATGTCTCACAGCTACCAGCGCAACTGTCATCTTTGGCAGTGGTAGAAGTATAAGCCACAATGAAGACACAGATTCCCCTGTGTAGTGGTGATTCCCTTGATGGAGGATTGGGGCACATTGCTTTGCTTTTCATTGCCTGTACCGCGCGTGTTTTATGGCTAAATTTGAAAACTTTGGTTTCCATACGTTTCAGTCTTCAGGAGTACTACATTCACTTACAGCAAAGATTTATCAACCAGGATGCCACAGTACCCTAGGGTGCCTTGAGACCTTTCCAGGGGTGCTAAGGGATACCGCTCAATGTTGGCACTGATGTGTGAAAACACGATCCGCAAGACGAACCCAGAGATTTCAAATAGGAATCCAGAGTGTTAAAAACATTTCTGACCTGTTGTGGTCTGTCTTAGTTCTTTGCAACAGAAGAATTTTTAGTTTTTTTATGTAGTCCAAAAAACAAGTAAAAAAAACCCCCAAGAGCTGGCATTTTCTGAGAGGTGCCTTGAGCCTAAGGAGGTGCAGAACCACTGACTTTAGAAACAATAGTTCTCCCAACTGTTTCTAAGGTTGAGCCTCTCACATCCTGAAAAGCTGTGTTTTTACTTGAGTAAAACACAGTCCACAAATCTGGTGCACTTGCTTTACACCTCCTCTACATTTGCTGTGCCAGAAAACATATAACCACAAACAATATCCTTCATTTCTTCCCTATCTTGTTTCCTTTCCTCCCCATATGCCAGCTGAATTGGCTTGTTTCCTTCAGAAAACTGAAGGGCCAACTTCCAGTTTCCTTAACTGTACTTCCTTTAAACTGTGAAGGTTTTGGTCCATATCACAACATGTTTTATTTATACTGCTTTAAACAGCTTCCCTATTCTGTTTCCCCTCCTAATGACGTGTAAACGACGTGTGATGTTTTGCTGTTTTTTGATGCAAGTTTTCCCTGTTTTTGGAAAGAGGTCATCTTTGGAGGCCCAAAGGAAAGGGAACACGAAGCTTTTAGTTGTGGCCTAGAGTTATGTTGATGAATGCTTGACAGACCATTCTGTACTATCCATTTGTTTTAAGTGTTTGAGGTATGTAGTTGTTAACAAAATGATTTTAAACAGCCTGAATGAAGAAGTCACTACTTCCTCCAGTGAGGTTGACTTTGATCTGTTGGATAACTTTATTAACCCGTTTTTTAAAGACTTGAGGGTGCAGGCCTGACTTTGCTTCTTTGAATTTTGCGTTATCATTTATGCCAATGCATAAGAACATAAGAAGCACCATATAGGGTCAGACCAATGGTCTACCTAGACCATTACCCTATTTCCAACAGTGCCAGTAGTAGATGCTTTAAGACGGAGTGCATATGAACAGGGCATATCCAGATCTGTTCCCTGTCATCCCTTCCTGACCTCCCCGAGTGCCAAGTGACCACAGAGTGGGTGGAAGCTACCACCCCTATACGTTTGATTCAAACTCACTGTACATGCGTATTCATTGATACAAGTGCAAGGCTGGTCAGTTAAGCCCCATGCTTTCCTTAAGCTCTTTTGCAAGTCACAGTTCAGTAAGTAGGAGTTACTTACGTGAAAGCTGGCAGCCATCTATTTAAAGTTGCATTTTAACATATCCTTTCTCTTTGCTTTAGATGTTATCCTTCATGTATGCCCATCTGACTTTCTTCCACCAAGGCTATGATCTCTTCAGTGAACTGGGGCCCTACATGAAAGATCTTGGAGCCCAGGTAACACAACAAAGTACAATCCTGGATTAAAGTACATTTTAATACATGTTTGGGAATAATACGAGGGAAAAAAGGCAGTCACTGTAATAGTTCCTTAAGGGGGTACAAACACTTGATTCAATATGGATGTACCAAGATGTTTGCTAGCATGTCTTTGTGAGGTAATTGGCATGTTACGAGGGGTGAAACGCTGAGTCTGCCCCAAATAACTGTCATACTATTTTAGCCGTAGAAACCACTGATGTCTAACCTGATCCAGACATCTGGGCCAGATCTAGGCTGGGGGTTGAGCACCCTTGGTATACACTGATTCCTTGTCATTGAAATCTGTAGGGCTGTAGGCAACTGACTGGTGCTGTTTCGTTCAGTATAGATGACTGCTCGCTTTAGCTGTGGGCCTCTGCGCGGTGGACCTGTAGTAGTGGGTCAGGCATAACATTGCAGTTAGAAACATAAAAGGATACAGTTAATCTGGAACCTTTTAAATTTAAATAAATATTGGAAAAACTAGCTTCAGGTATCAAATACCCCTGCATTTTTTTGTAATTGGTGTCACAATTTCATTTCTTTTAGTTTCCATTTTAATTTGTAAATGTTTCTGAATGAGGGCCTCATTCAGACAGGAGAATTGAGTACAATTCACTCTGCAGAGGGACAAGGCAAAGCGGCATACATAAGACTTCGAAGCGCACAGGGTACACGACACGGAGGCTCACCTGCAACGTGGTGGTTACCCAAGCCGTGTGATCTGTTGGTGTAGACATGCTGTCCTGCTGTAGAAAGCAACTTGTGGCAGTGTGGTTTAACTTGTTTTGGCACCAGAGAGCGGTGTTGGTGTTTCTTCTGCTCTATTTGTCACTGGTGAGGCCTTGCCTGGAGTACTGTGTCCAGGTTTGGGCCACGCACTTCTAGAAAGGTATGGACAACTTGCAAAGACTTCAACAGAGAGCAACTGGGAGGCCAACTTATTAAGAAAGGCTGAAAGAACTAGGGTTATGTACTCTTGAGAAGAGACGACTGAGCAGGGTTTGATAAATCATTGGATTACCTGAAGGGTAAATACAGAGAGGATGGAGATGGAGATGGGCCTTTCCATATGGAACAGGACTAGGATCAGTGGACTCCAGCTACAAGAGAGGAAATTTAGGTTGGAGATGAGAAGGACCTTTCTGACTGCGAGGGTGGTCAGACACTGGAAAAGGCTGCCTAGAGGAGTTGTGGAATCTCCATCCCTGGACATTTCCTAGACAGGATGGTTGGATACTTGGCTGGACTGGTTTAGTCGGCGCTGATCCTGCCTTGAGCAAGGGCCTGGACTACATGGCCTTGTGAGGTCCCTTCCAGCCCTACTATCCTATGATGCAACGACTTATATTTGACGTCAGTTTTGGGCCTTTGATGGTTTGTAGCAGAACAACTGCATTGATGCCAAAATTAAAGTGAAAGGGAAAAAATAGAGGGATGCTATAAGATGTGAACAAATAGATTTTTTTCTGCCTGATTTCTCCTGCTTTTATAGAACTACCATAGGAGTGACAGGTAACAATTGTGGATACAAGGTTCAGACCAGTGTGTGATCTTGTTTTCAGTTGAGAGGATCCCTTTTAAATTTTGCTTTCATGCTTTTCTATATTATTTCCAGGACCTTCATGTTGCTCTATCACAGGTTTTATTCATGTGATTTTCCTGTTTCTTCAAAGAAGGAGCGGCAACAGGGGGAGGAGGAGGAAGAAATTTGCTACCTTTTAATTGCAGTTTTAAATTGTCCTAGTTAGGTCTGAAGCTTCCAATTCAATTAGGTTAATGAGGATGGTCAAGTTGCCACTTTTGGTTAACGATGCCTGCTGTAAGGTTGTTAACAGGGCAACTTCACATCTTGTTACAGTACCGTATTACAATGTCTGCAGGCTGGCAGCTGGGGGAAACAACTATTTTATAGCTTGTCTAGTATAGATCATAGTTGCAGCGAAGACTGAGGAAAGAATGTAGAAGTGCTGCAGTTTCCCCCCCATCTGTTATCTTATTTTGTTTCAAGTGTTAAAGAAATGAATATTTTTCTTTGTTAGGAATAAGCTTGTTGAGTTTCAGTGAGATATTTAAAATAGCTATTTTGCAGTTTGCATTAGTAGAAGCCCCTTTGACAGGTCAGAGAGAATGCAGTACATGATGGCTTTCCTAAATGAATGAGGTTTCATTAGCTCTCTGGAGGACATTAACAGATACCTGTTAATCATGCTTATCAGTGAATTTTCAATTGCTTGCCACCAATTTGATGCAAAGTGGGTACTATTTATAGGCTGATTTTCAAGGTTAGCTAACTTCTAATTCTCTGCAGGATAAAAATGGCAGGTTTTTCAGTGGGAAACATGTAAATGTCAGGAACTTGCTGTCTGAATGGATTTTCCCTGTGCTTTCAACAATAGCATCACCTTTCAGTGGATAGCAGGAATGGGAAATCTGAAAGCCAATCAAAAATTTTATTTTATAGAGCGCTTTTGAGTATTTGCCCTTAAGTATAGGGTTTTGGCAGTCCCTTTGATAACTTTGATAGATGTAGTAAATGTTTTTCATGACGTCACTCTGGTAGTTCATTTCTTACACATCACCTAGCTAGCATGGTGAAATGAGGCTGACCTGTTTCACCTTCTAGTTATCCCATCCCAGAACAATACCACTCTATGAATTTACAGAATTGCAGCAAAATGCTTAAATGCGAGTAATGGCTAGTACCGATGTGGTGTTTCTGTCAATATTAGATGTTCTAGCTGCACCTCTTCTTAAAATTTAAAACTCAACCTTGGAATGTGACTGTTTTGAAAACTGTTAGTAAACGAGGCAAGCACGTTTAGTTCCCTTTAAATGTAACAGTCAAATAATCGACTATAAACAGAGCATTATGAAACAGAATATCCTGTGTTGTTTGAAGACTGTGCAGTAGTGGCACAAGGTCTGGGACATGGTTTGTGGTGGTTCAGTCGTGCTTTTAATCATCGCCTATTCTTCAAGTCATTTCACAGCTTGCCACTGACTTGAGTGCGCAATGGAGAATTGCTCGTGGCCTGGAAGGGAGCGCTTGCAGGAGGTGGAGGGTGGCTGGCGGGGTAAGGCAGTGTTGTCTTGACAGCAAAAATGGGAACAAACCTGGGACCTAGGCGCAGATCACATCTAGCAGGACAGCTGTAACGCAGCAGAGCCTGCTGCCTGGTTGTAGCTTCCAGGTGATACACCCCCACAAGTAAAGACGTTAAAAATGAATCGACGGCAAGAAATTTGAAAAAATCCCGAAGTGTGCTGTGCCTTTTTTACCTCAGACGTTCATCCCCTTGTCACTCATGTCTCCTCTGCACTGGGCATTTCCTCAAAAATACTCTCCCTGAAAAGAGGGAGGATATCATTATAGGATATTATAGATGGAGGACCAGAGTCAATGCTACGCTCATCTCCTGCTGTGTGCAGTGGAGAACGGATGGATGCAGGCAGGGAGCCCAGGACAGCTTTCTAGGGCCACTTTTGTGCCTATATTGGATGTTATGAATTTAAGAACTGCCATGGGCTTGTTTCGGATACTTTCAGACAGTCATCTCCAACGCATCCCATGGAATGGAGGTTCTGCCTACCTCTCTCAAGTACGTCTCTAACCTGCAGCCCCACAGTGCATGCCTGCCTCTTAGTCTAGAAAGTGTAGTTACAGCATCTCTCTGAGGTATGGGCATGCTGTTGTCCCTGTTTTATAGGCAGGAAACTGAGGCACAGAGAAGCTAAAAAAAACAACTTGTCCAGCATGACACGGGAAGTCTGGCCGAGCAGGGAACTGAATGCAGTTCTCCCAAGTCCTCAGGCCAGTGACTTATTCTCTGGGCCACCCAGGGTGATGGAGGAGGTAGCCATAGTGCTTCCATTTGGGCATGAGACTCTCCTGCCCTGGGGAAATCTCAAGTGGGGAGTTGTGTCCACTCTCTGCTGCCTTTGCATTTCCAGAGTGATGAAAAGTAACAGTGGGGCTGAGGTTTTCACCCATGGTCATTGGATCAAATCGGTGCATAGGGAGGGATTCTGTCAGTCGTATCATGCCCTTTACCAGGGGTGCTCAACCTCCAGCCTGTGGACCAAATGTGGCCTATGGAGCCTTGTGTCTGGCCCATGGGGACTCCCCCGGGGTCTGGAAATTTGGTAGCGGGGGAGCAGTGGCAGTGCTGGCATCCCTCCCTGCTGCCAGAATCCCAAGCCTCATGGAGGAGGCTGGAGCCGAGTACCCCTGCACACCCAGCTTGGGGCTGGGCAACCCTCCCTTCCCTCCACCTAGTTGGGTTGGGGCCAGGCCATGCCCCTCTCCCTGGACAGCTAGTTCAGGCCGGCACCCCCCACCCCCCCTTCTCTGCCCAGCCAGGTTGGGGCCGGGCCATACCCCCTCCCCTCGCACGGCTGGTTCGGGGCTGGGCCAAACCCCTTCTCCCGTGTGGCTGGATTGGGGCTGGGCTGCCCTTCTCCCTCTGCACAGCCGGATGGGACCCCGCTGTGCCTGCCCTGGGCTCTGGGTTGGGTCTACCAACCAGATCTGGCCCACGGAGGTTATTCAGCCTGTTGGACCAAAAGGTTGAGCACCACTGCCCTTGACCGTCTTCAGCTTCCGCTGGAGAGCCACAGCCCTGCCTTGCGTCAGGCAGCCTCGTTAGCCCTTGCTGGAGCAAGGCAAGGTCTGCTTCACCAGTACGGAGTAGCAGGTCAAACCACCTTGCAGTGCCATCTCTGAGTCCTTTGCATCTTACTGGTGGTCAGAGTGGGGAAGGCTCGTAGTTCAGGTGGGGGAACAGGCCCAGATGACCAGCTCCACTTGCACACACCTCTGAGACACGTCACTTTTCAACAGCGTCTGGAATGTTGTCTAGCAGACCACCCTGCCCAGGCGTCTGTCGGCTACTTCCTATCCTCTGACGCCCCCATCTTGCAACACTCTTTAATCGGTTGCTTTTTCACAGACATGACTTCAAGTAATTCTGGGTAAAATGCTCGTACTCATCAGTTATAATTTTACAATAACCTTAAATCCTGCTGGTATCTTCTTCTGACAGTCTGACCAAGGCAAGTTTGAAATGGTTATGCTTTTACAGACTCGGCATAAAAACCAGCTCCTCTAGGCTGTGGCACAGTCTCTAACATTCAGAGTGCTGTTACACTGTGCTTGAAAGAGCCTGAAGAGCTGTGAACCTTGTTTCAAATGCTGTGTCAGTGAGCCTGTGATAGCTGTCAGGATAAAAGCTTAGCTGGGCCCGCACCTTCCCTGTGGAGGAAAAATTGCCAGCATTCGCTCGTTCTGGCTTTCTTTGCTTCTGCCAGTAGTGCTGCATGGGCCAGCCAGCAAGAGCAGCTAAAGCTAAAGCATGAGTCATTCCTTTCTTCAGAAACTGAACATGTCTTTGGTGCGGTGTACCATTTGCACAGTCCTGGCACCATAATACTATTTTTTGAAATATTTTTCTTAAAGCCTAGAGGAAATGTTCACCTTTCACAGAGGTTTTGTATTGGGAAGACTTGTCTGGTTAATTTAGGATGGCAGTGCAATGCTTTTGACAGGATATAGTTGTTAGTAAAGGTAAAGCTTTGTGATAAGGGACGTGACTTTGCTATGTAAATAAAACAAAAATCATGCAGTATCTAGACATAATGTATTTTTTCTGTTAGTATTACAAAGTCTAAAGAGCCACATTTCTCTTTCTTTTTACAGCTGGATCGCTTGGCTGTAGATGCTGCAAAGGAGAAGAGAGATATGGAGCAAAAACACTCCACTATTCAGCAAAAGGTACTTGCAGGACTGTGAAAGAGAGAAGGGAGAGAGGGGCTGCACACATTGATCTCTCCGTTGGTGTGCCTCTGCAGCAGAGCAGCCCTGCAATACAACAGCTAGAAGCAGTGCCCTTAGAGTGCAGCGACACAGAATTATGGATCACTAAGTGGAGCGTTGGTTTGCAGATGTTCAGATAGTATTACCAGACAAGTCCATAATTATATTTCACTCTTCTAGTGAAGTAATGCATTTGGATGCTGAGACAGCTCATTTATTAGGCACAGGACATTTTGGAGTCATCAAGTCATAGTTATCCTCTTGCTTTCTATAACCGTTGTAGTCAAATATGTATCTATAGAAAGAGTATCCCAAATGGCCTTCTAAATGCATGTTTTACTTCATTTCTGAATTTGGCCCAAATGTATGAGTACAGTATTATGGGGTTAAGAGCTGTAGCTACCTTTGCAGATAAACAGAGAGCCTTCTATGAAAGTGGGATTTTATTTGTTTAAAATAACAGGAATGTGAAAACTACCCAGTAACTGCGCATGGTTTCATTGGCAGATTCATCACTACGCTAACTTTTGCTTTTTAGCATGCTAGGAAAATTACAGACGTTTCAAGTGCGTGGATAGTACTGATGCTCTCTGTCAATATTGATTATACAGTTGTAATAGGAGAGGGTAAATGTTTGCTAGTGGAATCTCTGGTTATGAACCAATGAACGTAGCTATGGAAGAACTGTAATTGGACTGTGGTTTAAAGATCCCAGAATACTTTTTATTCTCTCACAAATGGGCTTTTGAATAGGATTTCAGAAGGCCTCGTAGATTGGAACAATCATGAGGTAAGTGACTCAAAAAAGGGCATTTTTTGACAAAAATATGCTGGGAGTAGGATAAAAATCCTATTCTGGGATAGGTTAGTACCTGGATACTAACAGGCTATTGGAGAATAGCAAAGCATGTCCGGGATTGATATTGCCCTAAGATTACATATCTTTAATTGATCATGGAAGGCACAAATTATGTGACCCATTACCAGGAGTTATAGTAATTGCTGTAGCCTGCTGACCTGACTTGCTTTGTTTTTCCTTAAATGCTGCAAAAGGCTGCATTACAGGTAAATGATTTCTAATAAGATCTGTCATTACTGAGAGAGAAATTCAGAAGTAATGGAAACCTGATCAATTGGAATAAAAAAAACACTTAATGGATAGTATTTGTTGCTTTCCACATATTTTGCACAGGCATTTTAAAATTTCCCCCAAATTGCATGAAAATTAATTTTGTTCCGTAACTCATCTAATTATTTTAACATTTATTAATAAATGTTAAAAAACCAAGACAACGACAGTAAGTACGTTCAGTGAAGGACAAAGTTGGCAGGATCATCCTTATCCAAACCATCCCATACAAATCCTTGTCTGACCTACTACTAAAACTACTCAGCAGCTGCCAAAAAAGCAAACAACATGTTGGGGATTATTAAGAAAGGAATTGTGAACAAAACAAGCATCTTGGTGCCCCTTTATACATCTGCAGTGTGTCTGCACCTTGAGGACTGTGCCCAGTTTTTGTCCCCATGCCTCAGAAAGGACATCGAAGAACTAGACAAGGTCCAGAGAAGGGCAGTAAGGATGATGAGTGGCATGGAGGGCTTCCATATGAGGAGAGACTAAAGAGACCTATTCAGTTTAGAAAAGGGCTGCACAGGGGGAGAAATGAGAAGTGTTTACAAAATACTAAATGGTGAAGAAAAAGTCGCCAGGGATTTACCGTTTACAGTCTCTCGCAATATAAGAACTAGGGGTCACAAAATGAAACTAGCAGGTAGTAAGTTTAAAGCTCGTAAGAGGAAGTTCTTTTTCACCCAGTGTCATTTCATTGAAGTGAGGAGCTCCTTGCAACCAGATGCGGTGGAAGCTGACAGCTTAGTCAGATTCAAACAGGGGTTGGACAAATTAATGGAGGAAAGGGGCATCAGCAGCTCTTGAGCATGGGAGCTAGGGATGCAGCCTCTGAATCGGAGCTTCCTAGACCTTCAGTGCTGGAGGCGGCAAGGGAGAGAGGAGCAGTGGAAAAACCCTGGGGAGAGCCAGTTCACTCTTCCTTTCAGCGTCCACACTCTGCCGCTGTGTGACAGGAGCCTCGGCAGCATGGACCTGTGGTCTGACCCGGTACATGACAGGTCTTATGCAGACCGTCGACTCTGTCGCACAACCGAACCTGCCGCAGGTAAAGCCGAGGGACAGTGGCGCTCAGTATCCTGCTGCTGCAAGGGTTGCTCAAGCATGCCTGGCAGACCTTGTGTTAGATACCACTGGGGATGTTCGGTACCACAGCAAAGAGAGGCTGAGAGAGACGACTGCAGACAGAGCACAACTGCTTGGGACACTTGGAAAAGAGAAAACTCTCTCTGTGGATGCACCGTGTGACCGTTACCAAACAGCTCGGTTCGGTGCTTAGACTGGCAGTTGGGAGCAGAAAGAAAACCAGGAAGACGGAGAAGAAGCCAGCTCTGGAAGTGTGGCAAGATGGTGCAGTAATTAAAAGACGAGTGGATATTTCACAGCTTTGCCATGACTACAAAAGATGGAAGGTGGTGATCAGTGCACCCCGAATCAGAGATGTCAGTTGAAAGGGAAGATGAATTATGTAATTACTTGATAATGTCACCTGGCCTGCACCGACTCCTGGCTCTAATTCCTGGTGTCGGCTTCGCTCTGTTGAGCGCTGTGGTTTTGTTCCTGTTTATGCGAGGGAGTGGAGCCGATGGTCCTTCTCGCTCCTGTGTTCCTAGTAGGCATCTCTTGTCCTCCTCATTAGTTATCAGTGTCAGTGTAGGAGGTCCCAGCTGTGCTTGAAGGAGGTGACCTGGTACAAGACCCTCATTTTGAGCTGCCACTGCCAAACTCACCCCTTTCATTTCTCATTCGGGTTGTTGCGGGCCAGTCGGGGGCGCTCCTGCGTTGAGCCGCCCACCTCCCTGCGCCCGCCCACCTTCCAGGCTCCGAGTGCCTCCCTGGGGTGCCTCCCGTCCGGCCGACCCCTTCCGTGGGGCACCCCCGCTAGCCTGGGGTTCCCGCTGCCACCATCCAAGGCCCGGGACTCACTTCTGGCTCTGCGCACCTTGGAGAACACAGGCCTGATCGTCCGATGGGTGCTAGACCCAATACAAGCACTTGGGGCACTTCCCCAAGTCAGGGGCTGATTAGGAAGCCTCCCTTAGTCCACAGACCTCAGGGGCCTCCTTGGCATAATTTAGACCCACCCCTCAATAAGTTTCCCACACCGGTCTCAAAGGAGAACTTTATTGATGACAGGGGTAGGGCGGAAATAGGGTAAAAGGTAGAGCAATATCAAGAAATCTTACAGGAATATCAGAGGAATCCCATAGAGCAAACCAGGGTGGCTGAGGTAGCCGTTTCAACACGCATCTCAGTTACTGAAGCTAAATATCTGATCGGATCTCTAGTAGGTTACTCGCTCGCATCGTCCAGAGGTGCTTGTTGTTTCCTCTGGAGGCAGGGCACTCTTGCAGCATGCGGTGATGAGGAGAGAGCCAGGTTCAGATTCACCTGGATGACCGCATGGCTAATGGCTCCCCCTCTTTCCTGCCCCCGCCCTTTTTTTC
>NW_005842408.1:675383-703896 GCF_000455745.1 Alligator sinensis | reverse complement strand
CCGTCCAATCTGCAAAGCATCCCTGGCTACCTGGGCCCGCGCGCAGGGCCGGGTCTTTTCCCCCCTGCCCAGGTGACCAGAGCATCGCCTCCCAGGCGCCAGCCTTTTGTCTGCAGACAAGGAGCGAGATCCCCGCTGTGGGGGATTCAACACCAGCCTCTCAGGCTGGCTGAGACAGATCTCTGGAGAGGGGCACCGACGGGGCATTTCTGCCACACGGGTCACGTAACTCCCTTTTTCAGATCCTCCTTCTTGCCTGTACACCATGTTCCTGCGTTTGTGTGGCAAAAATAGCCTTCTGGTGTAAAGCATAGATCTTGTCTTCTGCGCCATCTCTTCACCCAGCTGTTCATTCCTCCCCTTCTCTCATGCCACCATCCTACCTTCTTCTGTGCTGTCCCTGAGGCTTCTGCCCTCTGTCCCTCTGTGCCCCGCACTGCCTGATCCCACAGGCGAGACACGTAATGTAACGGCACTCGGGCGGACCTGTCCAAGTGCCAGTCCAAAGCTTTGTCTGTTCTGATTAGTCAAAAGTTAATTTCTTCTTAAAAACTAACATGCTTAAGAAGGATAACATTCTTAATCACACAAAGTGACCGGATTTATGAACATGTGATTCTCCTGTGCAGTACTCTGGAAAGAGCTGGATGTATTTTTTCCTCAAGTTGTTGTGATTCATTAGACAATTTTCCATCTGCCTGGATAAAAATAAATTACAGTAACTTGATCACTTTTTCCCTCTTTGTTTTATTATGCAATACAGCAAAGACTAAAGACCATATTCTGTTTGCCAGTTGTGTTTTCTGGAACTGTCCTGTTGCCTTCCCTACCCCTCTTCTAGATCCTCCACCTCCATCAATGAAACACTAAGGATAAAGCATATGGAAGCCTTTGATTTCCCACTCCCACCCCGCTTTTTGGCTTTCCCTTAAAGTTTGAACTTTGACTCATAAGTAAATGACCTGCTGTAAAGTCTGTGAGTAGCTAGGAAAGTATTACACTTCTGTTTGCGCATACTCTTCTCTCCCAACCTGCTGTGTAAGGTTGCAAGTCAGTTCAGCTAATAAGATCAGCAACAATATTGTGCGTGCTTGAGGAAGAAGTCACTACTTCAGTTAATTTGAATTGAATTAGGAGCAACGTAAAGAGAATGCCGTTAAGTCATCTACATTTGCACGATGCTTCAAAGACACCTTAAACCTAGTGGATCGCATTTCATTGAACAAGATAATTGCGGTCTCTGAAACAACTTTGGGCTCAGAGAAAACTGCTGTACCTCACTCTTGGATGGGCAGAAAGTGTCTCAGGAACGTGTTCTCTTTCCTCGGACAAGAAGCTGTGGTGATTAATTAAGGACCAGAAAATGCAGCTGTTTAGCAGGTTTCATTACGTTTGGGAGCTGGTAAGTTTGCGCAAGGAAATAAAACCTGTATTTGTTTTTCCTTAATTTTTGGAAGAAAAATGCTAGTTCAACAAATGTTAGAGGTGCCTGAAAGACTATAGCAGGGTAAAAATTCCATGAAAATTCTTTGTAGCACACTTACTTGCTAAGATATCTGTGTGCGTGTGTTCTTTTACCCTGCTCTATAGATCTATAGATTTAGTGTAAGTATTCTTTATAGTAAAATGGTATTTTTGAAATGTGCAATATTATATTAAATCTCAGCAATATTCATCTTCTGAGTTGGAGAAGAGACAGCAAAATACGAAGGGTACGAAGTGCTGGGGAAGAAAGAAAAGAATGCCACATGGCTGAATTTGGGGTTTTACAAGCTTTGAGTTCTGAACCCTTTGTTCTAGGTCTGTTGATAAGCCCATATGAAACACTATTGCTAAAGTTTAGAGAAGATGTTTTTACTTTTACTGTAAGTGCTTACTGTCATATTCACAGCTGTTACCCTGGATGACTATTTTGAGCGTAGTATTTAACCTATTAAATTGTGAAGAGCTGAGAGAAATATTCTGCATGCCCCTTTACTGAATAGTTTACTACCCAAGTCCAAGCTTATGTGGCCTTGATATTTGTATCCATTCATAAAAGGCCTGTATGAACTGTGCTAATTGTCCTGTTGCTCTATGATTGATCCTTTGTTATATTATCTTGGGTTTCTTGAAATCATAGGGCAGAATGGCATTCCCTTTGGAGGCCTGTGTTAATCAGTAGCAGCAATCATGTGGTCCGACTCCTTTTTTCTATCTTTTATCACATATACCCACACACAGTTTTTGTATCTGTTTAACTGTTTTTGTTAGGTGTTCATTATTTTAACTGTAAAACAGCTAAAGCAGTTCAGCACCCTAGCCTGGGTACAGTTGTGCTGTTATAAAGATGCCTCATGCTGCCATAACTTTCTCCTCTAAATACCTGAGAATAAGGTATACTACTCTAAGCACATTTATACTGAAGCCTGTACTTTTATACTGAAATAACTTGTGTCCAGCAGATTAGGGGTTGTTTGGCTTTGCCTATACTAGATTCATCTTGGAAGACAGCAGGACAGGATGGTGTCTTAGAGACTAATTTGTTCAGAAATTCATGGGCTTCTGTAGGCCTTCTGCCTAACTTTTAGATTAACACAGCTACCTACCTGTCTCTGCTTGGTTTCAAACTGGTAATATTAAAATAGTACAGAAACTATATAGGTAGACAAGCTTCTGCAGACCAGAGGTTTAAAGACTAGTCCCTCTCTGTTACATGACTGTAAATGACAACTACTAAAAACTAGCATGGTCTGAATTCTTCACTTCCCACGAGAAGTATCTGTGCAAGTTTGTCACTCTTGCCTTCCTTCATTAGTGACTGACTGAACTTAAGTCATCTTGATTACAAACCCTTATTTTCAGTGCCTAATGCGTTCTGCCCCAGGTAAGGACAAAAAGATATTGCTAGTCAGCTTTTGTCCCATAGCTAATTTAAAGGAAAAAAAGAAGAAAAAAGACCAGCAGTCTTAAGCAACTGAATGTCTTGTCCCTTGAGCCCTGTGCATCTGAAATCGCACTGTTTGAACACGTGAATACACCCCGGTAGAAGGCAACCCATCGTGCACAAGGAATGTCCGGGAGCCCATAGGAAGATTTCAACTGCTTGCCAAAGAAATGGGTATACATAGCTCCTGGAAGATTAGGACCAGCAAACTATCACCTGCATGCTACTGAGTAATCATCAGTGCCTCCTTCGTGCAAGTGACTGTACCAGCCTTCCTAAAAACCCCAACAGAGATGTAGAAAGCTTTCTGTTGGCCTGCCTTCATCCTCCCATTCTCAGGCAAAATTAATGAGAAAAGTGACAGCCCAGCTTCAGCATCATATTTGTACCATCCTGGGTGCTTTGCAGCTGACTTCAGACCAAGATGCAGCATGTGAACAGCACTAGGACATTAAAGAGGCTGTCTTTTATGGCGGTGGATGGAGGCTACGCTTCACTGTGTTGACTGATTGTTTAACTCCAGCTCTGACTTTGGACACAGCTGGCGTGTTTTGATGGCAGAGATGGAGGGAGCTCAGCTCTGCATTGGCTCCCAGCATTCCTCTCGCAGGATGGAAGAAAGTGGACAACTTTTCTTTCCTTCTGACTGCCACAACACTCCCTGTGGATCTGAGAGTCCCTCATTTAGTGTCTGTACAAGATATCGGGCATGGTGAAGCAGCAGGTTCCCTACCACCAGTGAGGTGGTGGCACTTGCATATTCCTCTCTTTCCAGAAGGGTAACCAGTGCCTGCGTACACATGTCCTGTCTGCAGGCAGTCAGCTCCTAGGTGGAGATCAGGTAGTTTATGGCGGGTCAGAAGGGCTGGCAGTCAAGCTTGGGTTAGGGTTAAGCTTATAACAGATTTATAATTGTCAATGCACAGAATCTAATTATTGGGGAGAGAGTCTTAACTTGGAAGTTGTCTTAGATTTGGGTAAATATGGTGATTATCATTCTTTGCTCACGTGGCTGGAGTTCTGACTGGTAAAATGCCATCTCTCTGTTTAATTGTGTACAGCTGTTGCATTTTGTGAAATAGAAGGGACTTAAGTAAGACGTTTCCTGAAAATTCATTTTCTTAATGTAGTGTGTGGGCCTTATAGTCCTAAAACAGTCAGTAAATATTGCATGCAAGGTGCTGTTATGAGGTCCCTGCACACATTTGAAATGATTGTTGTCAGTGTTTGAGCTGCATTTGAAACTTGCATCTTTTTTTAACACTAGGATTTCTCCAGTGATGACACTAAGCTAGAATACAATGTAGATGCAGCCAATGGCATTGTTATGGAGGGATATCTCTTTAAGCGAGCCAGCAATGCCTTCAAGACTTGGAACAGGTAATACTTCAAATGCTCTGTTAATTATGGTTTGTAACCATGCTGGTTATTGGCTTGAATGTAGCTTGGACTTCTAACTTTGCAAATTCATCCCAAAAGGCAACTCTGTGGAATTGATAAGCTGACAGAGTGGTTGGCCTGTTAAGTTGATCACCAGGGATTCTGGCTTTCTCTGCTAAAAAATTACAAATTCTCTGATAAAATCACAAATGTAAAACCCAGATCCGTTAATCACAGAAACTGCCCTCAGTCTGAAGAAATTTCTTCTCGTTTTCTTCCCTACTTGTTCACAAGCACTTTACCTGGAGTAGTTGCCATATTGTACCCTTGGCCTTCACCATCAGACTCTGAAGCAGTATAGCTCCTGATTTTAGCTACCTGCAGGGGGGTTGCAAAGAGGATGGAGCTGGACTGGTCTCAGTGGGGGCAGATGAGAGAACAAGGAGCAATGGGCTCAAGTTGCAGCAAGGGAACTTGAGGTTGGATATCAGGAAAAACTCTCACCAGGAGAGTAGTAAGGCACTGGAAGAGGTTACCCAGAGAGGTTGTGGACTCTCCATCCTCAAAGGTTTTGAAGACCTGGCTAGACAAAGCCTTGGCTGGGATGATGTAGTTGGGGCTGGTCCTACTTTGAGCAGGGGGCTGGACTGGATGTGGCCTCCAGAGCTCCCTTCCAATCCTCATTGTCTATGACTGTATAAAGTGCATTGTTTATAAATTTAAACATGGAGGAAATAAAGGGTTTAAAGACTGGCAGCTTGTGGAAAATGTACAGTGAATGGTAGAAATATAGTGAGGGACTAAGAGTTGGAACCTTTTCCTCCTATAAAATACACATGCAGTCCTGCTGCAGACTGAATCCCATAGACTGTCTCTCGGTGCCTGTGATGATCCTGGAAGGGGTTTGGACTTGTACGTTACTGCACAGGGTGTGCATTAGTTGTTCACGGTTACAGCTCTCAGCACTTGGCACGCTTTAATTATGCTTTCAGGGGACTGCATGTTTGGAAGGCAATGGTGGAAATGCCAACACGTTCCAAACGACTGAATGCAGCAGCCCAGTTTGAAATCAGTTGTGTGACAGTTCGATGCTGCTCTTTGCTATGTTACATGCCACTAGCTTTGCAGTAGTGCTTATATTGGCCAACAGTTTCCATACTCTTTAGAGGGGCCGCTGTCACCCCTCAATTACCTGTTATGATTAAACTTTTAATTGACAACACTGTCAAGGTGCCTGGTCCAATCCAGGGACTAAGTGGACTACCAGTGATGTGTAGACCAGTTTTGGTGAGCGCTGTATTAAACTGTCTGCATGCTGTCACACATTTTGTCACCAGAGGTATATCTGAGTGTGATGTGGGAACCTGTATGCTTTGGTATCGTGAGCTTCAGTTATGGAATAGCAAACTTCCTAGCAATGAAGAGTAGTTTCAGATCACTAACTAACATTTTTTAAATTAAAGACATGAAGACCACGAAAAAGGGTTGCTGGCCGGCCATTCTCAGTGAGGGCCCAGCATAAGTTAGCCCAAGCCTGATTCTGAGTGTTTCTTTCCAGAGGTGATAAAGGGTGAAAAATCCCATTTTTTGTTCATCGCTTCAGTTTACTGGATGTCTGAGCCAAACTTGATTACTGTTTGGCCCATTTTATAGAGGGAGTCAGAAATCTGGGAAATGTGTTTTGGCCATTATATTGATCTAAAGCTATAAATACATCACGCAGTGAAGCAGATTAACTGCATAGGGGATATGTCCCAGCACAACAGGTCCGCTTCATTGGGTAAAACAGAAGTTATCCATTTTTCCCGATCCTGCGGGACAGCACTTGGGCGTGCCTTTGCCAATGGGGGAGCACCGAGTTTGCCTGCCTGCAGAGACATGTCCCAAGTCGGACTGACCAGGTGCTTCTGTAGGCAGAGAAACCTGGACTTTCCCCGTTTGCAGAGGCATGCCCTGATGTGGGGCATAGCAACACAATATGCACCCCTGAGGAATCCCCTGCCAGGAGACTTCTCGGTCGTGCCTCTGTAAATGGTAGAGCCTGGGCAGGTGTCCCCAGGGCTTCAGGGGCCGGAGCCTATATGCCTTTGGAATGGGAATTCCCTGGGTGCGCAGGATTTAGACCCCTGAAACTCCAGAGTACCTGCTTGGGATGGCTGGAGACCACGGGCTGCCCACGCTCTCCTGCCACAAAGCAAACAGAAAATCTGTTGCAAAAAAGTGGCACAGATTTATACTACCTGAGTCACAGCCACATGTTTTGGGTATTTGTGGCACATCAAGGGGGATGGACGTCTGTTTCCAGCCTAAGAGTAATTGTCAGGGCTTATTGAGTCCTCTGTTATAGGTAAGTTTTTAATATTGTTCAAGTCTAACTATGCATAACTGTCTGTTAAGTCTCTGTTGATTTAGTGCAGCTGGTCCTGCATTTATGAGAGCAGTGCTGTGACAGTAGCCCTGCTAGTGTAACACAGTGGCTTTTCCTCTCTGGACTCCTCTTGCACACTGAGCTGGGTCTGGCCTGATCTAGTGTTAGGGAGCAGTGAATGGCACCACCAGACAGCAACCTGGTGTGATTCCCCAGAGCGACCTTTTGTAGTCTGGAGCAGAAGGGTGGTAAATGCACGGCTGGCAACTCCACGCTTCAGAGCTCTGTTAAGTTGAAGCATATTAGTTTGAAAGAACTGGTGCTCTAGAGCAGGGGTGGCCAGCCTGTGGCATGCATACCACGAGTGGGACACGGCAGATCAGAGAGGGGACAAGTAACACTCGCAGATTAGGGCAGGAAGCAGAGCAGCAGAATAGGTAGAAGGGGTCAGAGTGGCGCTCGGGGAGGACGCACGGCTAATTTGTGACACTTGCTGAAAAGGTTGGCCCCTGCTGCTCTAGAGCACGCGTGCTTTTCTTCCCCACAGTGGAGGCTGTGTTGAAACCATGAAGCAAGGAGTGTGGTTTGCCTTCTGTGTCACAAGTAGAGAGCATGAGATCATTTGGATGCCTCACCTGGGTGCTTGGGACCTGACTCAACCTGTTGGTGTCACTAGGAAGGTTTCTTGTTGACTGCACCGGGCCTTGGATCAGGCTGTTGTTGAGAGGTGTTTATAGTGAGTAATGCAGCTGCCTGGCAAATCGTGAGGCCAAAGCTTTTGTTCCCTCTTTGCTTGAATCCTCTTCCTTGATTCTCATAAAGTCTTGACTCTGAGCAGGACACACAAGGCAGATGGAGGGCAGTTATATGGCGTTGTGAGAGAGATCCTCCGTGCCTCTTGGTCTCAGGGCTGTGAACACCAGGTGCACAATGTATTGTGTTCATTTATATAACGTATGAATATGGGAAGTGTAATTGAAGTCTGATGAATGTATTAGACTGACAGCACAAAATAGATGCAGAGAAACCACATTAATAATGTGCTTCATTATACTTGTCTTGTTTTATTTATTACTCATAAATACTGCACAAACAGGTTACTAAATGAATCATGAAATCTGCAGGGTGACATCACTGCCTTCTAACTTTACATTATTATTTGCCTCTCATTTATTTCTCCCTTACTTACATTTTGTCAGGTTTTATATTTTTACATGCGTGTTTTAGAGCTGTGCCTCTGACCATTTTGTTTTAGGCTGTTCCAAGGAGCTAAAATACTGCATTTTCAGTAGAACGCATGCTACATGTGAGAGTTGTGTACATGTGATGCTGATTGACTTTAGCAGTAACAGGAGCTGAAACGGAATATGTTTATAATGGAAAGTTTTAGTAAGAGTGCAGACAACCAACATGATAACTATGCAGTAGCCTGCTCTGGATTTGACTCTAGCAGCATCTCTGGATTAGTTAATCAGGGAGCTTGTTTGCATTGAGCAAGTAGCTACACTAGGATGACACTGATTAGGGAGCGGACATGTGACGGATTCTGCGTAGTCACTACTCCACGTAGTAAAGTCATCGCATGTTTTTCAAGGAGTGACTTGAACCCGGGCTTGAATTATGCACTATGTAGTCAGGCTACGTGTTATGTGTGCATCAGGTCTCTGTTGCACTTCTGCTGTATAACAACATCCTTTTACTATGTAGGAAATGTCATGTGTCCACACCCAGACCTGACTTACAAGATGCTTCTAAAATGGGTCAGGAAGTCAAACCATTCCTCTTGTTAGTGGGAAGCCTTACATGGACAATTACTCTTGTTTCTGGAAATACAGATTTGTTTAAATCCCACTTCTCCTTCATTGATAATGTGTGCACGCGAATGAAATGTGTGTATGTGGAAAACAAAACTCTTGGGAAATTAGTTATATATCCTGAGAATTTTTTTTAAGTTGCGTGCTTTAAGCCTTATTCTTTAATTCTGCTGTATTTTCATATCATGCTAATTCTTTGCTTATTTTGCTCATTTTGCAATTTCATTCCTTTTCCTCCTTTCCCTTATGTTTTAATCCTACCCCATTTTTTCACATGACAGGAAAAAGCCAGATCACATCAGGTACCAACCAGCTTCTTTTATATTTTCCTGATGTTTCTTTGGCACGTAAAAGCTCTCCATTAACCCTGCATTTCATTTTGATTACTTGCAATGGATATCAAGCGTCTTAATCTGAGAGAGCAGGAGGATTCTGCATGGGATGACAGCACAGCTGCTGTTCAGTGCCTTCCTTTTAACTGCTACAAATGATTGATGCATTCATTCATAATCCCAGAGAAGTAAAAAATAAACCTTAAATTTAGTCTCCGCTTTCAGAATTTCCTAGAGTAGATACTAAGCACGTTATCTTGTTCTCATTTAAACCCTGGTAAATCATGCCACTGATTTGAATGGGATTGGGAGCAGAACATCAAATGCTGATGTCTCTTGATCATTCTGTTTTGTTCACCTCTGAAACTACATGATTCAGTTTGCATAATCAGCAAACAAGCCAGCAAACAAAATGCTTCCCTTTTTTTGAAAAGCTATAAAGCTAATAGACATTTATTGAATCATGTTGAGTTTCCTTTTCTTGTTGCTATCCTTTTAGATCATGGAACCTTGAAAAGACTCTTCAGTCATTTATATTCTTTTCTATTTGGCATATACTGACTTTTTTCCTGCCCCCCACTCCTCCTTCCCAATTCTTTTTTGGATAAGATAAAGAGGCACTAGCTATATTAGAAACTCTGGATGATATAGAAGTCTTTGTCTAAAAGTCTGCTTTGTGCACCAGTACAGCATTAGTTAAGTGCTATCATAGAGCCAACAGGAGTGGCACAGTTGACTTTACGACCCCATCAAATACAGACGTTTCTCTCTTCTGATGATAAATTATTTATTTAAGTGCATTCCTGGTAATACTTGGCCATGACAGCAAAGTTGTCCCCAACCCACTTATGGAGCTTAATCCTAAGAACATAGCAAGTTTCATCCCAATAATATAGGAACTGAGGAACAAAGTGCTGGACCTTCAAGGACTTATCTTAGCCCATTCTTGCAAAGCAAATGAGTTTCCTAGTCAGATTTGATCAGTTTACAATAGGTGATGAAATCTCAATCATCAAAATCACTATAGTACGTCTACCAGTGGTTTTAATCCATTGCAACATTTAGGTGGCAGTTTTGTTTAAACGCATATAATAATAATATGTTCACACACATTTGTCTTGGATTTGTAGTTAATGTACAGTCAGATTAACGAGTGTGAACTGCAGGCTATACTAAATAAAGCATGACGTTTTCAGCAAATGTTGCTCCTTGTCTTTTTTAAAATCTTAAACTAATAGGTTTCTTTAAATAGATCAGTTCTTTACCAAAAGAAGTCATGGAGCAATATGAAAAACCTCATGGCAAAGATGTCAGATGTGCCATGAATTTGTTGTACATTATAGATGCTTTATGCTTGCCAGGTTGGAGTTCGCTCCCTGTAGTGACTCCCTAAATATTTAACTGTGCAACAATGGAGTGTGTTGGATTAATAGAACATCACACCTTTTATTTAATGGTTATTACTAGAAGTTTGCTCCATTGCATGTTATCTCTTGTGGCAGGGCTGCATTTTTCCTTTTGTCTTTGGGGCTGCTTTCCTTGTCTGTAACTAGCATATGTATAACAGCAAAGAATAAGCCTGGTTTTATCTTTCTTTTCCAGCCTGCTTTGTAGCTCAACTACTGATTTATTTCCTAGAAATAATCTACACTATGCTCGATTAATACATTCCTTCTAGATGGTAAAGGTGATACCTTTTAAATGCTGTGACCAAAACTAAGCTGTAGTTAACAAGTGCTTGGGAAAAAATGTGGTAAAGGCCTTTCCATGTTGGATCCAATTTTCTGAATCCACATTTAGAATGATATTTTATTGTGCTGGAGACCCTGTTTTAGTGGCAATCCTCTTCTAAAATGAAGTATAATTCCACAATGTTTGGAAATACAATTATTAAAAGGTAGAATCTCATCTGACTACCAACTAAGTACTAACTGTTTTAACTTATACTAAACTTTCTGATACGGTCCTGAATTTTCTTTTGTTAAGTCTTGTTTTCCTCTTTGTGTGCTTCCTTTCACGAAGGGCTTGTGGTGATTGATTACCTGGGGTGTTTTGTTGCTAGTTCTTGTGCGCTGCAATTCAATATTAATATTATGGATAACATAAACTTACTATTTTGAGGAGTCTCTTACCCAGCAATGCCCTCATGCAAACTGACAGCACAAAGTAATGATGTTCTCTATGCCCTGTGTTTGTGGTAACAGCCGTAATATGACATTATAAGCCACAGGCGTGTATTAACATACAGAAGTGTTCAACAGCCTTGAGTCAGAACTCCAAAAAACCCCAGTGTGATTGGCATTTTGGGGGTCTGTTTCCTTCCCTCCCTCACTGTTTTCCAGTCCACAGTGTGCATTCACTTCACTTTTTTTTTTTTTTTTTTTTTTTACTGCAAATTTGAGTGTTAGGAACATGTCTTAAAAGAAATGAACCTGGGGTGCTCATGCAGCCTCTTGATTTCAGCATCTGGGCCTTTAAGAAACAACAAATACTGGAAGACTTGCAATTAGAAATTGCAAGAAGTATTGACACTGCTGTCGTTTTAGCACCCTAATAAGTTAATTTCTAAAACCTCTCTTGAAAGTATTTATGAATGAGGAGTCCAGGTACAAAGTAGTGTTAAATACCCATTTCCGACTTTTAACTTGCCATGAAAATGTAGAAATTATGTTCTTTGGAATTAAAACATTTTGTAGTGAATAGTTTACTAATATGGTGATAACATGAATGCATTTATTTAAGACTCCAATTATTTAAAATTTGCTCTCTTTCTTCTGTTGTGTGTTTTCTCTTACATTTTCACTTTTTCAATGAAAGCAACTTACATATCCTTGTGCAAACTTGTCAAAACTTACCAAAGCATAACTTTTTTGTGAATCTCTTTTTTGTAATGTATTGCCATAGATTATGTGTTAGTACACTATGATCAGTAAGCACTGTAAAATCCGTGACATTTTGTTTGGATGTCTTTTTATTTAAATAGGCGCTGGTTCTCAATACAAAATAATCAGCTTGTGTACCAGAAAAAATTCAAGGTAAGTACTGTACTTCCATTAATAAAAAGGGCATCAGTGGGAATTAGGGGGGGCTGTTTGCTAGAGCAGGGGAACGAGGACTGAGAGGTGCTGCCGCTGAGCTGCCGAGTGACCGAGCAACCCACTTGCTTCCCAGCCTCAGTTCCCCCATATGTACTGGGGACGAGACCTGTTTTTGCAAACTCTTTGAGATTCCTGTATGACAGGTAACTCGTAAGTTTATTATTTTTGCTGATCCTGGTAACACCTCATAGCTAGGGGCACATCTCAAATGAGCCCACAGTGGCTGGAAATTCACGTTTCCCTGAAAGCAGAGAGCAGGTTGCTTTGAAATTTCATACAGGATTAGGTTTTGTTCCCTTTAAATTTCCTTTGCATTTTTTTTTCTGAGTTCTCTTGAAAATTGTAATAAGAAGTCTTTGAATTTGGAACTTAATCAAAATACACCATTTTAGAATTGTTGCCTGATACTCCTTTAAAAATATTGTCTCTTGATAAAACTTGGCAGTGGTGTGGCTTCTGGGAAAGTCTTAATCCTGAACGTTTAAGCTGTGCACAAAAACCTGATTGCTTTGGGGCCGGGAGCAAGTAAGTCTGACTGGCTGGTGGGTCATAAGGGCAGGTGAACATAACATCCTCTGTCGAGTGTTCGACTCCTAACATTTTATCCTTTGACGGGAGGCATATGAGAGCTTGTGCTTAGCTACTGGCACGTGCCCTGCTGTCAACTGATAATTAGGGCTGTATGAAGCTTCGGTCCCTGATTCGGCGGAGATTTGGCCCGATTCAGTGGCTGAATCTCTGAATCTGAATAGAACCAGAGGACCCTTTAATCTCTCCAAATCAGATCAGAAAGATTCGAAGATTTGGTCGTAGGGGCTTGTGAACGCTGCGATGCTGGGGCACGTGGAGGGCTCCCCTGCACTCCTGTGGGACGCTCCATGTGCCCCAGCATCGCAGCAATCGCGAGCCATGCCTGCTACCTCAAGGTATGTAGAAAAGACTTCTAAGCTGTGTCTGTCCAAATCGCTGATTCTCCTAATTGGCATTGAATCTTCAGGTTCGGATTCGGCCAAATCGAATCGGGAGCAGCGATCCAAATCAATTCATCAAATCACTGTCCCTGATTCGGGCCGAATCCGAATCGAATAGGGCCCGCTTTGCACACCCCTACTGATAATACATCCCATGCTACTCTGTGACTAGCTGCGTTACACCCTGAAGGTCTCCCTGTCCACACGTGCTGATGCCCCCCTCAGACTTAACATTGAAAAGAACCTCGAGAGTGAGTGTACAAAAGCTCTGTTGTAAAGCAGTTCAGGCTGCTGCATAAAGCATGCCTGACAAACCCACAGGGCCAAGGCCCACAGCAATACGTAGCTCATCTCTTCCATGCTCAGAAATACCCCAAGTTCCTTTTGCAGCAGGACAGGCACTGCAGCTTTAGCTCTGTTTCGGGCTGGGGAGACCAGCCTTCCTTCATTCCCTTTGACAACCCCTTGGCAAGCATGCTGTTAGCCAACAGCTCAGTCCCAGGACCACCAGGTGGGGATTAAACGGTAAAAGACCGTCTAGAGAAGGGCAGAGTGACCCTGAGGAGTGTAGCAATTCGGCGACACGTTCAGTGTCTCATCTCGTCTCTGGCAGGGGCAAGCCCACGGGGTTTTAGCGTGTGGTCTGATAATGGTGAGGTGCGTGCTTGTAGCTGGGAGAGGAGAGGGTATCAATCTTTATGGGATTTGACTTTTGTAGGTCTGTCTTCATTATAGTGGGGTGTGTATATTTGTACGTGACAATGCCAACGGCATCATCACAGCTTTTTGTGCACTAATTTGTCCTGAACAGTCTTATGACAAATCCGCTTTTTGAAAACGTCGTAACCTAGGGTGGGCTTTTTATAGACCAAATTTATTAAAACTTTCTTAAGCCAACCTCTGAATTGCATTTGGGATGAAGTGAGGGCCTTTTAAATGGCAAGCTCTGGCTTTGCATTGCAAGCTAATCCCATATCTTCCTAGAAAACCCAGTGGGACTCATTTGAGAACTATGCTGCTTAGCTGATCAACAGCTAAAATCGAATCAATTCTATTCAAGTGAAAAGGGTATTCTCTGAGGCCAGCATTACATTTCTGTGCACATTAATATTTAACTATGTACGTCCACCAGCACTATCAGATGTCCATTTACAATCCTGTAGTTTAGATTAGGTTTTAAGCCCTTGGAACAAATCTTGTATGAAATAATAAATAAGTAAATAAATCCGTTGAGACTAGCAGAAACTGATCTTCTCCCCCCCCATGCTCTAAAACCTGGACTTGTTTTATTCACTCTCTTTCCAGGATAATCCTACAGTAGTTGTTGAAGACCTGCGGCTTTGCACCGTTAAGCACTGTGAAGACATAGAAAGACGTTTCTGTTTTGAGGTGGTCTCCCCAACGAAGTAAGAAGTAGTCTTCAAATCTCTTACGTTACTGTTGCAGCCTCGAAAGACGAGAGGCCTGCATCTCTTGGGAGCCGTTGCAGTAGGAAAGGACCTAAACAGCTTGATTCGTTAAGATCTGAGAGCAGGAGCGTGCTATGCTGCAAGCTACTGCAGCTGAGCATTCGGTGGGCTGCCGACGTAAATGTGCCTCTTAATGCTTCTGTGGTAACAGCCGACGGGCAGGAGCTGTTACGGGTTGTGTGCAGTCTGACTGTACTGGCTTGCTCGTTGCAGGACAGGACTTGGCTCCCCACTTCTGCATGGTGGGAATAAAGCACAACTTAGCCTGCAGTGTTAAATTACATTTCCAGTGACGCTGAATAAAAGGAAAATATTGCATTAAAAATATCAGGACTTTCTCAAGCTGCATGTTGTGGTATGATGTATTGCCTGGCACATCTTCAGAGGCAAGTTAACTGCCTGAACAACAACAGGTCATTTCATTCCCAATTAGTGTTTTGTGGAATAGGTCAGCTGCTTGGAGCAGTGGGTGCTGATGTGTATTCATTGACATGTGCTATACTACTTTTTCTTTTTTTCTCTGATAATTTGTTTGCGTTTTACTTCCTTGTATCGTTTGCCCTGTGCCCCAATTCCACCCTTCTTTGGCTTCTTCTTTCCTGCACTTTCTTAGCCCTTACGTATTACAAGTTTCATGTTTGGTGACTTATTTTCTCTGAGTGTACTAGCATGGGCAGCAGTTTTTATCACTTTTTAAAATCTTCAAAGTCACCTTCATTGGAACACAATTATTTCTTTGGCAGAACTGTAATCTCTCCTCCAAGGCTGATGTCTTGCTCTATTTAGGAGGTCATACACGCGAGTGGGAGGCGAGGGGGCAAAGCTAGAACTTCAGATTAAACTGGCCTGTGGCTTCATGGAGTCTCATACCCATTGGTCATCATTTAGGTTTAAATGGTTTTGAGGCAGGGAATATCTTCATTCTGTTCTTGTGAAAGGCAGTCCACATTGTTAGCCGTCAGTGTGCAGTTTTAGCACTCTCCCGAATAACATTTATGGAATGATGCGTTAAGGTTGATAAGTAGGTATTTGCTCAAGAGTTTTTGATTTTGAATAAGTGAGTCTGTCCTTTACTCTGGTCCTGTTGGTCAGTTTGTCTGAATCTCAAAGTTTACTTCTCCTTTGTTGTAGAAGCTGCATGCTCCAGGCTGACTCTGAAAAGCTGCGGCAAGCATGGATTAAGGCTGTTCAGACCAGTATTGCTACAGCGTATAGAGAGAAAGGAGATGAATCCGAGGTAAGTAAATTACTGGGCTCTGAAAGGAAAATATTAATAGAATTAATCACTTCTTAAACTTTTTTTAACAACTTTTAAGCACTGGGATGAATTGCAGTGATTTTCATTTTTTTTAAGACTTCCATTGAATGGACTTTCCATCTAGCTATGGCTGTTTTGAATCATTGCTTTTTTTTTTTTTTGTAGCTGTGATTGAAGTGTCCAGCATAGCTGGCTATGGCTGTGTCCCGACCCCAGATCTCTCCTGAAATCTAAAGCACTTTTTGCCAATACTTGGCTTTCACAGGGCAATGCGTGTAGTAGTAAAGCTTCCCTTCATACTTCTGGGAGTTTCCCCTAGGGCCACGGCAAGGTCAACCACTCTGCCTCTAATCATTCATTTTTTGTCTTTTTTCCAGAAACAAGAGAAGAAATGTTTCCCTTCTGCCGGGAGCCTAGAGCCTGGCAGTGAGTCTAAGGAGAAGCTGTTAAAAGGAGAGAGTGCTCTGCAGCGGGTACAGTGTATTGCTGGCAATGCCTCCTGCTGCGACTGCGGCCTGGCTGACCCGCGCTGGGCCAGCATCAACCTAGGAATCACGCTGTGCATCGAGTGTTCAGGGATACACAGGTAGGTAAACACAGGTCACTTTGTGCAGTGCCCTGAGCTGTGCTTCTGCCTCCTGCATTTGCACAGAGGAAAGGTAAGAAATCCTACAAGTAGACACAGCTTGATCTGCAGGAAATAGTTAGCCTGCCTACAGTATAATAGTGTGTATAATAATGTATTCAAATATGGTTACTTTTTCTGTCTAGGAGTCTAGGAGTCCACTTTTCAAAAGTTAGATCGTTAACACTGGATACATGGGAGCCAGAGCTTCTAAAGGTACGGTAATCCTTTGAGAGTAGCTTTAAGTGGTGGTGATGGTTTCCAGCAGATTGAAATAGCTGTTTTACTGTTTGCTGCCATAGAACTAATGCTTGGTGGAGTTTATTGGGCCACAAAGTCTGTCTAGCCCCAGAAAGCAGAACATGATTAACATCTTAATCTTCTGTTCACATCATTTTTTTTACTTAACCACATGAAAGCTAATGAAGTTTTAGAATTACCAACTATAAAGCACAGTAAGTTTTAAAAGGGAATTCTAAGACCTCCAATAGTACAGGATATTAATTTGTAATTTCACTGTTTCTCAAGGCAGTATTTACTGTAGTTGCTTCAGCATTTTTGTGAAGGCATTAATAAGAAATGTGATTTTATAAAATTCTTTAGCTCATGGCACGATGTGAATATAAGCAAATGCTATTATAGATTTGCACAGTTGGGCCGGTGGTGCAAAGCCTTTGCTTCTGCCTGGGGTGGTTTAAAAAATATTGGGCATTCGGAATAAACCCCGTAAAAGTGGCCTTGCAGATGTGGGGTACGGATTTCATATTTCCATCTCGATGATCTTCATATCGAGCACGATCTGCGAGTCGAGCTAAGTTTTCCCTTCCAGCCATGCCATCAGCAGCATTGCAAGTTCTGCAGGCTGCATGCTTTTTGTAGGGGTGTCTGTGCAGCCCTCTTGCTCTCCGTGGTTTTGCACAGAACAAAATCTGCTGGGGATGCAGGAGATTAAACTGATGGAACGGAGCTCAAGGCACAGTACCCCTGCTACGTGCGGTGGGAGTTTTGTTAATAAATTCATACCACTGAAAGATCCTGTGAGATGAAAAAGACCATGCTGAAGTATTAGCTATCCATCTGGGCATGACGTCTCTCTTACACTTGTACTTTAATTTTGTTTGTTTGCCTTGTAGCTTATGTGTGAATTAGGGAACGATGTTATAAATAGAATATATGAAGCAAAAGTGGAAAAAATGGGAGTAAAGAAGCCACAATCTTCAAGCCAAAGGTAGTGATTTTAGTTTGGTTTTATTTATTTCCTCTTAAATGGAGTTGTAAATGCATTGTTATGCAATACAAACAGAACTGAAATCTGCCTTTTCCTACTGCTTTGTTCCTGTCTGGTATCACTGGTCTTTGTTCAACACTCAATGGCTTTCAGGTTTCCTGAAGTCACCTGGTAGATCAACCTATTCCTCTGCTCTGCCATGTTGTATCTCTTAGTGTTTCCCAGGACAAGGATGTAAAAGCCTCTTCTCAATAACTTGTTTTACCAGGAAGGTCTGATAGCTAACGTGGTCCATCCTAGCTGGTTGTGGTGGGGGAGGCTAACGGTTCTGCTGGTCCTTGGTACTCTGCTGTTGTACAAGCTCCTTCACCCTGTTCAGCTCCTTCCCTGCTTCTCCCTCGTCTCCCCCCAGCTCCCTCCTCTCGCCAAAAACTCACATTGCCCTTCTCTCCCCCCTCAGCCTTCCTTCCCTGCCTTTTCCTGCTCTCCCACTGCTGCATGTGCACCTCCTTGCTGTCAGCATTGTCACTTCCCACCATAACTGCTACCTCCCGCTTAGCTGTATTGCATCTGCTGCCCCGTCCCAACGTCCATCCACTCATTCTTGTCTGGAGCCCTCATTCCAACTCCAGCGAAGTCACCGCTTACCTTGTCCCTCAGCTCCTTGCTGAAAGGCAGTTGGTCCTTTGGGCTCAGTTTGTGTGAATTCCCTTGCTTCTTCCCTCTGCCATGTGAAGATAGGATTGCCATGAGCCGCCACCTCCACTTTCTCTTTGGCTGCCTGTTCTGTGTAGAGTCTCTTTGCCCATTCCAGATACTGTCTTGTGCTGTCCTTCTACTTATACTTCTCTGACAGTGAAGTCCTAGACCTCCCTTCTCTCTCAGGGATTTTAGCTTCTGTGCTAATGGTGGTCTGACTCCAGCTCTGCTGCACACCTCCATTGGCTATGATCTCTGCCTCTCCGTCCATCAACTTAATCTTCACCAAACACTGCTGTTCCCAAGTTCTGTTCTTCAGGATCCCCTCTTGGATCGCTGCTGTACCTTACTCACCATGGTTCTCCTGTCTTTTCCTCCCCTCTCCTTCCCAGTGTTTCCTTCAGGCACGGTGCTGCTCCGCTGCTTCTGCCCTCTCCTCCTTTCCCTGACCACACACGTGTTGTTCACTCCATGCTTATAGTCTTTAGCTGCTTGATCTTTTTTGGCATCCACAATTCCTCCTGCCAGGCCAGCCCCCACCTCCTGCTCTCCTTACTTTGGCTGTCTTCCCCTGGCTGCTATAAGTTCTCTGACCATAAGTTCACCATTTCTTGGCTGCTTTTTCCCCTGCCCCACACAATGCTACTTCTCTGCCCTTTTCTGCACTGCATGTGCTTCCTGGCTACTTTGCAACAACCTTCAGCCATGCAGTTCTTCCATCCTGACCTTGGTGTGTCGAGGAAGAGGGGGGCAGCCGGGCATACCCCACCCACCTGTTACTGCTCACAGGTGCTAAATCCAGAAACACAGCAGTGGAACGGCTCTGAGGGGCTCCCAGCGGCTGCTTGCAGACAAGCTGGAGGCTGAGGTCTCGAGCTATTGTGATGGTGCGTCCCAGGCCGACTTCACTGCTGTGTTTCCGTGTTGGGTGCAGCCCAGGGGAAGCATGCAGGGAGGACATCCTCAGGAGCATCTTCCCCTGCCAGGATTGCGGGGTAGGCATGCTCTTTCTCGTCCCATACTTCTCTGTACTTTGAGGACTAGTTGTCCTCAATCGTGTATAGAGAGAGCTCCATCATCCTTTGTCCTCTCTTCTTGTAGAGAACTTTCCTGTTCGCTACCCAGTGCCCTGCTGCTTGCCTTCAGTTTAATGCGGTTGACCACCAAGCTGTGCAGAGGAGTGGTGGTGTGGAGACCGTACAGGACCTTTTTGCCTGACCCCATTCCCAATAATGTCCTATTTTTCAGTAGCTTCAGTGATGGTGCTGTTGTTTCTTCTTCTGCTAATTTGCTTCTGTACTTGGTTGATCTTAGCTTACTCCTGAAAGGCAAAGTTACCTGTCTCTTCCCTGCGTGTTGTGTATCTAATGACAATACCCTCAGATCAAGGAGGAGTATATCTGGGTCTCTGCTTCACCTGGTTTTATTCATCATTCTCATGTCTAGTCCTGATCATCCCTTACCTTTCACAAGCACAAAAAAATTCTTTTTACTCAAAGCTAAATGGACAATATTTTATTAAGTCATTCTGTTTCGCTAGAACTTGCTTGGTACTAACACTGTATATCTGCATTAAAGTGAGACAGCATTCATGATGGTGAAAGTAAGGACGCAGCTCAACTTTGCTTGTAAACCTTTGTTCGTTCACTCAGCTTGGTCAAAATGCTCCTTCTGGGTTGGCACATCACATACTGGGGCTTCATTCAAAAGTGAATTTTGTTTTGATATTTAAGCCCAAATGTAGTTATGAATTTTGCATTTGAGAGCATTTCAGCTTTCTAAAAATAAAATAATTAAACTGTTTTACGTACAAAGGACTCAAATGCCAACCACAATGTTGGTAGTAGTTTTGCTATGTGAGTGTCCAGTGTTTGCTGTTGTATTAAATGTAGTTACATATTATTGATTTTGTACATACCAGGCAGGAGAAGGAGGCATATATCCGAGCGAAATACGTGGAGAGAAAGTTTGTGGCTAGACACCTGGCATCAGTGTCTCTTCCTGAGGATGGAGCAAGTGCTGTGCCGCAGCACCAGGAGGAGAAAAGGCACAGCAGCTCTGAGAGATCCCCTCAGGCAGACAAACATGGTGCCACGTCTCCTAAAGGTACTGATTCTCCTCTGGCCTTTCACTTGCCAGCACGTCCTTTTTACATGTTACTGGCATTTTTGTAGTTACTGAGCTGCACTCTCAGTACAGAGAAACCAGAATGGTCTCAGCTGTTCAAAGCCTGTTTTAGACCAGGAGGAAATAGTGTTTCTTTTTAAATGTCAAGTGTGTGACTTAGGAGCAGGGGATTTGTAATTCCAAAATGTACTAACAACCTTCTCTCCTCCTTATTTTTGTTGTCCTAAACTTTTCCAATGATGTTCTCTCCTGCCCTCTTCCCTCCTCACTGCCTGCTTTGTGCTTTGCTAACCTGCATGTCCCCAGCGGTTGCTGTAAGTAGCGACGAGGCAAGGCGGGAGTCTCTGTTCTGCCCTGATGAGCTAGATTCGCTCTTCTCCTACTTTGATACCTCTTCAAAACTGCGTAGTAGTAAGTACGACTGTCACAGCGGGTCCAGCGTCTGCACTAGTGGTCCATTGTGTGGTGTGACCATCTCTGTGCCTTTTAATGCATTGTCTCCACGCTCCTGCACTGCTTTGTATTTCATGAAATAATTTAAGCTTTTGACTTATCCTGACCTTGTCTCTCGCTGTGACGACATTTGTGGCATGAATTATTTGTTACAAGCATCTGGACCAAGAACAAATACCGTTTCTTTAAATAATAATTGGTAATGAATTCAGGATTAAGTGTAAGAGCTTGCTTTATTATCATGGTGTCTGTGCAAGGTGGGTGCATCAGTAGGTCATACTGTAATGACTGTTTTTCCTGAAAACAGTAAGAAGCAATGACAGTGGGATCCAGCAGAGTGCTGATGACAGTAGAGAGCACCTCGCGTCCACCATATCCGCTAACAGCTTGTATGAGCCAGGTCAGTTTGGCTTTGCCCTGAGAGAGCTTGGGGTTAAACAATTCCTTTTTCTGATTAAACATGAAAAAAGCAAATTGCCACTACCACATTTACCTGAATCCAAGATGACGTTGAATTTTAAAACAAACCCCCTCCTGTTACATTTTATACATGAAAAAATGTACATTTGTTGTACCTTTCCATATATAGCAGATACATTTAAGATGGCCCTCTAACAAATTGTCCTGCTCCTTCCCGCCCACCCCTCACTGCAGCAGGGAAAGCGGCGACGTCCCCTGCTGCTTGTCACCCCCACCCCTCCCCAGACTCGCTTGGCCCCTCTGCTTCCTGCCGCTTCACCACCTGTGCCCCTTCCTGGCCTCTCACTCGCTCCCTTTGCTTCCTGCCCGCCCAGCACATGGTCACTCCGGCCCCAGCTCTAGCCAAGCAGCAGCAACAGTGGCTCCGGCCCCAGCCAAGCAGCAGCGGGGCAGTAGTACCAGCTCCCTGCCGCCTGCCTTTGGACCCACTGCCCCATCCCTGACTCACGCCACTAGCCCCAGACCCACTGCAGCTGCTGCTGACTCCCCAGCTACTGTCTCCAGGTAGCAGTCATGGCAGCAGCCCCAGCCCAGGGCAAGCTCTGGTTGGAGCTGGAGTTGGAGCCACAGCAGCCACCTACCTTGGACCAGTTCTCAAATCCAAGACGAGGCTCCTCATCCCATCCCATCCTGTCCCCTCCCCCTCCATGTTGAATAGGTTAAAAGAAAAATCCTCACCTTGGATTCAAGTAAATACGGTAGACGGTCCTGGTGCAGAGGAGCCTATCCAGTGCCTCTCCTGTCCCTCCTGTTCCAAGCACTGGTTCAATGTAGGTAGAAAATTGCTGCAATGGAACTGCAAGATGGGAGAGGAGGCAGGGAAAGGCTAAGGGTAGTCTTAGGAAAGCAGCCGAATCCTCCTGAGTCCAGTGGTTAAAGCCAAATTGGATTTTCTAGTCAGAGCACTTAAGGCAATGCTCTGCTTCGACTGTCCTCTGAAGGAAAGCTTCTGGCAGTGAGAAACCTCTCACCTTAACTGTCTTTAAAGAAAATGCAAGGAGGTCTGTCTCGTTAGGGACATCAAAGCCCACAAGAGGTTACTTGCGTCTTCATAGATGGACTTCAAACTAGCTCAAACCATATAATTTACATACTCCTGCAGTTTTTCTCTGTTGGCTCGTTTTATTGCTCTGCTTTCAACTCAGGCATACGGGACGCATTCTTTCTTGAAAACCTGCTCTTTTTACTCAACATCTTATTACCGGGGCTACTGGGAATGTCTTCGTTATCTTGTCTTAAACTTCTGGGCCTGCACAAGTGGGGTCTTCTGCTGTTCATTGCTGTCAGCAGAAGAAAAATATTCACTAAAAAACACAAGCTGTCATAGCTGAGCACTATTCTAGAAGAGCTAGGTAGTTTGTGGGCACGGTTCCCCAGGTGGAAGGTTATGGTCTGGGTCCTTTTGAGTGCATTTGGATACTAAAAGAAATGTACTGAATTTGATGAAATATGCCTTTTTGAAAATGTGTCCCTCTAGCTCAGAAGTGGTCTGTCAAACTTTATCCCTCAAAACCTTGCCAAAAAACTGAAAATGAAGTTAAATTTCAGCTCAAGAGGTGGAACATCCAGAAATCAAGTACCTGAGAAACAGTATCTTCCAATGCAAATGTGATATGGGAACATTATTACTTTGTTGCAAAGCTGCGGACCTTTGAACACTTCCTCAGAATCTTAATTAGAGGTTAAAACATGAAGGGCCAAATTCTTTGCTGAAGTGAATGGATATATATGTATATAGATATCTACATAGATGTGGCCTGATTTTCATGAACTAATACAAGTCTGGGTGCCTAAACTTTCATTTTTGCAAACAGTGACCTGAGCAGCTTGCCTGTGACGACAGCTTGAGGCAAACCTGGCTTTGATTGCTTTCACAGGAAAATAAAGCCCAAGCGAGAAGGTGGACCTTGGACCCAAATGCTACAAGCCTGTTATCTTTAATGGGGTAAGGGAGGGCAAGCCACACTGACCAGGCATTTACTCGGTCCAACATGCTGGTGGCAGCCCTGTGCCAAATAACCAGCTGGGACGTGGCCCACCTCTGAGTCGTCTCATCCTCCACACCCAGGGGCATTTGGTCACACATGGAAGGTACTTCAGCAGCCTGCAAAGCCCTGAGGGCTGTTCCCTTCCATCAAGGCTGTCCGGTTTCACCAGCTGTCTCTGGGAGCTCTTACTCTTGCCTTCCTGTGCGGGGCTGACCCTTTGAGCTCCTCCCCCATGCTTGGCCCTCACCACCAGTCTGAGTGGAAGTACGAAGTGCATGGATTGAATGCACAGCTCTTGCTTTCTCCTTATCACTTGTCTAACTGAAACCCAGCCAGCTGAAACCCACTGCAGCATTGCCTAGAAGAATCTGGCTCCCCGATGCCCCAGAGCCAGTGACTTGGTCTGTGACTGGCTTGCAGCAAGTGGAGGACACAGTTCAGCGCTTCCTTCCAGGCGGGACAGCCAGTGCAGCCCACTGGTGGGTGGCTGTGAGCCTGCAGTGGGTGTGGAAAGTGCACCACGGTGTTTTCTTCTTCCCCATCCTCACTGTGGTCTCTCTGAGGGCTCTGGGCAGGTTCTCTGGAGCAGCTGAGCCTGCCTGTCCTTTACCCCTCTTCCCTGGACCCCAGGGGTTGTCTGGCATGAATGTCTGCTGGAATGGGGGGCTTCCAGGTCATGCATCTTAGCATGGTTCTCCAGCCGATCGCAGCAGTTCAGGCTGGGAACCTTTTCTGCCATGAAGACTCAGTAGATCCTTTGCCCTGGAAGGGCACAGTCTCAAGGACCTTTTCTTACTGCTAACATTGCTGTGACAATGCTTCATTTGGGAAATGTGCACAAGCAGTTATTTATTTGTTCCTTTGATCTCCAAAGGTTCAGGTTACCGTCCATCCTGGTTTAATGGATGTGTTGAGAGCCTGGTGTTTGTCTGCCTCTGTTAGACACAGCTGTGCCTCACAGGTCTGCTGCGGTGCATGGCTTCTGTCCTGGGATCAAATGAGAAGCCCCCTTTGGCTGTTTGGTGTTGGCCTTGCTGTATATTCTGGTCTCACATGACATGTTTGCTGCTGTTTTCCTGCAGTTCTTTGGTCTGTTCATTGCTACCTTGGTTTGCTTTTATTTAAAGCTTTGGTAGGTGTCCATGACTGCTGCAGTGAGGCTTTGAGGCACTCTCTGTGGCGTTCCTTTACTGTTCTGCCCTGTGTTTTTCAAACTTCCTCTCCTGCTCTGGTGCTCTTGTTTTGCTTGGAACGATCCTGCAGCTTGGCTGTATTACTCAGGTAACCATCTCAAGTGCCTCTGCTGTACTGGTATGTGGGGTCTCTTATGGCCTGGTCTTGGAATAAATGTCCTGTTTTGCAGCTGGCTTCTCTAATGGTACATGTGATTTCAACACCAAGCCTGTACGTGCAGCCTCTGGAAGGAGCCGCTGGGGGAGCAGAGCCATGTCTAGTCTCCCCTGGGCCATGGCTCTGTTGTAGCATGGTGGTGAGAGGCCCAGAAGCAGCATCCATCATCCTCACAGCTGTCCGTAGTCTCATGAGTCAGAGCTGAAGGGCTGCATCCAGGTGTCAACTGAGTCCCCATTTGGCCCCTGAACCCCATCAAGGCTGTCTCTCCTCCCCTGTGCCTCTCCTACCCCTGTGACAGCGTCACAGGACTTCATCGGCCTTGTACACGCTTGTTCATCAGGTGCGGTACCCGTGGGCCAGAATCGGAGCCAGGTCCATAGGAGTGTGGCTGTGCCACAGCATCTGCAGTCCTTTGCATTTGTTCTTTTTCTTTGTTCTTTAACATGCCTTCACATTTTCTTCAACCCCACTGAAGAGATTGCTGCCTGACCACGCTCCAGCCCTCTTCTGCAGGCTTGCAGCTTGTGCTGTGTGAGGCTGTCAGGCGGTGGTCCTCAGTGGTTTCTAGCTGCCTCTTGCCTCTGTGTAGTGGATGTGCAGGGCAGGCATGTGCAGTTCCCTGTGTGTGTTTTGTAAAGCGTTAGTGCTTGGGCTCCCTGTCATGGCACAAACTCAGGTTTGGCTCTTCGCCCAAGAACCATTTCCTGGGCTGAGAGTAGCCAAACACTGCGTGTCCATGTGCCCGTTGATACGTTCGCAGAGCGACGTTGCCTTTCTGTGCTGAAAACTGTACGTTGCTCTTTGTAACTGCTTCGTATTGAACTTAACTAAGGGGTTACTTTAACTCCTCTTTCCATTGGATTCTTTTTGTAGCAGGTTTCTGTGTATTGCTGCATAAGAAATCATAGAGCTATTAAGGTATCTTTCTAGCTTGTACCTTGGAGGGAAAATCACATTACCTGGCTGCAGTTCTTGTTCTCTAAAGTCATATGGGGTAGCTGGATTGATTAATGGTGTTTGCAGTTGCCAGTAACGTGGATACTGATATCTTTGTGGTGGTTATTCATGGTATTGAAAGAGTGGCTGTTACCAGCTAGTGGAACGCAGCGCTGGGCCGATGTCCCTTATGCCGGGCTTTTGGTGGCTCAGACCCCCGAGTCCTGCGAAGGCCGATTTGCTGCATGCCATAGGTGCAGCATGTCACGTGGATGTATTTGTCTGCCTGGTCTCAGGTGACTGTATCAGTGTCAATATTTACAGGTAAGTGTCTGTCTGTCTGTGTCTTTCAGAAGGAGAAAAGCAAGAGGCTTCTGTGCTCTGCGATTCTAAGCAGCTGCCTCCTGGATTGCAGCTTTATCGTGCTGCCTACAAGAAGAACCTTCCTGACATGGCAGAGGCGTTGGCCCATGGGGCCGAAGTAAACTGGGTCAATATAGCAGAAAACAAAAGCACCCCGTTGATTCAGGCAGTGCTAGGGGTAAGTGATGCACGGCATGGATGTTTCTGGGTCTCTGTTAACAGCGAATCACTTGCCTTGCTAGCTTGTGATAGTGTTTGATCTGTGGTGCCAAAGTGGGCTTGTGCTGTCTCTCTTCTTCAAAGTCGCTTCTGAACATTGGTTTCCGTTAATGGCCTGGTCGGGACTCTCTGTACCCTGTTAGTGCTTAAATAGATAACATTTGGAGCCACGTCCTCCTTTCGTTCCTCGCCATATGAGGTGATGTGATTCACGTGCTTCTAGATTTGTCTCTTCTTCGAAAGGCTTGGTGCTGAATTGGCCTTCTGTTGTCACTCCTCAGGGCTCATTAGTTACCTGTGAGTTCTTGCTGCAGAATGGTGCCAACGTGAACCACAGGGACGTGAAAGGAAGAGGACCGCTGCATCATGCCACGGTCTTGGGACACACTGGGTAATGCTCTCTTGCAGTACTTGTAAAACAGCCATCCTTTTCTGAAGAGATGTGTCTTGCAGTTGCTTGGTATTTGCTTAGACTTTGAATCCCTGCACCGCTTCTCCCCAGGACATCCTGCTGGTTTTCACACTTTCAGGATGAACCGTGGCTACACACTAGTAGTCCGATTCATTACCGTACTGGAAACAGCCGACCATGTCCCTTCCCTAAGAGGTAGCATTCAGCACTGTTCTGGCATCACACCCTTCCATCACCTGCTGCTGACAGTGCGGGAAGCAAGAAGCTGACAGAACTGCTGCAGAGGCGGCTAGGATTGTGCCTTGTTCGCTTTGTCCACACGTGCTGCCTGCCAGTGCGCCTCTGCATTGTGTTTCCAAAGCTCTTACACAGTAGGGCCCTGATACATGTTTGAAGCCCCTATGTGCTCCCTCTGCGATCAAGACCATAAGCCATAATCTGATGTGCAGCACCAGTGCTGCTTGCCTGGGTGTATTTTTCTCAGGAATAGAGACCCCCCTGCTCTCCCATTCTTTGCCAAAGTGTCTTCTTGGCCTGGGAGAGTTTTGGAGGAAGAAGAAAATGTGTCCGGAGCCATCCCTCATGGAGGTGAAGTGCTCGCAGAGGCAGGTGACCAAGCAGGATTTCAGAATATTAATTCTTCAGTGGGTGCAAGCAGACGGCTGATGCTGTAGGCTTTTAGGCATGCTAGTAGTCTCTGGTTTTATGCTGCTTCATAGCTGTTGTCAAGCAGCTTATTAGAGATGGGTGGAGGTCTCTTTCTTGGTCCTGCCAAGTGCAGTGGTGAAGGGGAGGGGAGGGGAGGGGGGCCCATTGCAGCAGTTTCCAGCTCTTTGATTCAACTGCGATTCCACCCTGCGGCTAAGCGCTGATATCCTTCACTGCTAAAACTTTAGGATCGCTTCAGGGGAGTTAGTAAAGCTGACGGATTTAAACCGAGTCGCTCAGGTTGGCAGGAAAGGGCTCGAGATGGTTCAAAACAACTGAAATAATTTGAACAAGTGTAGTGAGTCCATTCAATCTACAAAGTCTCTCTTGTTCCTGGTGAAAAGTGTGCTATAATGCTGTTTCTTTACTAGGCAAGTGTGTTTATTTCTGAAACGAGGCGCAAACCAGCATGCCACAGACGAGGAAGGGAAAGACCCCTTGAGTATAGCTGTAGAGGCGGCAAATGCAGATATAGTAACATTGTAAGTATTTTTTTAGATTCTAATTTTTTCCCCTAGGCTTATACTATGATGATAACACACAAGAAACATTGGGTGGGTTTTCTATAAAAATGGGCAAAAGCTAAAGACATTGTGAAGAGAGAGTGCAGTGTCCATTGGATAGACTGAAATAAGTCCCATGCCTCTTTCACTGGTGAAAGTCAGAAATGTGTTTAAATATTTTTTCCCTATGATGTTTATCAGTATAGTCCAATAACTTTCTCATCTTTTTTAAACCATAGGTTACGTTTAGCAAAAATGAATGAAGAAATGCGTGAATCGGAAGGACTTTGTGGACAGCCAGGTCAATACTCCACTAATAACCATACTGAGATGCAGTATAAGAAATGCATTCAGGAATTTATCAGTTTACAATTAGAAGATTCATAATTTTTGAGCAAAACTGAATTAGCTTGGTACTGTAATGTTTTATAGGCAACATCTATGTGTTAACATTTGATTGGAGTTGACTGCTGCGTACTCTCCCCCATCTCTTACTTGTAGGCTGAAGAGGAGGAGGGTGTTTGACACTTACCGTGGTAGTGGTGCATGTTAGCACAGCTGTAGCCAGTCCTTGCTGCTGCCCACCGTGGCACCGGTGGAGGCACAGCCCTCAGTGGTTGACAGTCCATTGAGACCCACGTGACATTAGGCTGCACCTGATGGACTCCACAGCTGCTGTCTCCCTGGATTGTTCACCCAACATTGAGGAGTTAATCTTACTATTTAGAATCGATGTCTATTCTCTCCATTATAACCCCTTTTCCTGAGGCCCATACAAAGTATTCATGTGAAATCACTGCGCT
>NW_005842408.1:666840-675352 GCF_000455745.1 Alligator sinensis | reverse complement strand
GGAATGCGAAGATGAGGGCTGCTTTGCAGAAATACAAACAATATCTGTTTTTAAGTTGTACAGATGTTAAACAAAACTTTCGTTTTTGAGGCACGTTTTTGCACGTACAGAACTAAACCAGTTTTTACAAAAAGTTAGTTGGCATTTGGTCCAATTGGTATTAGAAAGCAAAGCATCCCACTTGGCACATCTGTAGAGAAACCTCATGGGTGAACACTGCTTGTTTGCACCTTTTGTCTTGTTACACAAGCTGTGCCTACCACGACGCATGTTCATAAGAGTCATATCTAAACTAATGCAAAAAGCGTTAATAAAAAGCAGTCGACTGGAGAATTTGCAATCCAAGCTGGAGTTAACAGCCAGTCTGAGAGGCAGTCATCAGGGAGCCTAGCTGAGGTGTAAAACCATTTTGTGGGCTTGTTCCTGCGCAGCACTGAGCACTTTGGGCCCAGACCAGCAGAGTCCTTAGGCCGGTTCTTTTGACTTCACAGGGACTACTTGCATGCGAGTGCTTTGCAAGATTAGGGCCACAGTGCTCAGCATCTTGCAGGTTGGGCTCTGTGCCAGGAGCACAGTAATCCTGTGCCCAGAATCCCAGCCTTGTTTATTTCATAACGAGCTTTGGGCTAGGACTGGATATTCAGCCACAGAGACGCTCAGACATTTGAAGTGATGTTGCTGTGATAGTCCAGGAAAGATGCAAGAGTTCTCGTAGGTGATATCTTTTATTGGACCACCTGCACGGTTGGCATAGACGGAGACAAGCTCTCGGGTATCACACTACCCACTGTCAGGTCTCGAGGGACGAAGGGTACTGTGATACCCAAAACCTTGTCTCCGTCTATCCCAACCATGCAGGCAGTCCAAAAAAAGATATCGCCCATAAGAATTCTTGCCTCAGACATTTGAGTAATTTTGGTAGAACCCAGGATGACTTGCTAACAAATATTAATGGGTGATGACACAAACACAGAAGTGTCTGCCAGCTGTAAAGTGACGCAGGCTACTGCTCTGCAGAGTGAGAGAGACCGCCCGCCCCCTCCTGAGTGGCTCTCGTTCAGCCTGTGACATTGGTTGCCAACACAATGCATCCCACTTTTCATGGCAGGCTAAAAGATAATGATACCCAGTGATCAATCTCATATTTATTTTAAAGTGAAAAGAAATTACACTCTGATTTCAAAGAGCAGAACACATTTGCTTTGAGGCAAAGTAAAATAGTAAGGTATTTTAGATAGATTTACTAGCATATGAGAGATGTGAAAGCATTATAAATCACATTGATGTTGTGTACGGAAGTGAGTTTTGTTCCTGAACGTTACAGGACTTGCTTTGATTTTCTTTTGTTACAAAAACAGGCAAGCTTTGTTTTCCTAAAAATCATTGAATGTCTAGACTTTAACTGGAGCTGGTAAAAATGGGATGTTTTTCCTCTTTTTTTTTTTGTTTGTGAAATCTGTGTAGACAGATTTTTCACGGAGTCAGAAAACTCAAAGCGAGTAAGTTATTCCTCAAACAGTTTTAGTCTGATCTGTCTGTACTGCAGTAGCATCTAGAGGTTGCAGCTGAGATCAGGTGGACGCTGCATGGACAGAGAGAGTGAATCCCTGATTGGCCTCAGCAGGCAAGATGGACAAAGGGAAAAAAGCGCACAGAGAACAAGTGATCTGCCCAGGGTCTGTGGGTCCTGGGTAGACTGAGGAATAGACCTTCATCTTCCTGTCTGTCACTGCTAATACTGACTCCATGGACAGATTGGGACCTGCTCTGTTGGGATGACTCGCTTTATTATTTTTTTAATATAAACAATTATTTGAATGTTTTAAATGTTTGCCTGACACAAGTGCTATGTGACTGTACCAGTCTGAGCACAAAATCTAGTCACCTTCTTTGTGGTGGTGACAAACAGAAAAATGCCCGCTTAGTAGCAGAGTAGGAGTTGGCATAGCAGATGTATCCTAATGTCAGGTGTATCCTCTGTGTCTAACACTCTTCTTCAGAGCTGGTTCTAGAAGAGGTGATGATTAAAATACTAGCTGAGTTATTAAAGATCCTGTGGCTGGGCAGTGCGAGAGGGTAGGGGGTTAAAGAGTGCAGCCCATAACGGTGAAGTTAAGTGAAATGGGCGTTCTGTAGTTTAGCGTACAGTTGGTGAAAACAGTGATTAGTGCAGCTAGTAGCATCGGTATTTTTGGTGTAAAGATATTTGATTGGTTTGAGCTGTCGAAGGAACATACTCATTACTTTGCATGGTACAGTGGGTCTTCCAAAATGTACTTCGTATGAGTGGGTACCAGCTGACTAAAGCAGCTTGTTCTACAAAACGTGCATTGGCGGTGGTAGAAGCCACACATGCCATTGTACTCTTCCATGTATAATACCTGAGAAAGCTCACCTTCTGGTGCTACAGTCTATTCAGTATATTGTAATAGCGTCTGCTACCCTTTTTTCCTGTTTTCCTCTAATGTTCAATGTGTGCCTTTTTAAGTTACTTTGGTGTTTAACAGTACAGCAGTGCTATAGTATTTTTGTATTAAGAATCTGCACTTTAGCTACTATAACAGTGCTTGGAAATCAGTTTTAAGCATTTTAAAATACTATTTACAATGTTTACAGTATTGAATATTTTAATGCAGCATACAGACACGAGGGGCACTTTATTTTACTCTTCTATTTTTGTATGTGATAACTTTTATCATTCAAAACAGCCAAAAATAGAACCAAAAAGTATCTTGCAGAACTAGCTTTCATTCGAGTGAACTTGAAAGAACCAAATGTGTTTAACTGAAGTGCAACACAGTCCACCTGTGGGATCCATTTCCCTTTATTTCTGTTGGGTTAATAATGTAATGACATGCATTAGACATACTAACCTCGACCTTGTGTTCTTCCATATCTGTTCTCTCGATGAATTTTCATGACTTCTTTTATGACATGCTTGTCTCCCAGTGGAAGCAATGATCAGAGGCTGTAATGAACAAACCCGTGCCATGTGCCTGTTGCAGGTCTAGAAAAAGTGCTTGGAGCTAAACCTGAGGACTGAAAGGGAATTTCAGTACAAAGAAATTCCCTTTGATAAATCTGTTGGTGATTTAACTTATTCTTTGAAACCAGAAAGAATTCTTTGTGATTTATTCGTATACAAATCTTGGCACTATTTTAAATAGTTTGGGCAAATCAGTTGTTGTATCTGAAAACGTATTTTCAAATAAATGCACCACTGACTCCACATACTGAGCAATGATACAGGTTTGGTACTGGAAATTCATGTCGGATATTATGGAAAAACAATCTTTACTCTAGTCCTGTCCCATACAGGCTCTGTGAAGTCATTTAAAAGAATACTGTTTAGAGATGGAGGGAAACATTTACATTCACCCACCCTCCTCATCTCCTCCCCCCCCCATTAAGAGGGAGGCCTACATGGCAGGAGAAGTAAATTGGGGTTTGGTGATTTCCTGCCCCTCTTAGACATGCAGTACATACTGGAGCTGACAGATGGGGAACAAAAGTGCTTGGGCCTTGTGCAGTCTACAGCTACTCTGTTTGTGGGAAGAGGATGGGAGGCTCCAGATGGCTGCGTACCTCTAGAGGCTGTCAAGTTTGTTGGCATGTGCTTGCCGTGTGTTTAACAGTGGGGCTTCTAGTTCATTTTTAAATGAAGCCTATGTGCAAGCACTTTGCTGGAATGGAGCCACGATGCCCAAACCGGCTTTGAAACAATTGCTGCCAGGGATGGAATAGATTTGAAATGGACAGGGGCTGCCACTGGCAAACAGTCACGTGAGTGAAGCGGAGGTAGCTCCAAAATGTAAAGATGCGTGCTCCCTCATAAGCTAGGGAAATGACCATTGAGTGAAGAAATAAACAGCAACACCCTGTCACCCCGACTTGTCGTGGTATTGAAGATGCGACTTGGCTGCTCTTGTGGACGGGGCAGGGAGTCGGGGAAAAGACTAGGTGGAACAGTCCACCTCGCTCTTTGTGTGCTGATATTGGAAAGGGGGTTTGCTCAATTGGTGTCAGCAACTAAGTCCTTTTAAACACCAACAGAAGGGCAGAAGGAACAGATGAAAAGTCACTGCTAGCTGAAGGCCCTTGGTGCAGTGTTGGGACATCCTGGAGTATGAGATGAATGGTGAATAGTGCATTTAAATATAGTGCCATGTTCCTGCAGCAACAGTGCAGTGTTCCAAACGTGAATTTGCAGTACCACAGGAATGGTGCATGCTCCTTGTTACCTTACGAGCTCTCAGGCTATGAGAGGACATTTTTTCTTAGTCCTTTCTTTATGCCACACCTCTGTTTTCATGAAGAGAGCCTATGCCAGGACTTCCACTTTATTACAATGATTTTGCTTTTTATCTGTTAATTAAATGTGTTTTTCTTTTGCATTGATTTAAAATGCTTGCACCTTTCCTTCCTAACTTTGAATTTTCCTCTGGCGGCCTTTGAGGTACTATTTCAGGTACAGTTTGGCTTTTTTCACTTGCTTTTACAAAATATGCATGTCATTTAACCAGTCTCTTTCAAAGACTTTGCATCCATCAGCATCACTCCACATATAAGCCATCTACTGTACGTGAATATAAATGTTACACAGTAATTGCTAGGACAGTGGGACATTTGTGCGAAGATGCATGATGTGACCTGTCTTGATGAACATGTTAAAACTGTTTCCCTGTTTTTCTCTTTCTGTGCAGGAGATGAAATTTATCAGGACATTTTCCGTGACTTTTCCCAAATGGCCTCCAATAATCCAGAGAAGCTAAACCGTTTCCAGCAATCAGATTCACAGAAGTCTTGAATGTCACATCAGGAAAAGAACTAAACCTGGTCACTTGTTCTCTTATACGTATAGTGCAAGTCTTTTTAAACAGCTTTAACTATATGCATTTTGTTAGTAGTCAGTAGTCTAGATAAAATGACCGCTCTGATGTGGCCTGCGGTAGTGGCAGGTATGGGGAGGAGTGAAGGATTGCTGACACTGCTGTCCCCCTAAAGCACTTGCCTCTGGAAGGCAAGGGCCAACTTACCCATCCCCTCCCTGATTTGTGGTTGCGGGGAGAGAAATCTGGCAATCTTTTCCTGAACTCCCCCCTTCTACATCTGCCCGTGATAGAAAATATCCTCTGCTCCCCTTGCCAACAGTGCTCACAGACATGTGCTGCTAACAGGTAATGAGAGTTGATGCAAGTTCTGTCACCGCCTAACCTTCCCACCAATGCAGGCCACTGGTGGTGACTGCTGGTCAGTCACTCTGCGGGTGCACGTGTGATCTGGAGGATCAGATGTTGCATGGAACAGCCGCAGCCAGGAAGGCTGCCTTTCACCAAGTGGCTCTTGGTATTGCTCCCAGTTCAGACTGGTTCGAACACTTGCAGGTAATGCAGCCATCCTGAATTCAGCCTGCTCGATCCCTTACGTCGCAGCACGCTGTAAGGTAGGCAGCATACACACATATGCACGTTCACCCTTTCTAAGTACAGAACATTGCAGAGAGACTCCAAGTTGTATTGCGCTGTTCCTGCAGAGTAACAATGCATGGCATTGCCTAATGGCATCGTCTTGGCATCGAGAGGAGCTTTCTCAGCAAGCCCCGCTCTGCCTTCTGCAGATATGCATGGTGTGTACAGTTTCCCACTTGGATGTGTGCGTCTGGTGTATAACGGATAGATAACACACACCTGCACTGTTCCTGATGCTCCGTCTGTCGGGACTTTGAACAGTAAGGCTCATTTCTAGGGCGCACCATTAAACTACTGTAAACTTCCTGTGACCTGCTCAAACTAGTTACAGCAACGTGGTATCTTGCTGCTGAAACTTATTTTGGAAATGAATTAGGTTTTTTTTTTTTTTGTTTTTAAACAATTAGCTTAGTTCAGTGTGAGCAGGTAAATTTGGAATTAAAATTAAGTCTTTCCTGGCACATTTACATTTAAACTATTCCAAGATATTTACCACTGTGCATGAAATAGGTAATGAAAAATAACATCTGTGGAAGGCCCCTGATACCAGGTTAGATACTCGCATTATACAAAGTGTCCTGTTGATAAGTATGCTAAGTAGCTGAGTTTCGCAGCATGTAATCTGTGCTTCATGTGTAGCCTAATTACTTTAGGAAAAGTAAACTCAGCCCACTGTTTAAACTGCATTTATTTTGGAAAGTAGTAAGTTTCTTATTAGACAATACTCCTTATAGATGAGTTTCCTAAGCTTTTAAATTGGAGTGGCTTCCTGTACAATGATAGCATGCTCAGTGATTGCTAATATTGAAACATCCTTCTGTCTTAAATTAGGAGGTGTTAGAGAATGTAAGCTGCTCTGTAGCTGGGACAGTGGGAGATGCACCTAGTGCACACTGCAGATGTACAGTCCTGCAAACATGGTCTTGGCATTACAGGGGAGGGTGGATGTACATTGCGTGTGACGGCTACAGCAAAGCAGTGTGAAGCTTCAGGGCATAGCTACCCTCTTTCTTTCTATGCCACAGTAAGACATCAAGTCTTTTCTCTAAGATGCCCTGTATCAGACCTCCACCTTGGACCACAGGTAGCATTTCCTTTCTAGTCTCAGGGGACCCCGTTTAAAGTCACAAGAGGATTTCCTCTAAAGCAAAGGCTTTTCTCGCCCTGTGGCTGCGTGGGGCGTCTGCTGCACTCTTGGCTCTTGCCTGCCTGGGCAGCACATGACCTCACTTTTTTGAAAGCAGCATCTGTTCATGCCGCGCTGTAGCCTCTGCTCTGGCTGGTGCTGACGGTCAGCCTTCCCCACGGCAGGTTCTGTCAGTGTGTCCGGGCAGGAGGCAGTGGGGTTGGACTGGTTTGCAGAGCAGGGCTGGCAGCTCAGACTGCAGTTTTGCTCCCTGACCCCTTAGGTACACAGATGCGTACCGCAAGACGTGTTTGCCGAGAGAGCATCTTCTGTCTGACCAGCCCTGGCAGGAAGAGATGCGCAGCTTAATTAATACATGTCAGCCTCACCAGGTGGGGGTGGCTCCCAGCCCCCCTGGGACGCTGTAGCTTGCGGGATCAAGAGCACGGCTGATCTAGGCCTTCAGAGGTCTGCATCTGCCTCTCGGGTGCTGACTCGTGCTCCTGTTCTGCTCAGCAGCAGCAGGGAACTTCCACTCCTGCCACGGGTGCATCTGAATGTCACTTGAACTGTATGCAATAAAAGTCCATTGTGCGTTGAGCCACGTACCAAATAATGGGAAACTTTGCATCCCGTTCAGGCTTATGCCACACGGATGGACTGTCATTGGCCTTCATTTGTGCAGAAGGAAGAGGCAGTTGTTTTTTCACAATTAAAAAAAAATTGATTATAATAATCTTACAACTATGTGAATTCCTAGTACTGGGGTTGCCACTGAAGGAGGGTCTGACCTTCATCTTGGGTGGAGCTAGCTCAGGTGTTCAGAGACTCGGCACAAAAGAGCACAACCTCCGTTCCCCTGCCCCTCCCTTTTGGAGGAGTAGGTTACTCGCCCAACTTGCTGATGAAACTTGGGCTACAGTGTCTCATTAAAAGATCGGTATTTGTTTTAATTGTTTTTAAGGCTTCTTGTTTTGTATTGGTGTTGGTACAATGCACACGAATTCAGGTATTTCTGTTCCAGTTTGACATACTGCAATCATTATTCTGTTCCCACGATTTTGAGTGACTCTGTCAGCAGGCCCAAGCCTTGCTTTAGCGTTACAGGCTGCGCGTCTGGATGGCCGTGGAGCGCACGCTTCATTCAGTTGCTCGTGAATGCAGGTAGAGCGCCGCGTCCGTTCCTGTTCAGCAAGGACCTCCTGCCAGAGCTCGCTGGAATCGGGGCGCCTTTCCACGGACTTTGGGAGTTACGGATTGATCGCACAGTGATGATTTTGAACGTTCTTGGTGTTTTGAAAGATGCCACGTGAATGTTGTATCTTATCCCCTGCCTGCCTTGAACATGTATTTGGAGTTGTTTTATATACAGGCAGGGTGGGGTGGTTCCAGGCCCCAACCCTGCAAGTGCTGCTGGGCTCTCTGTCACTTCTGTCTCCACAACAGCCCCTCCCTCCCTCCCTCCACATCCTGGCTTGTCCACAGCCTGCCCCAGCTGTGAGAGATTACTTGATCATCATTATCTTACAGCACTACCACCCCAAACGTGTGAGACCTACCAGCAGGGCCCTGCTTGCTGCAGTGTGCGCAGGGGAGCACCGCGCTCCACCAGCTTCAACGCAAGAAGCGCGTGTGAACGACGCGTGTTAGTAATGATATCTTGGAGCAGCACAGGGACCGCAGGCCACCGGCCCTTGCCCGGAGCCGCAAACGCCCTGCGAGCCCTCGGCTCCGAGGCACGGCCAGGTGCACATTCTCCAAAGGACTGAACTGATGCGCTGAAGCACGCCGCGACCGCCCGCCCCTCTGTCCCCGGCCAGCCCGGGAGCTTCTTTCCCAGCATTACACGGCGCGCTGCTTCCCTGCACGGCGCTTCGGCCTGACCCTGGCACACGCGTCCCTGCCCGCCCGTCCGCCC
>NW_005842408.1:655557-665671 GCF_000455745.1 Alligator sinensis | reverse complement strand
GTCGCGTGGAGCGTGCCGCTGGGTAGAATGGCCCTGCATGCGCACGCACGTCCCAGTCTTGGCCGTGGGTTGCTCCGTGGCGCTGCAGGAAGCCCCCGTGCCGGGCGCGGGCTCCCCGCTGCAGTCGCTGGCCCGAGTGCCCCGGGAGGCTCGTGCCCCCGGCTGCCCGCTCCCACCCTCCCCGTTTGTACCCGGCCCTGCCTGGTGCCGGGAAGCGTCTGGGCGGGTGCTGGGCTGCGCCCGGGGGCACCGGCTGCGACCGCCTTTGCTGAGCCACTTCTCCGGTCCCTGCCTCGCTCGCCTGCAGAGCAGGGGCGGTGCTCGCTGGAGCTGCCGGTGCCTGTAGGCCCTGAGCCCTTGGTGCGTGGGCCAGTCCCTAGCTGGCAGGGTGAGCACAGGACACGCGTGCGCTCGTGTCCGCACACACGGTGCCTGGCACTGGCCGCCTCAGCAAGACGAGGCCGAGGGCACGGCCTGGCTGCGTGGCTCTGCGGCTTGGGTCGTCGTCACGCGCCAGCCCGCGACGTGGCTCCTGCCACGCTGCCCAGGGCGTCCCGCTCAGCGGCTGTCTGCCTGCTCTCCCCAGGTGACCTTCCATGACGTGGACGCGCTGACCGAGAAGCTGTTCCCCATCGTCGAGGCCATGCAGAAGCACTTCAGCGCCGGCTCGGGCGCCTACTACAGCGACTCCATCTTCTTCCTCTCGGTGGCCATGCACCGCATCATGCCCGAAGGTGAGTGCCGCGGTGCCGGCTGGTGCTGGGCACGCAGAAGAGATGGTGGTGTCTCGAGCTGCCATGGGATGGGACCTGGTGATGGGAGCAGGGGCTTCCTAGGGGCACAGGGTCTGTGCAGTCCCGGTGTGACGGGGACCATCAGCTGTTCCCCAGCCCGGTGCATGGCGTTGCTGGCCGCTCTCAGGGCGACACGTGTAGTGTTACAGGACCGCGCTGAGGTGGAGGGTGATGCTACACGGCCCCATTCCCCCAGCAGCGGGGCAGGGCCGTGCCTGCTGTCTCCATGGGGGTACAGGGCAGGGCAGGATGTGGTGAGCCCACCCAGGGACCAGGCCTTTCCTCTAGTGACTGCTTGACTGCTGCATGAGGCTGCCTGTGCCCCGTGCTGGTGGTCAGGGCAGAGGCTGTCCTGGACAGGGGCATTTGCTGGCCCGGGTTCTGGGGCTGAAGTCGCCTTGCCAGCGAGTAGTCGGCTCTTCCTGCATCCTTTGTGGGCTGGGTGCCCCGGACCCCAGCTGAAAACAGCTGTGCCCCGGGGATGGGTGCTCCTGAGCCGCAGAGCGGCTGGGCCCAGGCCTCCAGGCTTCAGGTTGCTCTCTGCCCTTGCATCTTTGCCGTGCGCGTTCCTGCCGCCCCACCCCGTGGTGTGAACGCGGGGGCTGTGTTGGCAGCACGGCCTCGGGCCTGGCGCGGCCTGGCTGTGGGCCAGGTGCTGCTGTTATCGGCAGCATGTTCCTGTCCCAGCCTCTGCTCCCCGCTGCTGTGGCAGCCCTGCTGGTGGCTCAGCCTCCGCCGTGTTCTCGGCTCTCCTTCTCACGTCCCGGGTCCCAGGCACCAGTGCCTGGATGGGTGCCGACCACATAGCCGCATCTGGCTCTGACCATCTCTCTCCTCCTCTGCTTGCCAAGGCCCCGAGCAGGGGAGCAGTCCTGCCGCTGTCGGTTCAGGCGTGTGCCTGAGTGCTGAGCGCACGTCAGAGGTCTTCTGGTTCTCCGAGGGCAGCGCCCTGCGGGAGGAGAGGTGCAGCCCTGGGGAGGGAGGTGGACAGGGCCTGTGCCATGTACTGCGAAGCTCCCGTGCTGGTCTGCTCAGCTCAGCTGGTCGGGATGAGCGGCCAGGAGCCAGCTGCGGCAGGAGGGGCAAGGTGGGATTGTCTGCGTGGTCTGTCCCGGCCTCTGCTTGTTTGGGAACTAACCGCAGCGAGGACCTGTCCCTCGCTCTCCTTCACCAGGCAAGGATTTCTGCGGGTGACTTTGTTGCTTGGGCGTGCAACACGGTTCGGCTAGATGGCGGGTGCGGGGGACTGTCTTTCACGCGTCTTCTTCCTGGCCTGTCCTGTCCCCTTGCAGAAAGCTTGTGCATGTCGTGCCCGCAGTGAGCCTGCTGTTTGCTGCGAGGCCATCCTGTGTGCCCATCCCCTGGGCCTAAGGGCCACGTGTACCACAGCCACCGGGCGCATGTGGAGCGTACCAGTGCCCGGGGGCTGCCAGCAGGCTCTGTATCAGCTCCATGCCCTGCCTTGGCCAAGCTGTTCCCTCCACCCCCCTCAAGGCCCCCTGCCAGCCTGTGCTGTGCCACTCGGGAGATGGCTCCACTGAGACGCGAGCTGCATGACCTGGGGGTCAGTCCCTGGTCACGCTCCTGGAGCCCAGTTCTGTGCCCCGAGGGCATTGGGCCGTGAGCAGATGCTTGCCACGTGCTACTGAAGTGAGCAGGAAACGCCCAGGCGGGCTGGGGGAGAGGGTTGTTCCTGGACACAGGATCCGAGAGGCCGAGCCCGCAGCGTGCAAAGTGTTGGTTGGCTCCGAGCTGCTGGCCCCAGCAGAGGGATTTTCCCGAGGTTTGGGGCTCTTGAAGGCGGCCTCGTGGGGCTCGGTGTGCCCGGACGTGGGGTCAAGTGGGGACGGGGCAGGAGCCAGGGATGAATCACTCCCTGGGGGTTTTGCACGGCTGCCTCCCAGTTCTCGAGTAACTGCAGGATGGGATCCAGCGCAGCCTGGTTTTGACCTGGGGGGTCGTGCCGGGCTCCCCCGGGGCTGCCTGCATTGCGAGTGCCCTGAGCTGCGTGGCGTCCGAATGGCAGCGTAGTGCTGCCTGCTCCTGAGCTGACCTGCTTTCTCCGGTGTTCGCTAAGGTCTCCCGGGAGGAAGATGCGAAGTGCCTGCTCTCGGTCGGCCGCGGCTGGCTGCAGCCTCGGGTCCCCTAGCGACTTGCCTGTCATCTCTCGCTCAGGCACAGGGTGTTTAAAGGTGTTTTACAGCTCAGCGAGTTGAACTCTTGTTTCGGGAGCTGCTTGTGAAGCTGATTTATGTGGCGCTCAGATTTACTGCCCCGGCGTCTGCAGGATGTGCATGGCCCTGCCAGAGATTTATGGCACCGGGCAGGGTTTTCCCAGCTCGTTCCCTGCTCCGTGGCCTCCGAGCCAGGGGTCTGGGAGTGACCAGCACGCTCCTCGCTTCTAGCCCAGCCTCTCCTGGCTGAGCCCAGCCTCTTCAGATCCACAGCAACCGGCCCCGTTAGCGCTCCTCTGCTCCTGGTCGCGTTAGCTCCAGGGCCCCTGGGATGTGTCCCCAGTGAAGGCTCTTCACCCTCAGCCCACCACCACCACTTGGGCATCGTGCTTCCTGCCTGCTCGTTAACAGCAAACACAGGACCTTCCCCTTTCCCTTTCCTGCCCTTTGCCTCTGTCTGCGGGCAGCCCGGGGGCAGGTGTGCTGTGAGGAGGGGATTCAACTGTGGGATTGCAGCCATTCGCTGGCCTGGAGCTTGCCCGGCAGAGGGGGCAGGCACGGCAAGGTGAACCCTCTCGTGTCTTGCTGAGGACTTGATCCCGTGAGTGTCCCCCGATAGGATGTGGGGAGCTGGGTCGCAGGCAGCTGATCTACTGCGGGAAGCTGTGGCAGCGAGGGGCCTGGGCACAGCTTTGAAACTCTCCCTTCTCGCTGGCCTGTTCCTCATTCGCTCTCTCGAGTGCGTGCGGCAGCCGGGCTGGTGCCACAGGTAGCAGCGCTATGAACGAGGGGGAGGTCTGCGGAGGGGAGCTGGCTGGAAGCCTCTGACCCAGACAGCTCGGGCGTAAGGGGTCTGGCTGCGTGTCGGGCGCTCGCTGTAGCTGAAACCCTGTCCAAGTGCGTTTCCTGGGCCTGGCCCGGGGAGCCGGATCTTTCCCTTGCAAGGAGTCTTCCACTCCGTCCAACAGGCCAGCACCATGCGGTGCGGGGCCTTCGCGGGACTCGGGAGAGTTTGGAGGCTGGCAAGCAGCAAACCGAGGCAGCAGAATTGCTTGAAGCCAGTAAAGTAGCTGGCAGGCAGGCTCACCGAGGGGCTGAGCGCCACGATAGATTGGGTGGGGGGGTACGGTGTGTGCGTGGTGAAATTTTGCAGCTACTCAGCAGTCTAACAGCCCTGCCAATGAAGGGCACTACTTGTTTTGCAAAGCTGATTGGAGCGATGAGCTCGTGGACCGTGGTGGAAATGCTGACAAACATGCACAAGCGTTAGGAGCTCTTCAGACCTGCGCGTCTGCATGTGTTTCTGGCTAGAGCCAGACCCGAGGGCCAGGGCTCCGTGGTGGGGTGGAATCGAGTGGCCGGTGACAGGCGTGAGGTCAGGCTGGGCCTCCGAGGAGCCGTCTCGTCCGGGGCTGCCTGCGATTCCTTCCACCGGCTATTTCTGCCTGTGCCGTGCTCTGCCATCGCGTGCTGGCGCTCGTCTGCTCCGGCCGTTAATCAGGGAACCGCACAGCACTTGGGGATCGGTAACGCTCGGAACTGGCACCGATCCGAGCTCAGAGCCACAGCCTGATTTATTGGCTGACCTCGTGAAACTGCTGCCTGCCCCCATGCAGCCTCGCACGGGGCGTCTCGGCCTGGGTCTGACAGCCTCTATCAGCAGCGAGTTCTGCTTTTCCCACAGAGCTCAGCTCGGGAGGGCAAAGGCCAGGGGAGCGGCACCTCGTGTACCTGCCCTGCACACCCACGCCATGCGGCATCGCCCTGATGGCGGTGGCAGCAGCTGGGGGAGGGCAGTGGCAAGGGGGCTTTCCCCGTCCAGCCTGTCATTGCACCCGAGGCCCCTGCTGAGCCTGGTGGGGCCCCAGGGCTGGTGTCAGACTGGGAACACTCACGGAAACATCAACAGGTTTTGGGCTCCGGGTAAACCTTCCCCTTAGCTGGAAACGTAGCAGGAGCAGTTGTAGGCACAGGTGTCAGGCAACTGGCTGTGAATTGGGTGCAGCATCTGCTAAGCACAAGCCTTGCCAGGCTAGCGCGCTCCCTGCCTCGGGCCTGCAGCAGTGCTGAAAACATTGCCATTGACTTGGTGTAGGTAGGAGTGCGTGTGCACGTGCGTGTGTATGCATGAGAGATGGATGGAGCAGCTGGACTTTGATATCCTCAACCAGCCCGTGTCTGTCCTGCCATCTCTGCTGGCTGGAGCGTGAGACCACTGCCTGCCGCGTGCTGTCTAGCCGTGTCGGGCGCCGCAGTCACAGTTTCACGTTCACGGAGGCCTGCACAGCAGTTTTTGGCCCCATGGGTCTGAAGCTGGGTGGGTAACAGGGCTGATTTGTTCCCTGTGCTAAGTGCCCCTCATTTCCATGGACATCACCTTCAGCATCCTGGAGGCCTGGGCCGTTTGCTTTTGCCTGTCACCACTGCTGCTCTAGGGCGAGCTGCCTCGGGCTGGTGTGGCGCTGTCCCCACAGGCTGCTTGCACAGGGTCTTCAGTCCATTTGTCCCACGTGCGCATCGAATAGACGCGAGCCGCCAAGGTTTGGTCGCTGGGAGCCTCCATGGTTGAGTAGCTGAAGCGACAACCTACTTTCCACCTTTTCTCAGCGTGCAAAGTAATTCTCTGTGTGCTTTCAGCTGGACTGAGGGTCCAGCCGGTTACGATTTATAAAAAGCACGTGCAGAATGTGCTGTGTCTACCGTGGACGAACGATCTAGTGTCATCCCCCTTTCATGAGCTCAGGATCCCCCACCAGAACTGGGAAGAAAACTGGGGTGGGTGTCCTAGGCGCTCAGTGCGGCCCGGCCCAGAGCTCTTGGACAGCCCTCGTGTGACTTGAAAGGGAGTTCGTGCTCTCTCCTCCTTCGCCCAGCCGGGGAGACTGGGCCCTGGGGGTGCGGGAATTCCCACCAGGCGCCATCAGGGCCTTTCGGGATGGAGACATTTGGGGCTTTGCTTTCTCACAGAAAACACTGTGTCCCCTGGGAGGCTGGACTCTGTTCTGACCCACTTCACCTTGGAGAGCCGGGGTCACCGAGCGCAGCCCACACCGGCAGGGGAGACCTCTATCCTCAGCAGAGCCGTGAGCAGCTCCAGCAGGGAAGCAGCATCTCGTGCACTTGCACCCGCCCTTGGGAAGGAGATGAGGGCGAGAACATGCCTCAGGCTGGTCGCTGACTGATTGCTGCTCACAGGAGCCCAGCAAGGCTGGCAGGGAAATGCCATTTCCCCCACCCAGGGTTACACTTGCCCTGAGCTCCCTGCCAGGGCGTGCTTGGTGCTTGCAGCACAGATGTGTGGTGTACCATGCGCAGCAGGCACCGCTTTGCTCGTGTGCAGGGTCCTGTGTGCTACGCAGCCTCTCGGGTCAGGAAGCAGCCGGACCCAGTAGCGCTGCCTGGCATGGGAGCCTTGCAGCTTCCCCAGCACCTGTGAAATGCAGCATGGCAGCCGGCGTCAGGTCTGGAGCAGCTCTGAGCAAGCGCTGCCTCCTGTTTGCGGAGGGGCAGGAAAGGGCTCTGCTGCCCTGCCTGGGAGAGCCCTCTGGGCTGGGATGTAGCTTGTCTGTGCGGGAGCAGGGCTGCCGTTTGGAGAAGGCACGCCTTTGAGTGACTGGAAACATGGCAGACCCTGCAGCGAGCGTGTGCATGCGTGTGCACGTGTGGGGCAGCGCATCTTCGAGCCGGAGGGCTGTCTCTGGGGAAGCCAAAGACCCAAAGGGTGGTGGAGACCAGACGTGGGCTTCCCTGGTGTGCGCAGCAGTGAGCAGAGGCTTTCAGCCTCCAGGGCTGCGAGTGTGACACCTCTTGGGGTCTGCTCTCACAGGTGTGCACTTGCTCCCCATGTCGGTGGCCCGCCACATGGTTGCGGTCAGGCTGCTGCCCTGGCGGTGGCAATGCTGCTCCTCTTGGATCCCCTGGGTGCTCCTCTGGTCCCCTGGATGCTGCGCAGCGAGAGCGCTCTCCATCCAGCTCCAGCTTGACCCTCGGGCACGGTCAGCCCTCGTTACCTCCATCGACCGCCCCTTGCTGAGGTGCTGACGCGGGCTGTTTGGGTGCCCCAGATCTGTCGGAGCCAGGCAGGCCTGCGCTCTCCCCCGCGTTGCAGTGACAGCCTCTCATTGCGCACCTGCCCGCCCTGGTTAGATCTGCACCTCGGGGCTGGGGAGGGGGCTGGCCAGGCCAGGCCAGAGGGAGCCTCCTTCGGGCTTTCCCAGCCTGGGAGATGCATGGAGGCAGGGTCGCAAGGGGTGGTAGGAGAGGCGCTGAGCAGCAGCCGAGGCTTGTTGGTGGCTGTGGGGCCGTGCTCGGTGCTGCCTGCCCCTCTCCCATTGTTCACACCTATTGTGTGCCGTGTGAGAGTGCTGAGAGCCCGGGAGTGCTGGGCATGGGGCTTGCAGCATTGCCCAGGTGCCCAGTAGGGCGTTGCAGGGTGGACGTGCTCAGCCACTGCACGTCCCTCCCTTCCAGGCCTTGTTTGCCTGCTTCTCCATGGCGTCTCTGGCGCGTGGCCTGGTGGTTGGAGCAACAGCCCTCCCACGTGCTCCGAGAATCCAGCTGTGACACCACATCTGGTCTGGGACGCAGCCCCACCCCCCTTGCCACCTCTCAGCCCAGGTGTCTTGCTGCAGGCCCCCTCCCCTGGCGCTGGATACAGGGCCCAGGGCTCCCGGGAGTCCCTGGCATGCACCCTCTGGGCCACGATGGGCCGGCGGTGTGGTGTGGTGCAGGGCTCTGGGATGGAGCCAGCGTCTTGCGCTGAATGTGAGCAGGGTCACGTTCGCACCCGCATGCACTGGTGCTGCTGGCGCAGCCCCCTGCTTGCTCCTGGCCTCGCGGGCAGCCTGTGGGGGGAGCACCCGGCGCGGAGCGGGAGACGGGCGCTATCTGTCCTGAAAACAAGGCCGGGAGAGGGGAGCGCACAACAAAACAGGAAGCGCCTGAGCTCTCCTGACAGCCGAGGGGAAGCTGCAGGGGAGCAGCAGGAACACGGGGCAGGACAAGAAAAGGAAGCCGGGAACAAAGGGCAGACGAAGGCGGGGAGCTTGTTTGCACAAACAGCTGTCTCCAGGCTGGGGTTGCCATGGGCTGCCACGAGGTTGCCATTGTGGCTTTCCCCAGGCGCTGCCGCGAGGTTCCCTTTGGGGCTTGCGCCGGGTCTCCTCCTCTGCCCGGCAGCCACGGTTATCCCTGGTCCGGCTGCACGAGCCCTGCTAAGCTGGTCCGCATCCCCACGGGCCGGGGCCAGGGGTTGGGTAGTGCTCGGGCAGCAGCCTGTGTGCGCCACGCACACCGTCTCCCCAGCCTTGGGGCAGTGCCAGGAGCCGGCGTTGCCCTGTGGCCCCTCTGAGCCCCCTGGGCCCAGGGTCTGCGCTGCGCGGCCCTGGCAGCGTCTCCCGTGCTCGAGCAGCGCTGGCTGCAGGACGCACGCTCCGCCCCTGCCCTGCCACCCCCGTCCCCAGCAGCACGAGCTCCCCAGGAGTGGCAGCAGCAGTGGTGCTCTCCCCTTCGGTGCAGGGGGGCAGAGGGGGGGACAGGGGAGTCCGGTGTGGGGTTTGTCTCCCCTGCCAGTTTTGCCAGGCGGGTTGGGCTGGGCAGGCGTCACCAGGACTGTCGCCCTTCCCCTCCCCCCTGCACAGAGAGCCTCTCCCCAGCTCAGCCCCCGACGCTGCTGCATGTGCCCTGCTATTGGGGGAACGGGCCTGGAGAGGCTCTGTGGCTCATCTGGCTGAGCAGGGGAGGGGTCCCCCGCATCCCGGCTGCTGGCCTTCCCTGTGGGGTGCGGGGAGCCAAGATGTTTGGGGATCGTGAGGTTGCGGTAGGTTTCTGGGGCTGGCGCAGCCCAGCCCGGCAGGCAAGACGTGGGTGCTGCTGTGGGGCCTGGTGCCAGCTGTCGCTGCAGAGCTGCTTCATGCCCATGGGGTTCAGGCAGGGCCCCGTGCCCAGCCGGGGGTCTCCTGTCTGCATGGGGCTGCAGCTGCTGAACGCCGACTGGAGCCGACGCCACAGAGCACAGGCCAGGCCGGCTGTGGTCCCCGTGTCTGCAGAGCAGCGTGCGCCTCGTGCCTCCGCTCCCCCTCTGAGGCATGGCCCAGGGCTGGAGCTGGTGGAGCCCGCTCCTTTGTGGCGGCAGCAGCCGAGAGTCAGGGCTGCCCATGCACTGGCAGCTCATTGCCTCTGACTCTGAAGCCATGAAACGACCGCTGTCTGTGCCACGTTGCACCCCAGGCACTTCCCCGGCGGCTCTGGTGGAAACCCCCAGCTGTCTGCTCTGCGCTGCTCCGACAGTCCTGCCTGTCCAAGCGCGTTGGTCTCCAAGGTGCTGCCCAGCCCTGACCGCAGACCCGTGCAGCTGCCTCCTCTCCCCCTTTCCCTCCTCCCCCGCAGCGCGCTGTGACCAGCACAGCTCCTATCTGACCTGCTTGGCGCCTTGCTCAGGATGCCGAGGGGCAGAGGTCGCCAGCCACAGCACTTCCTGGCCTGTGGGCCCCGGGCTCCCCTCTGCCCTCCCCATGCCTGCACGATGGCCCTGGCTGAGCTCCTCTCCAGAATATGCCTCGTGGTGGAGTTGGGGATAGGCCTGTGCTGCCGATACCCATGCTGGGGTCTGGCTGATACCTGCCCTGATGGTCCCCAGCGTGCACGTGGGCATGCTGCCTGCAGCCTGTCCATCACAGCATTGGCCGCCCGCGCTAGGCCCTGCGCAACTGTGACATGGTGCCTGGGGACACAAGCAGACACTGCCCTATGGTGTGGCCAGTAGCACCGCGCTGACCCACATTATGGCTGGGCCAGGTCTTGCGCAGGATCAGGCCTGCGGACCTCAGTGTGCCTGTGCACGGCAGCTGGTTGTTGGCCTGCACTGCGGTAGGGGAGCTCAGGCTCCAGCATCGCGTCTGATGGGACCTGAGGGAGCAGGCTCAAGCCCGTGCGTCTGCCGTGACTGCTACTGCCACCGCCACCGTTGTGTGGGTCTGCCTTTTGCCTCTGACTGCCCCTCTCTGCCTTCCAGAAATCCACCGCGTGATCCAGGTGGACTTGGACCTGAAGTACAAGGCCAACATCCGGGACCTGTTTGAGGAGTTCGACAAGTTCCCGCCGGGAGCCGTCATCGGGATAGACCGGGAGATGCAGCCGGTGTCAGAG
>NW_005842408.1:638977-655515 GCF_000455745.1 Alligator sinensis | reverse complement strand
GGCTCCTGCTTGCTGCCCACGGGGGGACTGACGCTTTGTAACAGGGTGGGGATAGCTGGTCTCCTGACGGCAGCTCGGCCTCTTGTCTGCTCAGATCCTCGTGTCAGCGTGAGTGGAGCTGTGCCGTGTCTTGTTCTCCGACGCGTTGCTCTTGCGGCGCTCAAGGAGCCCGGGACCGTTTCAACGGCTTTAGAGGGAGATAGAAATGGTGCAGCACTGATGCATTTGACATGCGGTCTCTCCCAGGAGTCAGCTGTCCCCGGGCCGTGGGCTGTGGCACAGGCTGGCAGTGTCCTGCTGCTGTTTGAGCATGAGGGTGAACGGGGCTGGGATGTCCTCAGGATGAACCTGCGCCACGGGGGTGTCGGCACACGCCCGCTCTCGCACAACCAGGAGCTTGCCAGGCCTCTGGGAGTCGGGGGCATGGTCTGCTGCAGAATTTGGGACCCTTTGGCCCCGCTGGCCACAGCCATTGACAGCGAGCCTGTCTTGCTGTGACTGCCCCTGCACTCCTCCCCCAGGACCCATTGTTGCCGTCCTTATGGTGCCCCAGGTGGGACCTGGCGTTGCAGGAGCCTGCAGCCTGCATCCAGCCCGCGGCCCCTGCCACACAGGACCCCTGGGTGCGGATGATCTTGGGGAGGCGCAGACAGCCCCGAGCCCCCACGTGCTGCTGCCCTTGAGCCTCACCCTCCTCTGCCCTTTGGTGTCCAGCTGCCTCTGCCAGCACCCGTGCTCAGGCCTCCTCTCCTCATCCCCTGGGGCCAGGCAGAGCAGGTGTGCGTTTGGCCTTTTGTTAATGAAGCCTCCCTGCCTCACCAGGCCCCGCTTGCTCCCTCCTGCTGCTGCAGCTCTGCTCTTTGTTTGTGAAGCTGCAGCTCTCCGACCATGTCCAGCCAGGAGGCAGGCGTCGGGGCGGGCACGCTGGGCCGGGCCGGGCTGCCCGGGTGCAGATGCTGACGGGAAGCGGGATAGCGAGAGTGGAGCAGAGCGGAAGCACCCCCGAGCCTGCTCTCACATCCTGCAGCGGGAGGGGAAAAACCTCGGCACAGCAAAACAGGATGGCACTGCGGCGTTCCCATTCGCTTGACTCATGTTGAAACAATGCCTGGCCAGTGTTTATCTTGGAGAGCAGAGGCCCCTGTGCACGAGCCTCCTGCCCCGTGGACAGTGGGGCTGGGCTGAGTGGTTGCCTGCAGCAGGGCAGGGTGGGGGAGCAGTGCGCGTGGTCCGTGCCCTGCCAGGGCCCTCGCATGCACCGGGGCAGGAGATGCGCCGGAGTCGTGCATTCGCACTCGTGTCCAAGTGCTGTCACCATCGCCCGTGCGGGCTCTGTTTAGGCACTGGGCTGAACAATACAAACCGCGTTAGCTGTCAGAGCCCCGGGCCAGCCCCGCACGGGGGAAGGGGCGTGGGGAGCCCGTGGGGTCCTTCGTGCGGGCGGGAGGCGCGTTGCAGGCCCGTGTGTGCCGTGCTGCCTCTCTCTGCGGCCCTGCTCTGCGTCGCTCCGGTTGCAGTGGGTGGACTGTTCCTTCCTTGCATGGTTTCCGTTGGCTTGTTTTCCTCCATAGCAGCGGTGTTAAACGTGGCCGTGGACCGGATCCAGCCCGTGGAGCCCTGCCAGCTGGTCCTCAGTACTGTCCCAGGTCTGGGCAGACCCTTATGGGGCACGGCATGTGGCAGACCAGCCCAAGGGCAGGGCCTAGGACACGTGCTGCACGGTGCTCACTCGGGGACTGTGCTGCGTGGGCTGGCGCGTGCGACAGATCCCAGACCGGCCGGAGCGGGTGGTGCCCTGTATGCAGTGTCTGCCCAGTCGGACGGCACACACAGTTGCCCCCTCCCACTCTCCTTTGTGCGACACGCGTCATGGGGGGGGTTTAAGCCTCCCCCAGAGATGCTGGGTGCTGGCTGCAGCCCAGGCTAGGGATGGGGTTGGGGTTGGGCTGTGCCAGTGCTCCTGCTGGGACTTAAACCCAGAGGTTCCTGGCTAGAGGGTCTTGCCCCCCTGCTCAGGCTCAGACTGATGCCAGATTTGGGGTCAGGAAGGAATTTCCCCCCGGTCAGATAAGTACGGACGAGTGGGGTTTTGCCTTTCTCTGCAGCAGGGCCACGGCCTCTGCCTGGGGTCTCTTGAGTGTATATTAACACCCTTTGCAGCAGTAGGACGTTGGCAGCCACGGTCTCCCTGCTTTCCCTGGCGCGACGTCTGGTGTTGTCTCAGGGTTGACGATTGTTTTACGAAGCTGACATGCCGGATTGCACAGCACAGTTTGGGCAGGGCTGATTCTGCCTCGAGCAGGGGCTGGACTAGATGCGACTTCCGCAGGTCCCTGCCAGCCAGCATCTCCGTGCCTCTACGACACCATCCTTGTCGCGGAGCCAAGGCGCTGGGCTTCCTGCCCCCTCGGAGCAGACACAGGTGGCACGGGGCCCCAGGGCAAGGTAAGGGGCAAGGCAGGCCGTGGGAAAAGCCTGATCCTGCATGGTGCTGGGCACCCTCCATGGCCTTGACCTTCTTCCTTCCTGGAGCAGGGCGGGAGTTGGAGGCACTTACTGCCTTTGTGAGACCTCACCTTGGCTGCCCAGGCCGTGGCCTCGAGGCCTGATGCTGCAGCCCCAGACCTTTGGTCCCAGCATGCGGGTGTGTTGCAAGCACTCGCACGGTTTGTGGGGGGCCCCTGCGGACCACCTGGCAAGCCTGGCTGCATATACGCGTGCAGCACGGGGCAGGGGCCGGGCAGTCCCTGCCTGAGCGCAGGGCTCTCTGGCAGCCAGAGCCAACTCGGTGCCCTGAGCTGGCACCAGCAGAGGGAGCGTCCGCGCAGCGAACCTCTCTGCAGAGCCGTACCGGTGGCTCCGTGCGGCAGCGCCCGTCCGTGGCATTTCTGCGGGGCAGGCATCCTGCGTCTGCCCCGCGCGCCGGGCTGCAGGGCGGGATGGGGTCCCGTGAGCATTTACCTGCTGCGCCCATTGCTGGCCAGCCCCGAACCACCGTGCAGGGCTGTGTTGCTCGTGGAGACTGGGAACTGGACCCCAGCCTCAGGGCAGCCTTGCAGCCCAGGCCCGCGATCCCCCTCTGGGGCTGGACGTGGATCCTGCCTCCGTGCTGCCGGGGTGGGACTCCGTGTCTGTGCAGCCCACCTGGGTGCCACGGGGCAGCCCGGCTTCTGCCATGTTGGCCCTTCTGTTTTGTGGGCAGGACGCGGGCGCGCAAACGTGAGCACACGGAGGCCCACGCTCCCTCGCCTCCTCTCACTCCACAGCTTCACCCCTTCCCGCTCAGTCTGGCGCTTTGCACCACCTCCCCCTCCTGCTGTGCCCGTGTCCCGGGGCCCTGCCTCTGCTCAGCCCTGCCAGACTGCCGGCTTTTCCACCTTGTGCCTGATGGCTGGGGGCGCAGCCAGCTCCTCTGCAGCCACGGCGGGTGTGTGCCAGGGGTCCTGCTGCATCCTCTGGCCCGGCTCCCCGGCCACGACCCTCCTCCCTGAGCCCTGCTCACATCCCAGCAGCGGGAGAGGTCCCCTGGGAGCGTTCACCACATCGGGATGAGCCTGTGGGGGATTTGGCGTGCCCAAGGAGCAGCCTGCTGAGAGCCGCTGTCGTTGGCACCCGGGGTTGTAGCACTTGCAGGGGCTCTGGCACAGATGCAGGGCTCCTACGTCCTCTACTCCTGCACGGGGCGAGTTATTTGGAGAATGGGGCTTTGGCATGCTGGTTCTGGGAGGAGCCGAGGGCCACCTCTGTACCCGTGCCGGCCGCCCGCCTTGCCCTCAGCCCAGTGGCTTTGGCTCCCTGTCCTCTCTGTCCCTGTCTCTTCTCACTGGAGGCAGGCAGTCGAGGGAAGAGGACTGTCCCTTGCGTGCCGGGGCCCGGGAGCACGCGGCTGCGTCGGGGTGGGGTGGGCTGAGGGCATCGGGAGGCAGCAGCTCCCGCTGGCGTAGGTGGTGTGGCGGCGTGAGCTGTCCTGGGACCGTCTCTCCTGCGGTTGCAGGAGCTCTGCTCCTCCGGGCTCATCCCTGCTGCCGTACAGGAGCCGAGTGCATGCATGGAGGGAAAGGAGGCTTCCCAGCACCTGCCCTCCATCGTCTCCTGGGGAACCCTGCCCCCGGCCAGGCCTTGCCCACATCCCAGAGGCCCTGCCGCAGCCGATGGCCTGTTCGCGTGCATCACTCATTGCTCATGAGCAAGAGCTCTTTGCAGACCTGATGCCTGCAGTCACTTTGGGCCCCCTCAGTGCCCTCTGCCCATGGGTGGAGCGGAGTTGGAGAGGGGGATGCCGGGAGAGCGTGGCACAGCCACGGGCAGCCCTTGGCATGTGGAGCTGTGTGGGGAGGGGTCAGGGTCACTTCTGTCTGACAAGCAGGGGGGAAAGCTGTGTTGTCTGCATGGCCAGCAACCGGGGGAGCTGGAGAGCTCTTCCCCGCCCCTGCATCAGGCTTTGTGGCCTGGGCCCCCTTGGGCAGCTGCCTCCTCTCACTGTCCCTTCCCAGCAGACGAGTGAGGGAAGGCGCAGGCTTGGGGCTGCAGCTGGCCTCCATCTCCGTCAGTGCTCCCTCTGCGTGCACTGAGCCTACCCCTGGGCTGTGCGGGGCTGGCCGAGACCCCTCGGTGCAGGGCTGTGCAGGAGCGGGGACTGAGAGGTTCCTGGACCGTGTCCACGTGCGTTGGTAACCAGCGCGACTAGGACCCGGGTCTTGAGCAGCCGTCGATGCACTGGTCGGTGGCTCCCATCGTGACCGGTTCCTGGCAGCCGAGCTGTAGCTGCGCGGGGTCAGCGTGTCGCACGCACGGCAGGGAGAGTCTCGCCCTGGGCGCGGAGCGGAGGGTGCATGGCCGTGGCCGGGGGGCGCTGGGGCGGGCTGCGCTGTCGCTCTGCTCTGACAGTACATTGCTGCGGGCTGCTGTTGAGGTCGGGGAGCTGCTCCCTTCCTGTGTTTCAGCTGGGCTGGTGCTGTCGTTTTCCAGATGGACAAGACTGGGGCCTCAAAGGCTGCACACGTGAGGCCAGTGAGCCAGAAGAAGGCGCAGAGGGCTGAGCAGTGCCATACGGGCCTGGCGGACCCCGTGTTGGTAATGCTGATGCATTTGGTGCTAGCTCATCGCCATCAGCTCTCCCTGCTCCTGGCCGGCTTGCTGCTGGGGACAGGCCTGCTCAAGCCACGGGGAGCAGGAGCCGGGCGCCACGTGGTCTAACCGCACTGGGGACAGGGATTCGCCGCAGCGGGCACAGAGCGCTGCTGTTCTGTGCGACGGGGACCCGGTTCTAGGAACTCGGCAGTAATTGCTGCCTGGAAGCCTTCGGTACAGAACAGCTTGTGCCTTGACAAATTGGCCATAGTGCTGGTTCACGGTAGCAGGGGCCTGCTGTCAGATAATCGTCCTGTCACCGGCTGAGAAAAGCAGCCTCAGAGACGCGGCTGTTCTGCGGTCTTTTCTGCATGAACCCCCATGGGCACTAGAGCATCCATATGCATGGGTCTGTGTGTACCGCTGTGGGCATTGGGAGCCATGTGCGTGTGTCTGCACACAGACGTAACTTGTATGTAGGGACTGGCATTTGCCTGTCTGCACCCCTCAGCGTTTTGGACATGGCATGCAAGCAGACGGGGCTTGGCTGGGAGAAGGTGGAAGGAAGGAGCAGAGCAGAGTTCCCAGGAACAGCTCGTCTCCGGGGGCTGCCGGAGATGCATGGAGGAGCCTGGAAACTCTGGACAGGTGTGACGGATCAACGGGCCGTGTTGGGGGGGCCAGGGCCTGAGTGCTGCTGGCTGCGGGCAGGAGCACGTCTCAGTGGCCACCTGCAGCTGTCTCCGGCAGCTCCCTGGCCTGGAGCCCTACGCTGCGCTGCGGTTCCATCGCTCGCTGTCCCGGAGCTGCAGCCATCCACCTCCGCAGCTATTTGTCCTGTGCTTCCCCAATGTGACAGCTCTCCAAGCGTCACTCCAGGCTGCAGGGATAAGCACCGCGGAGTCCAGAGCAGAGCAGCCTGTGCAGGGCATGGAGGGCAGGTGCGGTTCGGCCTTTCCCGTGTGCGCAGGCCCTGGGGGTCCAAAGCGCTCCACTGGAGCCAGCGTCTCTGCTGCGGAGCAAACCTAGGCGACCTGACGAGAGTCGCGCAGCCCAGGCACCCAGGCAGCTGGCGCTGCAGCTGGCGCGGGCTGGACTGGAGACATAACACCCCCCCCTGCTTTTCAGCAAGCCGCAGCTCACGTTGACGTGGCTGGTGCAGAAAGCCCCCAGTCCTTGTCCTGCCACAATACAGGCTCAGTGTCTTGCACTGCTCTGCCCAGTGCTCCTGGGCGCGGGGGGGTGGCTGCAGGCTCAGGACAGGATGCAGAAGTTTGTAAGTCTCACACACACCCTCTATTTTTGGAGCTGTAACAAGGAGATATTTTTAAAGCCCTTAATTACAGCTCTGCCTTGGAAGCTGACGTGCCGGCCTGTGCCAGCCTGCCAGGCAGTAATGGGGGGTTATCACCGAGGCGGGCGGCTCTGCTGTGCTGTTGCGGCTGGCCGTGGGGGAGCTGGGAGGCCAGCGCCAGTGTGTGCTAGTGGGGAGGGCGCCTGGGAGGCTTCACCGATTGACTGGCTAGAAGCGCAGCTCCCCAGAGGTTTCCTAGCTTGCTGTGCTGTTTGCACACGGGTGCTTGGAGCAGAGCCCCTCGGCCAGGGGCAGCTGCATCCCTGGACAGGCATTGTTAACAACATGCAGGGCAGATGTGGCCGGGGTCTGCTTGGGTGCTGCATCTGGGAGCTGCTGGTAGCCGTGCTCCTCTGGCAGAGGGCCGGCAGGGCAGTGTGATGCGCTGGTCGGAGCGGGTGGTTCGTGGCGCTCTGGAGGGCCGTCTCCCTGCGTGCCCCCACCAGCAGTGTCCTGCTGCTTCCGTCCTCCAGGCAACGGGGAGCTCCGGGATGGCTTCCTGCCACGGGGAAATGCCCCAGCGCGGTGCTGCAGTGAGCAGGGCCCTGCATCGGCAGGGCTCTGCATATGTGGGCAGGGAGGCTGGCAGGGGAGGGATGTCGCTCAGCTCTCACTGGCCTGGCACTCGAGGTGATGAGCTGGTTCAATTCGGGTGGGCCTCAGCACCGAGTGCATGCTCAGCACGGGGTCCTCCAGGGGCACGTCCAGCACTGCTCGCTGGCCTCGTGCACACTGCCTCCCGCGGTGCCCCGTGCTGCTGCTGCCTCGAGCCCCTGACGTCCCCCGTGATGCAGCCGTGAGGGCAGGAGTGGTGAGGAGGGCACCCCACTGCCTGCAGACCCAGGGCTCGAGCTGCAGTCTCGCTGCTGCTCATCCACTGGGGCAGGGATGCAGCCGGCAAAGTGCTATGGGGTGTGTGCACGGTGCTGCTGCTTTCCTGGTGCCCCAGGGATTGGCATCTCCACACCCTGCAGGTCAGGCCCACGGGACCCATCTCCCCCTTGCCTGGGCCCTCTGGCACTGCTGCCCGCGCTGGTGCTGGCGCTCTGTGTAGCGCGCACCCGCACTGCAGCACCCAGCCAGGCTGCAGGGGCACGGCCTGCCCTGGGATCCAGGCAGAGGGGTGGGTGCCGAGCAGCCCGGGGCCTGTGCCTGCGCTCCTGTGCGTTCTGGCAGCAGTTTCCTTTGTTGCTTTCTGTGCTCAGCACCCACATCTGGAGCAGCGAGCCTGGCCTTTTGGCTGCACCTTTCACTGCACTGTGCTTGCCCTGTGACTTGGGAGTAGGGAGGCGCTCGGCACAGCCTGTCCCACGGCTCTGCATCCTGTCCGGGGGCCCTGGGTGCTTCCATCTGTTTTGCTCATCAGAGAGCACCAGCGGCTTCGCTGTACGCTCGGACAGTGCACAGATCATGCCCTGGGCGCTGCAGTTGGCCTCGGAGCATGGCGGGGGAACGTTGCCCACTGTCCCCGGCCTGGGTGGTTCTGTCAGTGCTGTCAGTCGTGGGCACCCGGAGTCACCAAAGGTCAGTCTGAGATGCACAGGGAAAGGCTCCTCGTTTCCACCATGGTTAGCACGTGCAGCTGGTGCTGCAGGAGTGGGGGAGACTGTGATGGGGTCAGGGGTCTCCTGGACTGTGCCCGTGCTGGTCCTGGGACTAGTCGTGCTGAACCAGATCAGTGACTGGCCCTTCTCCATGGGATCCTGGTGCTGGATGGGGCCTGCTCTGTGGGCACTGGGATCCCTGAGACGGGTCCAGACCTGTTCCCCTGGGCTTTGCAGGGCTTGGGGTGCTGTAGTGGGAATCCATGCAGCGCCAGGGCAAGGTCAGTGGGCAGTACTGCCAGGGCTGGGCTGGGCTGAGCTGCGGGTTCGGGCGGTGCTGGTCCTGGGCAGGGAGCCCTTTACCTGGTTCAGTCGGGCTGCGGGCGCCACAGGTGGGAGCTCGAGGGCCTCACGTATGGTTCATAAAACGGTAGTTTGGCACAGGTCACCAGCCCAGCTTTCTCCCCGGGTCAGCATTGGCCTCTCCCCGCTCTGCCCTGCCCGTGTCCTTGCGTCGCTCTCTGCTGCCAGGTCTCCACTTGCAGTCCGAGCCGACGACCGTTGGTTGCTCCTGCGCACGCAAAAGAGCAGTGGGGCGGTGCTGTGCCATAGAGCTGGGCTGGGGCCCAGGCTCTGCTTACACGGGGGTTGACCTAGAGCCAGCGCTGGTGCCCAGCCAAATCCCGGGTGGGGCAAGCCCCGGGGCGCAGGGCAGCCAGAGTCCGAGCCCAGCCGGGCCTGTCTCACTCCTTGGTGCCGTGCTGTAGCCGCCAGCCTGGCCGTGGCTGCTTCACAGCTGGTGTTTGCTTGTTTTCTCACTTGCAACCTGGCTGCTGGAGAAGGGCCGATCCTTTTCTCTCCTCTCTGCTTTGCACTGACCACGGGGCTGGGGGACCTGCTATGTCTGCCCTCTCCCATCTGGCAAGCCATGTCTGCCGTGGGGTCGCTGCATTTGCCTTACCTGCTTCCTGTGGGGCGGGGGCAGATGCCCCCAGCGGACAGGGCAATCTTACTTGCCTCGTTGCACAGCTCGTGGGGGTGCAGGGCTTGTTCCCGGACCATGAGCCAGCCCCACCACAACCATCCCTCTGGTTTCATTGGCACGACACCCAGTGCTCACCCCCCGTGCGTGGTGTGACCGGGGGAAAGGCCGGGGCAGCCTCGGTGCGCTGGGGCGCCCATGAACCAGCCACCTCGTGCTGCATCCGAGTACGGCTGCTGCCCTCGTGCAGGGCCGGCCTGGCCGCCTGTCAGCTGAGCAGGGTATCCCCACAGCCCTGCGGTGAGGGCCGGCACCCCTGGCTACTGGTGCTGGAGCACGTGGCTGTGCTGTTCTTGCCGTGCCAGGGAGGACAGAGGTGTGATGCGTCTGATGCAGTTTGCAGCTAAGGACCTGGGATGAGGGTGGGTAAAAAAAGGTTGTGGTGGGAGCTCAGGGTTCAGCCCTGGTGACCAGGGCAGTGGCAGCGCTTCCTGTGTCCCCAAGCGGTCCCACGGGGCGGGGAGCCTGTGCTCCGCAGGTGCCCACACCTCGGCCCAGAGGTGTGCGCAGAGCAGCAGGGGAAGAAGGGTGCGCGCTAGGGCGAGCGGGGGTCCCCTTCCTGCAGTGCCAGGCGAACAGGAGCCTCCCCGCCTGCTGGCACCGGTTTGAAGCAGGCGCAGACCCCGGGGCTGCAGTGGAGCCAGCGCGCTGGCGCTGCGTGTCTGAGAGCGCAGACCAGCCCGGCTTGTGGGCTGCTCCGTTCTGCGGGGCACGGGGCGGTGGTGGGGCAGGTGCGTCTCAGACCGGTCTAGCTCGCTCTTGCTGGTCACCAGTTTCATGCACGGCGGTGGTGGTGGGGACGTCCTACCAGAGCCATTCAGCGTTTCTGGTAACAGTGCAGAAAGACAAATGCCCAGGCATGGCTGGGCAAATGCAGGCAGTGCAGGAGGGCTGGGGGTAGCAGAGCCTGCCAGGCCAGCCCCACCTACAGACCAGTCCGGATCTGCGGGGACGTGGGTGCACGTGAGCTGCCTGGTGCTAGCAAAGCCAGTGCAAGGTCATGCGTTGGGATGTGCTCATGGGGGTGGCCTATGGCCAGAGGGGCACCGTGCACCCCTGCAAGGCCTACTGACGCCAAGCTGGGGCTGGAGTGGGAGACCTGATCCTGCGCTCAGGCCAAGGCAGGGGGCAGCGAGCAGAGCGGGGAGGCCTCTGTGCAGGGGAGCGGGGCCCCGTGATTGCAGAAAGGTGCTGGGACACCAGAGCGGGGTCAGACAAGCCCTGGAGCTACGGCTGGACCGCCCACCTCTTGAGGGAGACGCTTCCTCCGCTCTGCCACCTTCCTCGTCCCGGAGAGCTCTGCTTTGGCCCTGCTGGGCGCTGGAAAGGGGCCCTGGCTGGTGGTGCAGGAGCTCTGACTTCGGGGGTCCCGCACTGCTGCGTGCCTGGGGCTCCTGCTGGATCCGGGGAGTGAGGGTGGCCGTGCGCGGGGGCCAGCAGGTGGGAGCAGGGAGCGGCTCTCCGCGGCTGGGGTGGGCAGCACGGTGCCCTGAGCGCCCCACGACCAGTGACGGCCCCGCTGTGCTCTTCTCCCCCAGGCACACGTTCTGGCAGTACCGCCGGGAGAACCCGCGCACCAAGGTGGGCGACCCCCCGCCAGATGGGCTGCCGGGCTTCAACAGCGGCGTGCTGCTGCTCGACCTGGAGGCCATGCGCCGCTCCCCGCTCTACAACCGGCTGCTGGAGCCGGCCGCGCTGCAGGAGCTCACGGAGAAGTACCACTTCAAGGGGCACCTGGGGGACCAGGACTTCTTCACCCTGGTGGGCATGGAGCATCCCGAGCTCTTCCACGTGCTGGACTGCACCTGGAACCGGCAGCTCTGCACCTGGTGGAAGGACCATGGCTACAGCGACGTCTTCCACCACTATTACGCCTGCGAGGGCCCGGTCAAGATCTACCACGGGAACTGCAACACGCCCATCCCCGACGACTAGCACCCGCCCTGCCGCTGCCGCCGCCGCCCCCCACGGGGCTGGAGCTCACAGCGAGGGGTAGGTGGGGGCACCAGCACCGCGCCCCCTGGCCGCCGCGGGCACCTGGGCCACGGGACTGCCCCGTAACCCTTCCATAGCCTGTAGCTTCACCCTGCAGGGAGGCAGAGTAACCTAGTGGTTAGCGCAGGACCCCAGGCATCAGCCCAGCGCTGACCCTGGCTTACCTCGTGACCCTGGGCACATTGCGGGGGCCCTTCGCAGCCTGGTTTCACTCCCTCTGATTGGCACCGTTGCCCTCGTCCCAGCGCAGCCCTGAGGCCAGTTTACGTAACGAAAGCCTAGAGCCCCGTGTGCGCCGGGCCCACGTGCCTGACAGCTCCGCGGCGCAGCCGCTCGCCCGGCCATTGCGCAGCACAGCCCGTCGCTGTCTGTCCGCGCCTGGGAACTGGGGCATGGTGCCCGGTGTCAGCGCCCTCGGCGGGCCGGCCCCGGGTGGGGAGGGGTTGCGTGCACACCGAGCCGTGTTGGTGACGTAGCAGCGCTGCTGGGCTATTGGGACCACAGGTGAGATGGGAGCATGGAAACTTGCCTCCCGTTCCCAGCCACAAAGCTTTACTGCACGGCTCCTCAGAGCCACTCGGTGCGCCTGGGCCTGGGCCTGGGCCTGGACCAGGAGCTTCCTTTGTCCAGCTTCCCCCAACCTTTTGTACGGCCGTGCAGCTGCACGGCGCCCTGCCCTTGTCGGCTTCCCGCGGCCTGAAGCTTCAGGCAAATGGATTTTGTATGAATATTTTCTTTTCTTTCACTCTGGTTAGGATGTAGCCAGCACACAGCTGTCGGGTAGGTACGGCACCGTGTCCTACGTGCCTCAGCCGTGTGCAGTTGCAGGAGTGTCCCCTGTCAGGCGCGTAATAAAGTGTATTCTCATCCATTATTATCCTTACGTGTGCGAGAGTGATAATTAGTGGCTGAGGCAACGCGGGCCACTAGGCCTTGGGGATCTGTGCACCTAGGGATCGCCAGGCCCCTCCTGGGTTAGCGCGCTGCCTCCCTCAGCCGCACAGTCCAGCCGAGGGCCGGCCGGGCTCCCCCTCCTCTGAGGAGCCGAGCCCGGTCCTTCCTGCCTGGCGCCAGTGCTGCAGAGGCAGCAGCGGGGCGGTGTGACCATGTTGCGGGGAGGGTACGCGTGTGCCGCTGCGCCTGACGCTGTGGCTCTGAGCGTTGTGACGGCCGCACTAAGTGCTGCAGAGACACCTGGGTCACGTGGCTGCGGCAGACATGGCCCTGGCCCCCACGCCGCGCTCCAGGGAGCATGGGGACGATGCGCAGCATTCTCCCTGGGGCTGCCCGTGCCTTTAGCTCCCGCCACCCCGTCACGGAGGTGGCATCATGGCGCAGACCCCCATGCAGCCCCCGAGCTGCCCCGGCTCCTAGCACCGTGTCTGAGCCCACACGCTGCATGCGCTGGGCTCGCGCCTGCTCCACCACGGCCTCAGCTCCTGCTTCCTGGGTGCTCGGCCTGTCTCGCGCCTGTCTTCCTGCGGCCCACCTGCCAGCTGAGTGCCCTTGTGCAGCCCCTTCACACGGACGCGTCTCCGGGAGCGGGGGGCTGGGGCACCTCACACTCCACCCCACAATTTGGGAAGCGGAGGGGAGAGGAAATTTGCTGCAGTCCGTAAGAGCAAGGCTTGGCCCACGGCAGAGCCCAGACGGGAGCGCGCTGAGCCGTGTGAAGCAGGCAGAGCTGCGCTGAGACAAGACGGCCCATGTGAGCCCTGAGCCACCCACGGTGCCCGTCGGAGGGAGCTCTGGGATTTCCCTGGCCGGCCCGGGGCACGGCTGTGTCATCCTGCCCTGCCGCACGCATGGCAGCTTGTGCAATAGCCCTGTGCAGGCATGTTGCTGGGCACACCTGTGGCATGAGCATACCAGCTCAGAGCCACCCCTGCCCCCTTGGCACACGCACACAGCCCCCCAGCTCTGGCGGGGCTGCTGCGCTGGATGTGACCTGTGTTACGCTGCAAAGGCTTCCCCAGGCCAGGCCTGTGTGCTCAGCTCCTTGTGCCTGTCACGCGTGGGTGCACGTTGGAGCAGCCTGGCAGCTGCCTTAGCGGCCCGGGACGCCGGGGCCAGAGCAGCAGCAGGGGCCCCGCAGAGCCGGGCAGACCATGCAGCAGCTGCTGGCCCGTGCCTCTGGGCCAGCCGCCCACCCCAGGCACAAGCACCTGGGTGCTGAGTTGCACCAGCTCCAGGGGCGGGGTGGGGCTGCTCCAGGGCACCTGGGGAGGAGTGCAGGAAACAGCACCCAGCTGGGACCGGCTGCTGTGGCAATACCCAGAGCACGTCCTCTGCGTGCAGGCTGCGCCCAGGAGCCCTGGTGCCCCAGGGAGGGGTGGGACCGGGGCAGGGAGTTCGCTGCGGCCCTGGCGCCCAGCAGCTGTGCCCGGGAGAGCGCCCAGCGCCCGGCTGCATTCCAGCAGCGCAGCGCAGCGCCTTCTCCCCCCCTGCGCTGCCCATCACGGGAGCGCCCGCCTCGCTTCCTGTCCCAAACCGGGTCACCCCGCAGCTCTCGGCAGCAGCTGTGTTTCCACCTGCAGCACAGCCCTGCTCAGGCTGGGCTTGCTGCCGCGAGCGGGAGGGCGGCGGGCAGGGAAGAGCCTCGGGGCGGTGGGGACCAGCGGCCGCCAGGCACCCATGTGTAAGCCCCTGCCCTGCGCCAGGTCCTGCCTTGGCCCGCCGCCGGTCCTAGACGAGGCAGGGTGGGGAGGGCTCGGCCCAGGCAGGGGCAGGCCCGCGGTGGGCGTTGGAGCAGGGCGGAGGTGACCGGAGAGGCTTGCAGAGGGTCCCAGGCTGGGGGGCCCAGCACCTGCAGGACAGCCTGGGCCATGGCAGCGGGCAGCCAGTGCAAAGGGCAACGGGCATGGGAGCTTCCACGTATCACAGCTACGAAACGCGTGGAGCGCACAGATGGGAAACGGGGAGCAAAGAAACCCGCTGTGCCCATCGTGTAATGGGGCACGTGCCGTGCCGCCGCGTGCCCACGGCCAGGAGCTGCAGCAGGGCGAGAGCGGAGCGAGACGCAAGGTGGACGTGGCCCCAGGGAGCGTGTCCCACTTGGCCAGCCACGGCGATCCAGCCGGGGTCTCGGTCCCTGCCCTGCAGTGGGGCTGGCATGGGTGTGCAGCCGGCCCAGCCGGGCTGCTTGTGCCCCCGTGTCCCCGCGCGCGGGCCCTTCCCTGCTGCAGACGCGTCCGCGGGCCGGGCGCTCCCAGCCCCCGGAAGCAGCGAGAGGCTGGAGTCAGTTCCTTGTTCCTGGTTCCTTTCTCAAAGCTAATCCTTGCCCAAGGAAAGGGTGTTCAAAACAAACTGCACAGACTAGAGAGTCAGGATGTCAGCTAAAATGTGTATTTGATAATTGAAATGTAAAACGATACCATGCATCATGCACGGAGCCCTGAAAAACAGCCTGAGCGTGGGCTAGGATTACAGGTGGAAATCCTTTTCGGGCCGCCCCAGACCTCATGTCTCTGCCACCGGGGAGCACTTCTGAATAAGTCTGAGCAGGCCCCGTCTGACCCCAGGCTCAGAGTTTGCAGGCCAGTCTCCCCGCTGATGCCCCTGCCCAGGCTGGCGCGGTGCGGCTTGGGGGGACGGAGGGAGATGTTATTGGGGGTTTCACCCAATAACCCAGCCCAAAATACGATCCTTATGTGGGCAGTGTACAGGTACCGAGGGGCGGGTGGCAGCTGGCACTCGGCAGCCGAGCATCGGGTCGAGCAGGGACCTGCCAAGAGTCCCTGGGGGGCGGCGAGGAGGATTTTGCCCCATAATCCCAGCCTGGAGCGCTCTCCTTATTCACAGGGATGTAGGTAGCACGTAAGTCGGGGGGATGTCGGCTGGCACGCGGACACCAGGCTCTGGGCCAGGCAGTGCCTGCCCCCCCAGAACAAGGGAAGCGCGACAGGACAGCCGACACGCGGGAGAGAACCGAACTCTCAAACGAACGCTTTGCGTCGGTCTTGCACCAGACCAAGGCTATTAACTTGCCCGACAGGAAGCCGGTGGCCAAGGTGGGAGTGCTCACCCACCTAGAATCGGTGAAGACCTGGGGAGGCTGCACATCTACAAGTCAGCAGGACCAGACGTGGCCGGCTCCTGGCCCCCAATGACTCCTCTTCCCCAGCACATCCGTCCCGCCGGCCCCTGACCAGCCCTCCCGGCTCCGTGGAGGAGGCTCCCGCCGCCCCGCAGGGTCCCCTGGGCTCGCAAAAGACCCCGAAGCTGTGGTGCCCACGGGCCTGGCCGCCGCGCGGACCTCACTCGGCACCAGGCGAACTGCGGGGCAGAAAGGCCAGGCTTCAACCCAAGCTGAGCACCCTGGCGACACCTGACCGCCCAAACCGGGAGCCCGGGAGGTGGCCGTCTCCCAGCTGCTCCGGCTGCCCGTGTCCCGGGGCGGGAGCTCGGCTGGCGGGGTGGGGGCGCTGGTCGTGTGCTGCATCGTCCGCGGCAGCACAGAGCTCCCAGCGGCTGGACGCTGCCCGTGCTCGGGGCCTCCGTCCTGTGCTGTGGGTGCAAGGGGGCCAGCCCCTGTTGCAGAGATGCCCGGGGCCGTCTGCAGGCAGGGCAGTGCTGCAGTCAGTGCTTCATCCTTGCTCTGGTTCCCAGCAGAGCTGCGGGCAAAATCCACCTGGCAAAGCAGCGCGGCGCCCGCCACCCCGCGCCTGCTGCGTCTCCTGCCTTGGGCCAGGCTACAGCTCCAGCCGAGCCGCCTGCCTGCCGGGCAGCGCCTGCTCCGCCCGCCCGCCGCGCACCACGTCGAAGGTGCTGGTGAGACTCGGCGCCTCCTGCTTCATGCCCACCGAAGCACCTGGCTGCCCTGTGCATCCCGAGTGAGATCGGTGGCCCTGCGTGCGGTGCTGGATCGGTGCCGTGTCTGCCGCCTGTCTCCGGCTCCCTGCCCCTCCTGCACCCTGGTGCTTGGGGGTCTCGCCCCAGGTCCCTCAGGCCCTGCCCTGTGCCCCAGCCTCGCTGCAGGGCGTCCCCCAGCTCCACGGGAGCGTGGCCGTGCTCATCTCCCGTGAGCGGGCCGCAGCAGCCCGAGTGCCCCGACGACCAGGTGGACCCTGGGCGGGCTGAGTCTTCTCTCCAGGACTGGCTCTGGGACGGGGCTTCACGGCGGGACGCGAGGGGCTCTGGTCCGGGAGCACTGCAACGCTGGGCCTGGGGCTTTAGCGCCAGCCCGGCTGCAGGGCAGGGCAGCGAAGTGACCAGGGAGCGCGAGGAGCATTTTGGATCCTGGCGAACGGGGAGAGGGAGGGAGCCTGAGCAAGGGTGGGGGGAGCTGGTCGACAAGGGGCAGGGAGCGAGGCCAACAGGAATCGTGTGTCGCTTCCAGCTGCCATCTCCCGTGCCTGGCCGCCCCCTCCACATGCACTGGGGAAGGCATGAGGCATGTGCCACGTGGGACCGTGGGCTCAGGGAGCGTGCCTGCGTGCACGAGCACGTGTGGCAGGAGGACTGAGACCCAGCCAGATGGCTGTGCGCACCCCTGCGAGCCGCGTGAGCCCGCCTGCAGCTCCCCCGGGGCTGC
>NW_005842408.1:635754-638355 GCF_000455745.1 Alligator sinensis | reverse complement strand
CCGCCGTGCAGAGCGGGGCTGGCTGGGCGCGGCTCGCTGGCTCAGTGGAGGAGCTTGCGCCGGGCTGAGTCGATAGGGCCCCCACGATGCCCACAGCTTTGCGGGGTGCGAGGCCAAGTGAGACCTGGGCAGGACAAGACGTGGGACCTGCGCCTGTCCTGCAGCCTCCCAGCGCCCGTGGGGACTGCTCCCTCCTCTGCCCTGCCCCTGCGAGGGGCCGCTACGGGCCAACCCAGCAAACATCAGGTCTTGGGTTGCCCCCAGCTCGCCCCGATGCAGCGCTCCGGCCGGCACCCGCGTGCGACGCAAAGCCCTGATGCGGCGCGGTGCGAGCACGGGGCATTGGGACCCCGTGCTGCGGAGCAAGCAGCTTCCCAAGGGCCCTGCCACCGCAGCAAGGCACAGACCCAAATGCACTTGCCTTTTAATTGGGTTGTAGTTAGACTTCAGCTCTTCGGCTTCAGGAGCCCGAGCAGCATACCGACTGGGCGGTCAGGGCCTGCTCCTGCGGCGGTTCCCTCCTGCAACGGCAGTGCCGAGCCGGGGAACGCCGCCCTGGTCTCAGACACGACGGGGGGACGGAGCGGCCCCTCAGGCCTGGGACACCTGCCCGTGGGGAGGCGAAGCAGCTCGGCCTGCCGAAAGAATTAACAGCAGCAGCAGCAGGTGGAAACGCAGCAGCTACTTGGGAGTTTGTCCGGCTTCAGCATCCAGCTCTCTGCTTCTCTCTGCAAGACCAAGCAGCCGCGGGGCTCTCTCCCCACGAAGGGGATCGTGCCCAGCGATGAGCCACCACGCAGGTGTGCAGCGAAGCAGGCCGTTCGGGTTCTTGCTGCCAGGCCTCTCCCCCCGGCTCCTGGCAGCCCCCAATTCAGCAACCTTTATGGACCGTGGCTGCCAGGACTGGATGCCTGGGTCTCACCGATGCCATTTATGGAGGTCAGATCACCACCCCGCCCCGCTCCTCACCTGTCCAGCGATGCATCAGCCCTTACGGTGCCAGCGATTTGCAGGAAGGTCGCGTATCTCAGCGCTCAGTCCGGTGCCACGCTGGGACGTGCGTTGTGTTGTACCCACACCCCGGCTGTTATGAAACGCGCTTCCAGTCCGAGCAAAATGGGAATCTGGATTTCCCAACAAGACCAGTTTCCCAGCCGTGTCCGTGCAGCTTGGCCATTATTTTGCCGCTGGACGGCAGGTGAACCGGCCACACGTCTCCGTGCACCCTGAATTGGAGCGCGCTCTCCAGCCCTCCAGGCATCTCTGGGCATCCAAGACGCAGCAAGAATTAAGCTCAGAGGACAGGCCGGGGTCTCCTCGCCCAGCCAGCTCTTTCTGCACTGCTGGCGCTAGTGGCCTGGGCTGCCACGTCCCCGTGCTTTCCTCCACCGGCGCTGCTTGCCCTCCTGCATGGCGGGTAGCCTGAAGAGGCCTCCGGGACCAGGTACGTGAGCATCAGCCAGGCAAGCAGCATTGCAGGAGGGGAGGCTGACGGTGATGCACGACTTGCTCAAAACCATTGTCAGAGGCAGGAGGCAATCAGCCTTTTCCTGGGAGAGCAGGAAGATGATCCTGCTGGCAGGTGGCAGCTTGCGCCAGCCGGGAGGCCCCGTGACTCACCTGCCATGGCCCCCGGTCACGCTGATCGGGCGCCGGGGTCCTCCAAGGTGCAGTAGGACACGGGCACTTGCACATGAAATGTTGAAGGTGGTGTCAGCTTGCGTGGCTGGTGCATGCCGCCGCCTTGCTCTCCCTCCCGCCGCGCTACCGAGCACCTCTCCTTCTCAGGGAGCGCGCCGCAGCGCAGCAACACACGCAAGGGCCTGGAAATCAGTGCGGCACCTCGCCAGCTGCCCTTGGTTTTACACACCGCTTGCCACCCGGGCTAGTTCTCGTTCTCAAGCCAGTTTGCCATGTGTGCACACGCGTGTGCGGGTGTGGTGGTGCATGTGTTGTACCATGTAACTCCCCTCCCTCAGCCTACAAACGCAGGGATGTAGGGTGTGAAGGTTGGGCTTGTGCACAGGCATGCACACACACATGCACGCGGGCATGCGCACGCACATGAGTAACACCCCTCCATGCATTTCAAGCTGAGGCCAAAGCCCCGCTGAGATAAAGCAGTGTCCCAGCGACGTGCGAGGCACGCAGCACCATTCCCTATGACACGAAAGTGTTTTAACGCCCCATCCTCCTGGCTGGCCTCTGCAGCCCGTCCTCCCGGGGCAAAGGGACGTCCCGCCTTGTGCCCCGCTGTGCGAGAGGGACGCGCCGCCCGAGCAGGGCAGCTCCAGCCCACGGCCAGCTGCCGGCTCTCTGCAGCTCCTGAGAAAAGGGAAACTGAGGCCAGGCCGCTGAGCAGCAGGCAGCGGCAAGGGGACCTGCTCTACACGTTTGGGCTCCGGCTCCACTGACGTAAGCAGGCAAGCCAGGATGCGACCCTGGGCGGTCTGCGCTCATCGTGTCATCGTGGAGAGGGCGGCACCGGCACCGTCTGCCTGCCCGTCGCGGTGCCCTGCCTGGCACGAGCGAGGGCCCGAAGCCCTGGCCCCGCCGAGCGAGCGGCACTGAGCGCCCACGACTGCTGCGTCCCGCCGCGGC
>NW_005842408.1:634439-635744 GCF_000455745.1 Alligator sinensis | reverse complement strand
CCGGAGCTGGGGCAGGAAAGGGGCCGCGGCCAAGCACAACAGAGCATCCGAGCGCCACATCCTGCCCGTTCCCTCGGCCCGGTCCGCCCCGGCCGCTGGGCTGCCAGGGAACAGCCGGTCACCCGGGCAGGACAAATATTGTTGTAACGCGAGCCCCGTGAGCCGGGCGCGCAGAGCGCAGCCGGGCAGGAAAGCCCCTTGCTGCGCGGGCCTGGCCGCTGCGCTCCCTGCTCCCAGCTGACACCGCACAGCCTGCCTCCTCCGGCCTGCGCCCTTGCCCGGGTCGGAGCTGGCCCGCGTGCCCTCGCCGGCCCCAGCAGCAGGGGACTCAGGGCGGATCGGTCCCCTGGCTGGTCTCGCTCCTTGTGCCCGCCTGCGTGTCGTGGGCGAGTCCCGCTGTCTACGCCGGAGCTTGCTCCCTGCTGTCCTGGCAAATTTAGATTTCCCTTTCCAAACCTCTGGCTTCCTGGAGCTGGGCTGGTCTCGGTGGGGGCGGACGACAGGATGAGGAGCAATGGGCTCAGGCTGCAGCAAGGGAAGTTGAGGACAGATAGGAGGAAAAAATGTCTCCCCAGAGAGGTGGTGGGATCTCCATCCGTGGAGGTTTTCAAGACCGGGGTAGACAAAGCCCTGGCTGGGATGATGTAGTTGGGGCCGGTCCTGCTCGGAGCAGGGGTTGGATAGATGTGACCTCCTGAGCCTCCTTCCACCCTCATTTTTGATAACTCTGTGAAATGGTTTTGCTAAGGCCCCTGCTGCAGCGCGTCCCTCCAGACGGCTGGTGTAAGCGTCCCTGAGGTTACTGTAATGCCGACAATGCCAGGGTGCAGCCCTGAAATTATAATATTTGCGTATGGACTGTCATCTCAGCCAGAGTCGGGCACTGGTAGTTTATACAGGGGAAGAAAGCCGGTTCCCTTGGTGAGTCCACGTGGCCACTGCTGGCAAACGCCGGTGGGAAAGCTCGCCGCCTGCCCCGCCGCCCGCGTGGCCCTTGGCATGGCGCGAGGAGCCCGGCGCGGCCTGCCCGTCTCTGAGAGGCGCCCGCAGCAGCCCAGCCGGCGGGATGCCACCCACTCCTGACCGTCCCGTGCAGCGCGGACCCTTGCGCCGGCATGTGCGCCGCACGCCGTCCGCGCAGCTTGCCCGAGTGACGTGTAAGGGGCCCGGGGCGTGTGAGCCGGCCCCCACCCCGGCGCTCCTTCTGCTCAAGCAGACGTCGCCGTAAGCGGTCCAGGGCGCAGGATCTCTGTCGGCAGCGGGCTGCTTCCCCAGCGGCTGGGGGGGCGGGGGGGGGCTTGGCGG
>NW_005842408.1:586003-634086 GCF_000455745.1 Alligator sinensis | reverse complement strand
CCGGCCTGCGAGAGCGCGCGTTCCTGCTGCCCGGCACGTGGCCCGGGACGGGGCTCCGGCTCCAGTGCTGGCAAGCACTAGGCTCCCAGGAGCAGACCCAGCCTGCCGCACACACACGCGTGCCAGTGGTGCAGACGTTTCACCAGCAGCTGCGTTTCTCCGTGCAGAACTAGTGCAAGGGTGTGTCAGAGTCAGGCCCCGGGGGATTTGAGCCGAGGTCCCAGAGCTCGTCCTACCTTGAAAGTGCTGGAAGTCGCGTGGCAGAGACCCTGCAGCCAGGCACGGGGCAGGCAGCGGGCATCCGCAGGGGCTTCTCCAGGACAGCCCGGGCTGCGGACATCTGCTTTTCTGTCCACGGCATGCCTCAGCCCCGGACCCCGGACTTGCACCTGTCGCCCCTGGGGAGGGACGGACCCCGTGGGCAAGATCTGGATGATGCAGCAGTCAAGGGGTTTCGGGGTCACCCCTACCAGGTGGGCACAGCCAGGCGGGTGGGTGCGGAGGTCAAGGAGGCGGCGTTCTCACACCAGCCAGCAAACAGCTGCATGCAAACAGCGCTTCCTTCCTTGTCGGGAGAGAAGCTTTCCAGCGGCTTCCCAGCAAACCGGTACGTGTCAGACAGCGCGGGGAGTGGAAGCGCCGTTCCAGCAGCTACGTGGACTGTCTGTGCAAATGGGGCACACTTCCTGATGCACGCCAGGACGTTGGGCTGCGAGCGCAGAGTCCTGGGGAAGCCCAGCGCCAGGAGCCGGCCTGCAAAGGACCAGCGAGCAAGCAGGGCGTGTGCAAGCTGTGCGGCCGGGTGTGCGCGTGGGCCGGTACGTTGCTCTGGCCGTACAGGCTGGGGGCTGCGAGTCCCTAGGAAAGACGAGCGATTGCACTAGCTGGCTAGTGGCCCCGGGGCCGTGGGGCGAGTGTGTGCAGGCATCCCTCGCCCAGAAGCACAGCCTCCACGTGCAAAGCTTCAGCGGTGCTTGAGCAGGACCCAGCAGATGAGGACCCAGCTCGCGCCCACATCCCGGCCCTTGTTCCTCAGCACTGCCTCCAGATGTGGGGCAGCCGCCGGGGGTCGGTGCTGGGTTTGCTACTGGCCAAAGGCAAAGGCCCGGTCCCTGGGCAGCCCCCGGAGAAGCCCCGCTCGAGGAGAGCCCCCTGCTCACAGCTGCCCTTGGGGCCCTGCCCGGGAGCCTGTGGCCAGACCATCGATCCGGGCGCGCTCCGGCTTCTCGCCCAGGGCGGATGGGGGCCCCGTCGAGTGCCTCGCGGACCCCCAGCCTCCTCCTGGCAGCTGCCAGCCCTGTCGCCTCCCGACGAGTGCGTTCGGTTAGTTTTACAACATCCGTGTTCTGCAAATCGCCGGGGCTTGGCCATGGGCCCGTTTGCCCCCTGCAACTCCTGATTAGCCAATTCTCCTCTGAGCCGTTATTTAACCTGAGAGCAAGGTCAGCCCCACAGGCCTGCGATTACCCAGGACCTCACGTTTCCCCTTTTAAATACTGACACAACCTCAGCTTTGTGCCAGCCTTTGGGGACTTCCTCGGAGCCCCACGACCCACCGACCAGTCGTGGCAGCGAAGCAGAGGGCTCTCAACCAGCTCCTGAAAGGGCCACGGGCAAATCGTCTAGTCCTGCTGATTTGGAAGTGCTCAATAGCAGCTGCTGAAGTGCAACGTCACCCCCGGGGCCGCTGGGGACGGAGGGTCCCATCGCCCCCCACCACGGTCCCACCGTATCACCCAGCGTTTGCTCCTCCCGCGGATCAGAAACGTGCACCGAACCCTTTGCCACGGACAGCCCGCCCAGACCCCTCTAGCAGCAGATCAACGCCCCTCCTAGGACTCCTCGTGTTCCTCGGACACCCACCCTCCTCCCTGTTATCCCGCGCTCCACTGGACACCTCCGTTTCCTTTCAGCCTTTTGCAGCTCTTGTTTTTGCAGATTCTCAAGCTTCTGATTGATCTTAATTTAACATATTTGTTTAAAAGGATGCGGAGAAGTTACAGAGGATCCAGAGGTGGGTGACAAAGAAGACGAAGGGCTCGGAAGACCCAAAGCCATAGGAGGACAGGCTGACGGACCTGGGCTTGCAGAAGAGGCGCTTAAGAGGGGACACGAGAGCAGTCGGCACATACCTGAAGGGCTGCCACGGAGAAGGGGGAAAGCAGCTTTTCTCTCTCGCTGCGGAGAGGACGAGGCAGGCCAGTGGCTGGAAGTTGCGGCAAAGTCAGCTTAGATCGGAGATCTGGAAACACGTCTCACTTCGGACTCCCCATCACTGGAGGTGTCAAGGAGAGGTTGCACAGGCACTGGTGCGGGCTGATCGAGGTGCAGTGATGTCTGTGTTGTGCCAAGGGGGTTGCCCAGGCTTGTGGGCTCTGCTGGTTGCCACGCGGGGCTGGGGAGAATTGTTTCCCCTCCTGCTGCTGCGTGTTTCAAGGGGTTTCTTTTGTGCTTCCCCCAGAGACGCCGGGGGCTGCTGCAGCCCGGGCTGGGGAACGGGCGGGCTGTGCCAGCGCTCCTGCTGGGCTCCAACCTGGAGGGTCCTGGCGAGAGGGTCGTGCCGGCTCACACCGATGCCGTATCTGGGGTCAGGAAGGAAGTTTATCCCCCGGTCGGATTAGTATGGACTGGGGATGGTTTTTGCCTTTCTCTGTGGCGGGGGGGGGGCAACCTCTGCCAGGGATCTCAAGATTATTTTTAACAACTTTTGGCATAGCCGGGCACGGGCTCTTGCTGTCCCCCTGCTTCACCTGTGTCAGGTCGGGGTGGTTGTGTCCGGGTGGACTGTGCAATTGCGCTGAGAGCTGGGATGGTGGGTTTGTCCGGGCTGGTTTGGACAGGGCTGATCCTGCCCCAGGACAGCTCAGACTGGACGTGACCTCCGCCCGTCCATGCCAGCCCTACTTCCCTATGGCCATGTGAACATTTTCTTTCTTCTGTTGTTTGATTGGATTGGATTTGATAGCAGCTGCCTTCATTTAATCTCCTCTAAGCCAGGTTGGTTCCCTAACCGGTGTTCCTGGTTCTCTCAGTTGTGGCCTTTTGGGCACCTTGTAAGGCATTCTTAAATAAACCCCATCATCACACGTGGAAGAGTATGCACACACGCGCTCACACACACTCTTTTTGTCCTAGCCGGCTGAGTTTAGTCTCATGCTGCACTACAAGGACGAGGCCGTTTTCAGGTACCGAGCATGTCGGTTAAGTTAAGAGGCTGTGACGTGGATGACTACACAGTCCGGTGGGTGGCGAATTGGCTGGAGGGTCGCACCCAGAGAGTCGTGGTGGATGGGTCGGTTTCGACCTGGAAGGGTGTGGGCAGTGGGGTCCCGCAGGGCTCGGTCCTTGGACCGATACTCTTCAATGTCTTCATCAGCGACTTGGACGAGGGAGTGAAGTGTACTCTGTCCAAGTTTGCAGATGACACAAAGCTATGGGGAGAAGTGGACACGCCAGAGGGCAGGGAACAGCTGCAAGCAGACCTGGACAGGTTGGACAAGTGGGCAGAAAACAACAGAATGCAGTTCAACAAGGAGAAATGCAAAGTGCTGCACCTAGGGAGGAAACATGTCCAGCACACCTACAGCCTAGGGAATGACCTGCTGGGTGGCACGGAAGTGGAGAGGGATGTTGGAGTCCTAGCGGACTCCAAGATGAACATGAGTTGGCAGTGTGACGAAGCCATCAGAAAAGCCAATGGCACTTTATCGTGCATCAGCAGACACATGACGAATAGGTCCAAGGAGGTGATACTTCCCCTCTATCGGGCGCTGGTCAGACCGCAGTTGGAGTACTGCGTGCAATTCTGGGCGCCGCACTTCAAGAGGGATGCGGATAACCTGGAGAGAGTCCAGAGAAGGGCCACTCGGATGGTTAAGGGCTTGCAGGCCAAGCCTTACGAGGAGAGACTAGAGAAACTGGACCTCTTCAGCCTCCGCAAGAGAAGGTTGAGAGGCGACCTTGTGGCTGCCTATAAGTTCATCACGGGGGCACAGAAGGGAATTGGTGAGGAATTATTCACCCAGTTGCCCCTGGGGGTTACAAGAAATAATGGTCATAAGCTAGCAGAGAGCAGATTTAGATTGGACATTAGGAAGAACTTCTTCATCTTTCCTGCCTATGCAGGGGGTCGGACTCGATGATCTATTGAGGTCCCTTCCGACCCCAACATCTATGAATCTATGAATCTGTCAGTCTACATCTAAATCCCCGCTTTGGCCTTTATTCTGTTTGCACCTGGCAAACGGGACTGAGTCACAGTTGCTTGCCCCTACGCCATGGCAGATGCTTAGCTCTGTGATTGATTCTGCTTTTCCCGTCAGGGTGAGATCTGCTGAGCTCTCCCCGGCCTCAATTTGCACTTTCTGAGCTGGGAAACGGCCTCTGAGGTTGGCAAATGCCGGCAGAGGCAGCGCCAGGCCTCCAGCTCGGGTCCCTCAGACTGACGTCCGCGCTGTAACCCGGTGCCCCGTGCACACTGCAGCCACGTACTAGCGGTAGTGCGAGCTGGCATCCATTGTGCACGGTGCTAGGGATGATCTGGGATGATGGAGGGGTCTCTGAATCCAGGGAAGAGCCGGCAGGAAGACAGGCAAGGAAGTGCCCAGGCTGGCAGGGCCAAGCCTGGTCCAGACGGGGGGAAGGCCTGCCGACAGGCCAGTGGGTCCTGCAGAGCTGGGCTGCCCTCCTCCGTGACGCTGGGCTGTGGGGTCCAGGCGAGGTGCGACGCCAAGGCCCACCCTGTACACCGTCTAGACATCATCGTACATCATCGTGCTCTGGGTCCAGGTGAGGACACAGCGCCGAGTGCTGGCATCGCTCCCCCGGAGCTCTGCCTAGCCCCACTGGTGCTGGGCGTCTGCAGGACAGACGCAGGATGGGGCCAAGCCCCTGGGGTCGGGCGTGATGCCTTGCTGACATGCCTGATGCATCGTCCTGACGGCGGTGGGGGGACACGGGTCACGGGGTATCTGCACCGTGGCTTCTGCCTGGAGCAGTCCCGCTGCAGCCCGGGACCCAGTCGTCCGGGCACGTCTCGCTCCACATGCAGGATGCCCCCGACGGGGAGAGCGGTGGGCGCATCTGCTGAGACGCAAAGCCAAGGGTCTCATGCCCCCCAGGAGAGAGGTCCTGCCCCCAGCACACGCCAGCCCCTTTCCACGGCAGCTTGTCACAGCGACTGACCCTGGCTGAGCGAGTGATTCTCAACCAGGAGGCGGGTGCCGTGCACCGTTAGCATTGCTGGGTGTGCACACATGGGTCACAAGATCAATGCAGAGATTCAAACAGAAACTGGCCTGGAGCTGAGGTCTTTCTGAGCTGTTTGAAGCAGAAAAACTGCTCTAGGAGGGTTTTTCTGTAGGGACAAAAAGAGTGAAAACTCTGGCTGTTTTACTACTCCATCCAGGAAGAGCACAGACCATCTGCAGACGCTTCCTCAGCCTGACGAAGGGTGTTTGTGCCCACAAGCTTGCTGAGAAGAATTTTTCCAGCTATTTGAGTTGGTCTAATAAAAGATACCAGATCCACCCGAAGAACCTTGTTTGCCAAAACGAAGAGCTGGCATTTTCCCAGGGGCTCCTCAGGTATCGGGGTGCCTCGAGTCTGGAAAGACTGAGAAACACGGAGCTTGAAGCAGCTTCTGGGCGCAGAAGTGAGCAAGGGCTGGGCTCAGCAGGATGTGCCGCGGTCCCAGGGGCAGTGCCCGAACATCCCTGCGGCCCTGCAGGCATTGCGGCCAGCTGGCACGGCGGTGCCTCCGGGCTGCTGCATTGCTGTAATTAGGGGCTGCTGGAGCCATGCGGGGCCGGAGGTGCCTGACGACAGCATACCGGGGCAGCGCACGGCGGGTGGCTGATGGGAGGTTACCGGAGCTCGAATTCCTCCCGTGACGCAGGTCCCGTGGCGGCTCAGCGGGACCCACGCCCGCCTGGGTCTACCTGCCCCTGGCACCGGGTGCAGCCTCTGTAACACTGCCGCGTCCCTGGTCCCTCCGTCGCTGGCCTCAGGACTGCTGTTCTCAGCTGGCAACGTTTTAAAAGCCCATTTGAAGGGGACATTGCAGAACAGGAAATCCTCAATGGACAGGACCGGGCTGAGACGGGTTTCAGCAGGGGCTCTTGTCCCTTTCCCGGGGCTGGCTTCGGTGACCCCGGGGTTCCTCGGGGTCCTTTGCTGCTTGCTTCCCCAGCGCTGCCCCTGCCCTCCCTCTCCTCTTCCACCTATTGTAGTCAAGTCACTCCATGCCGTCCTCTCACGGCATCTGATGAATGATCTCCAGTTCCTGAAACGGGTGCTCGCTGCGTGTCTGATTTACTCGGTCTAGAAGGTGCGTCTCTACCCTGCCTTCGGCCGGGCAGTGCTGAGGCCCATCAGCGGAGCAGGGCTGGAGGGGGCAGGGGGCCTGGGACAAGCAGCTCGATGTGATTTTCTAGCACGGCCCAAACCCACCACTGAACGCGAGCCCCTGTGCAAGGGAAGAGGGGCCTGTGTGTGGGGAGGGGGCAGGCGAGGCGTGAGCCAGTGGTGCACGGTCTCCACTGCACGGGCTTTGCCGTGTAGCTGGCCCTGATGCTGTGGTGCCCTGAACCGCGGCCCATGCACGGTCAGGGAGGTGCCCCGTGGCGGGCACAGCCCCCCAGGAGGTGCCAGAAACTGCACTCACAAATGCCCCCGGGAGGACAGCCAGCAAGTGCCCAGCGACTGAGCTGGGAGCGCTGTGGCTCCCCCGGCTCCGGAGATCAGCGTGCAGGGAGCAAGTGTTCATGACACCCCGCAAATGCAGAGGGACAGGCAAGTGTGCATCGCCACGGGGCCGGCGCACGCACCACCAGCATCCGCTGGCTGCAGATCAGCGTCCAGCGAAGGCCGAGGGGCCGGCACAGATGCTCTCATGAAGTCAGAAGCCTAATCCAGAGCTGGCCACTGCACACGGGACGAGCATCTCTACAGGTCTCCCCTGCATAGCACAAGGCAGCGCCTGCCCGGCGTTGCCCTCCTGCCGCGGCTGGTGCCTGGCAGCGCGGAGCTGCTTGTGACCACGTCCCATGGCTCGGGCTCATTGTCTCCTGGCCCGCTCCAGGCCCCGGGCGCTTGTGCGGGTTCCTGTTTGGCAAAGTAAAGCAAACAGAGATGGGAGATGCGTCTGTAGCACAGCAGCAGACCGATCCCCTTCCTGTCTGCAGCTGCCTTTGTGCAGGGGCCTGACAGCCTGCTCCCTGGCAGCCCTCGCGAGAGGGCCGACGGACACGACCGGAGAAGTCGCTGGGGAGAGGTCCAGGGCAGATCGCCCCCGAGCCCCCGCAGACAAGCCCCTTGCACCCACACCTGCACGCCAGCCCCTCCTCACTGCTGCGCTGGCTTGGCTCCCAGCTGCATGGCCTGCCCAGGTGGGAGCTGCTGCTTGATGTGCCCATAGCAGGGGCTGCATCCAGCCCACCCCAGTGCTGCCTCTCCCGTGCCTGAGGCTGGTGACCCCCCTCTCTCCTCCAGCGCCGGGATGTGTTAGGCATGGGTTAAGCATGGGCCAGGACTCGTTCTGGTGACCCCTTTGCTCCTATCTTGTTTGCTTCTGTGCCTTTCCCAGCACTGTCACTCCCTTCCTCTCTTCCCACCTTTGTGTATGAATCACTCACTCCACTTTATCCTACATAAGAGCTGCCACGCGCTGGGTCAGGCCCTAGGTCTGTCCTCTCTGTGTCACACAGGGCCGCGAGTGGAGGCTGAAGGGAGAGCAACTGGGTCTGAGCAGGGTTTCCCCTGTTCCTCTCCCCCTCGCAGCCTCCAGCATTTGCGGTCCAGGAAGGTCTGATGCAGAGACGGTGCCCCTCACTCCCCTGCACAATAGCGACCGATGCCCCTTTCCTCCAAGCACGTGTCCAGTCCCTTTTTGAATCTGGGCTCAGGTTAGGTGCGCCAGACCCCACGGCCTGACAGGACAGGAGACAGGGCCCCGTCCGCTGGCTTGTCTGGGACAGGATGATGTGGGGAACTGTGCCAGTAACAGGCACTGAGGCAAGCCAGCTGGGGAGAGTCGCTGCGTGAGACCATAGGTCCATCTTGCCCAGATGTGCGTCACGCAGGGGCAGGTAGTAGATGCGGAAAGGGAGAGGGCTCAGGCTCTGACCAAGGTTTCCCCCCGCCCCATATTCCTCTCTCCCTTGCAGCTTCCACCTAGGAGATCTAGGCTTTTGAGAGTGGGGTTGCAGATGGCATGGTGCATCCTCACATATAACGCAACACCCGTTTTTCTCTGGTTAAAAAGAAGCTAAAAGCTTTACTAATATGCCACGGGCCTGGAGCTATACTTTTCAGCTTAAGAACAAAGCAAAAGAAAATACTTTATTGGATTGTGCATTAATTTGCTTTATCATCTATTATGTATAACACACAACCAGGCAGCTAATCAAATACATTGAACCAATCTAATGTATCATGACAGTGCATCTGATGCTTCACTGAATGCCATTCCCACCCCTGAGCTAATGTCCACCTGAATTAACATTTCCACACCTGAGTTAATGTCTCTAGCTAGAGCTAACAGTCTGCAGGGCTGTGAACCAGGCGCTGTGGCACCAGGAGCAGCTCTCAGACAGCAGGGTTGCAGGAGTCATAGCTTGATTAAGGGAACCATTAAAGACCATTAAAAAGGAAAGGGTTGTTAACACCTGTGGTGTTTGGAAGGAATCAGGTGCTGTATAATACTAAGCCATCAAGTGTCACTGCCCAGCACTGGGATGGAGCAGGAATCAAAGCGAGTGCAGCTCACCCCTGCATCCTCTCTGGATCCCACCCTGGCCTAGGGAGGCCAGACGCCGAGGCCGTGCCCCAGGCTCCCGTGCGCAATAGCTGCTGATGCCCCTTTCCTCCAACCACGCGGCCGACCCCTTTGTGCGCCTGGCTAAACGCCCGGCATCCCCCACATCTGATGGCCACGAGCTCCACGCAGACACGCTGGGTGAAGACTTCCTTCTCTGAGGTTCAAACTTACTTCCTGCTCGTTTCATAGTAGGACCTGAGACCTTGTCTTGTGAGAGACAGCAGACCATGAATCCCTATCAGTTTAATATTGTATAACCCTGTTCTTGTCCCCCGTCCAGCATCTCCTCTCTAAACTGAACAGGCCTGGCCTCTCTCGTCTCTCCTCACATGGCACACATCATCTCTCCCCTCCATGCCACTCACTATCCTTATTGCCTTCTCTGGACCTTGTGAGTCCTTCTGTGTCCTCCTCGAGGTGTGGGGACCAGAACTGGCAGGGTTCAAGGTGTGGACTGTTACCGGTCAGCTCCGTGTTCCCGAGGGAGCCCTGGCACCCAGCTTACTGGACTCACAAAGGACTTTTTCTATCTCCCCTCCCCACCACACCCACACCCACCCCTCATCTACTCAGAACTAAGCAGAAGAAAAGTTTACTAGGCATCTCGGGCCGCACATTCCCCGGTCCCAGTCTGGGAGGCCTATTTCAACTTGATGGACTAACTCGGTTGCCGGGTTGGGGAACGCTGAGGCAAGAGACCGAGTCGGAGCGGGTACGGGCGACATTTGAACAGTGGTTCGGGGTTCATCACAGCGTCCAGCCCGTGGGAGCCCAGACCACAAATGCTGTCATACTTTTCCCGGGATGACTGGTGGAAGTCGTCCCCACAACGTTGATGAACGCCCCAAGTAACCAGTCCCCTTCAGTCTGTTAAAAGACTGCAGTACGATCTGAAAGTCATGCTGAGCTGAGGCTTGTTCACAAGAGGTAAAACACACAACACCGGTGCTGACTGCACGGTGCCAGCACGGCTAGGCCAGCTGAGAAGCCCTTCCAGTATGTCTCCTATAGTCATAATCATTTCAAGCTGGCTCCTAGCTGTCTGGCTACTCCTTAAAACCTGATGTTTTCCTGGTTGTTCATCAGTTTCTTGAGCTGTCCCAAACCAGAGAACCCCTTGGCACTGAAACAGGTAATTCATTTAAATTGAACCTGTTTCTATGACAGGATTTTCCCCGTCAGTTATAGCTTGGGACCCTCTTGATTGACACAGTTAAACAAATGCTTTGAAGAGGCTGGACTAAGGGTGTAAGAAAGCTGTAAAGCAGCACACAGTGTGCTTCAAGAGGGAGCAATCTCTCTGACACCACCGCTGTCGTTCTCGAGAAGCTGGGAGAGACAGATTGTCTCCCTTCAACCATCGATCGATCGTGCTGGGAACTTTGCCTGTCAAGAAATCACCCGAGTGCCCTGGGACGGGGAGATCCCAGCTCTCGCTCTCTCACCCTCTTTCTCTCTCTAGGCATAGCTTTCTGAACCTGAATTGTATTAGTTAAGCTTGAGCTAGGTTTCCCCAAATACTCAATGAAACCAGGGTAATATTGTCGTTGTTTTGTTTGCTTTCCCTTGCAGGGCTATTACTACTAGTGCCATCATACATTTCATACGCTCAGCAATCAATAACTTTTATAGTCACACTGGTGGTAACTGGGTGAATTTTCCTTCTCCGCTTCCCCTTCCCCACTTGCTCTGCAGCAACGCTTCTTGTACCTAAGCCAAAGATCCCTGTGAAGCCCAGAAATACTGCGGGGCCCGCTCCCCAAGAGGCGACCACTGCTAGGACAGTTAGGGCAAAAGACTGGGACGTGCTGAGGTTGAGACGCGTAAGGGGATCAGCTTGCACAGGCTGATTGACCCCGTTTGGCTCGGACGTGCCTGATGCACTGAATGCTGGCCCGTGAGGGTGCCAGCTGGACGCCCAGCCCGGCTCAGAGGTCTTCTGTTCACCGGTGTGCGGGGGTCTCGCTGCAGTTTACTGTTGCCCCGATGGACTGATTCCTGGCATATGAAGGTGTCGCACACGTGCATGCATGCGTGCGTGCGTGAGCACACCCCAAAGTGCTGGGCAAATCTGGTAACATGGACACACCATGAATTTATAAAGGAGCATCATGATGCTGGCAGTTTTTGTTAGCAATTCCCTTCCTAATAATCCTGAACATTTTGTTTGCTTTTTTGACAGCTGCTGAGCCCGGAGCTGACGTTTGAGCAACCTGTCCACAAGGACTCTCAGCTCTTCCCCACGTGGCAGCAGCCAGCGTAGAGCCCATCACGGTGTAGGTATAGCTTGGGTTATTTTGGCCCATGTGCACCACTTCCCACTGAGCTACCCCAAATTTCATTGGCTCCATCATGCCAGAGCCATCTGTAGCTCCCCGCTCTGTGCTTTCACAGCCGCTGATGCACTGAGCCCGGGCTCAGGCAAGCTTGTGCTCTGCATACATCTCATGCCGTGGGTCTGTGAGGTACATCTACCCTGCCTTCAAGCCTCCCACCGGCACAGCTGATGTTCCCAGCCCATGCTGCCCTGCCTGGCAGCTTCCCCTGCTTGCAGGGTGCATGCGTCAATCAACCCCTTCCCAGGCAGGAAGCAATGCACAGGCTCGCACATGACAGCCAAGGACTCACCCTGCTCTGGGGCGCTCGTTTGCCCCCAGACAGACACAAGGAGCAAGGGTGCTGGAGCCGTGCAGGGCAGCACCCAAGTGAGAGCTCCTGGACTCCTTCCCCACCAAGCCCCCAGGCTCATTAAATGTAGTGCAAATGCAGCCTCCCAGCACCGGCCGAAACCAGCCCAGCTCCCAGGCTTCCCCTTTTATAGCACCAGCCTCATTAGGCCGTATCACCTGAGCCCGCCTCACCCTCCCCAGACTGCAGCCACCTGTGGCAGCTCCTGGCTCCAGGAGGGGTTACCCCTTCCCCTGCAAACAGCCAGGCAGCGTGTCCCCCCACCAAGCAAGGCAGGGCACCAGTGCAGCTGGTGCGAGCCGGGGCATTGCCCTGACCTCTCGTGCCACTCGCCCCTCCTTGCACAGCTGAGGTGCACTTGAGCTCATGAAAGCTTGTGCTTTCTATATCTCTTCCTTAGTTAGTCTGTAAGGTGCAAATCCACCTACCTTCTGCTTAAGACAGCCAACCACCCCTCTCCCACCCCCACCACGGCACTGCGCCTGCGCCTGTGCCTGAGTTAGACGGCAGCTGACACGGGGCCAGGGCAGAGGCTGGCTGGGACCGAGGGCGCCCAGGCCTGGGGAGGTGAGATGCGCCCCGAGGACCCCAGCCGGAGTCCCTCTCACATGGCAGGGGGAGCCAGCGCGTGCCCAGTTGCTGCTGCTGCGACCCGGGCTGCGGCTGCTGCGCCCCGGGCGGGGGCCCTGCCGTAGGTGTCCTGCAGCTGTACCCACGTGTGCCCAGCGCTCCACGGGGACGGGGGCAAGGAGATGGGGCACACTTGGAGGGGATGGGCACTATGGGGATGCTGTAGCACGTTGCCTGAGCCTGTCCCCACTGTGACTCCCTGGCTCACCGCCTGCTTGAATCGGGTGCGTTGCAAAGACCCAGCGCAAGCCAAGCCCTTGCCCCGCGCACGCTGCCCATGGGACTACATGCTCGGGGGCACCACAGAAGGGGAAGTGCTGGGCAAACTCCTTAATGGACCAGGCTGCTTGCCCAGCCTAGAGACCCGTGCCTCTGCGTGCCACCCCAGGAGCTGGCCCTTCTTCTGGACCGGCCATGCCCAGCGCCTTCCCAAAGCCTCCTCCCCGGGGAGTCAGGCTTCTCTCTGCACCTGACCAGGGCCTTGTTGGGCGCAGGGCACCGGGAGAGCCTTGCCCCCCATCTGCCAGCATCCGGCCGAGCTGTCCCACTTCGTCCCGGCCCAGGGAGTCCTCCGGCTGCGACCGTGGTGCTGCCGTGGGCGGCAGGGACCAAGGTGGGGAGGTATTCTTGGAAGCTGTCACAGCGCAAAATAAAAGCCGGGAGATGAATGGAATGAAACCAGGTCAGCAGCGAACAATGGGCCGGCCGGGCCGACGCACGCGCCTGCTTCCCGGATGACTCAGTCGATGTTTCTAAATGGAAAGGAAACGGCAAAACTTGGATTTCAGAGGCATGGGCCTGTTTGCATTCATCTCAGGGAACTCGCCCAAGAGCAAAACCTTGCGGTCGGCCAGGCAGGCTGTCCACCTCCATTCGGCGCGGCTCGCCCCGGCTCCGTCTGCACCGCACGAGACGTCTGCATGGGGAAGAAGCGTTACAGGCAAAGAGCTTATCGACAATTGTGCGCTGAAACAAATGCCGTCGCAGGCACCTTCCCTTTGGGAGTCGGGGCTTTGTGCCGTCAGGTCCCGTCGTGGGAAGCGCGGAGCGCCATGCGCAGAGCTCCTTCCAAGCGTGCCTGAGCGGTGCGCCAAGGGCCGAGCAAGCCTGGCTTTATTTCACCATCTCACCGTCCTCCCACCCCTCGGGCCGTAATGGCATCATCACTATTTAAATAGCTTTGCAACCAATTGCTTCATTTAGGTGCCAGAATCTGCATATTTCCCAGCAGAGCAAAAAGGCTGCTCCGATCCCCCAAGTGTCACACGCGTGTGTGTAGCACGCTGGGGCCTTTCAGCCACGCGTGCAGAGCAACCTTGCACCCCATCCTTATGCCCGGTTCAGCCGCTGTAGTACGTGGAGGAGCCCGTGGAGCGAGGTGCTGTGCCCTCGGGGCAGGTGCTGAGCTCCCAGGTGGGTCTCCTGGTCATGCTCCAGCTGCCCGGGCTCAGAGCAGCTTAAGCACTTCCCTGCCCTAAACTCCAAAGCCTCTTTACACCCCAGGGATCTGCTCGTATGGTGCCACAAGTAGCCTTAAGTGCTCACAAGTGGCTTATTGCTCAGCAGCTGGGGGGAGGGGGAGCTATTGAGGCTGCTTTGATGCTCACCCCTACTGCGGCACCAGGCGGGCCGGGGCAGTGGGTCCAGGAAACTGCCACTGAGCTTGGGCAAAGGTAAGCCGTGCTGCAGGGAGGATCCCCTCGTGGCTCCTCCACCCTCCCGCCAGTGATGGGGCTGCCCCTGCCTGGATGCCTGCTGCCACGCCACGCCACGCCACGCCAGCTCCAGGCGAGCAGCAGCTGGGAGCGGAGGGAGGGGAGCGTGTCTGCCCCGGTGCTCAGCGTGTCTGGCCTGGGGGGGCAGGACCTCCACGTGGCACGAGCAGCTGCATCAGCACAGGCCTCTTTGCATCTTCCCAGCAGCCGGGCTGGGCCAGCCTCACTGCCACACGGCGCGGGCGGCCGTGCAATGCCCAGCACCCGGGCAGGAGCAAAGGGCTGGGCAGCAGGAGGTGCCCGCAAGCTCTGCTCCTGCCCGGGTTGCAGGTCCGGCCTGCGAGCTTCAGCAGGTGTTGGTCTGCATGCTGCAGGCCACACGAGCGGCTGCTGGGAGACGCCTCAGCCCAGGGTCAGAACGGACGGGAAAGCCGACGTTGCAGGGAGTGGAGAGGTGCAGCTGGTGCTCGGGCCTGCACGCTGGGGGCACGAGAGGGCAGGGCTCTGGCCGCTAGAAGGGAGCAGGGGGCTCTTCACAGCGCTCACGGCTCAACCCTCCTCTCCCACCTGGGCCAGACCCGTGCCCCTCATGGCGGGGTGAATCTGTCCCTTCAGCAGACAGGTCCTGACACCGGCGCTCCCAGGCACAGCATGGCCCGTCTCTGCACGGGGAAATCTGCCCCAGACACAACCCACCTCCCGCGCTCAAACCCCATCCCGCTCCCACGCAGCCGGCAGGCCCCCGACGGGTCCAGAGCCCACGGGGACAGCACGGTGACGGCACCCTCGCTGCAGCCCGCAGCGCTCCCGGGAGCAAGATGGCTGGGAGCCCAGGTGCGCAGGGACCCGGTGGCAGCCGGGCTGGCAGGAGGCAGCCATCTGCTCACCTTGGCAGCGCCAAGAGACCCTCGCCCGGGCGTGGGTCCAGGGGTGCAGCAGGGCAGTCGCACCCCCTCGGTTCCTGCTCCACCCAGGCTTTGCACCCGGCTGCCGGGAGGGGCAGAGGCTTTGCTGTTCAGCAGTGATGCGGGAGTCGCAAGATATCATGGCTCGTTAAAATCTACCTGACTCCTGCTAATTTCACGCCATGGATATGAGCAGCCCTCTCTCCTTTGTAATGTCCCGACGTCCCGCTCTTCAAACTACTCTTCCTTCTGCAAGTCTGCTGCCCGTCAGCCATTCCTGGTGATTCACGGCCCCGCGGTCTGTTCTTCGCTCCAGCTAAAAACCTTCCCTCAGGGGTGGTCCTATGAACTCAGTCATACAGAAATGGGGCTGGCAGGGACCTCCACAGGTCTCATCCATGCCAACCCCTGCCCGAAGCAGGCTCAGCCCTGTGCAAACCACCCCCGACAACCGTAATCGAAGCCCCGGCACAGCACAGACCGGACACCCAAACCTGTGCAGGGTGTCCCAGGGCCACCTCTCCCAGCTTAGCAGAAATCAGAGCCAGACCTTTGGCAGCCAATTGACACCAGCTGGGAGTTTCACGGCTCTGGGCAATGGTCCCCAGCTGCCTCAATTAGAGCTCATTAGTTGCCCACGGCTGGACCAAGTGGGGCAGGGCTCAGGTGCGCGGGCTGTGCCTGTCCCTCGCAGCACTGGAGTACCAGCTGATACGGTGCCAAGGTACTGGCGTTCCAGCCCTCGTGCACGTGCGCAGGACCCCCTACGCTCAGTGCAATCGCTGTGCGAGGGCATCCCTCGGGACCACGGGAACCCCATCCCTTGCTCTGAGTCCTGGCGCTGCACGAGCACAAGCAGCAGAGTGCATGCCGGCCCAAGGCACAGGGCTGGCATAGCGGGCTCAGGCCCCCGCGCAGGGCTCGGCCGGGCAGGAGGGCACAACTCCCGTCCAGTTAGCAGCTGCAAGAAATGAGCCCAGCCCGTCTGGCCCTGGCTGCCCGGGCGTCTGGCAGAGTCTCAGAGGGGAAGAAATCACATCTCTAACTGAAGCTGTTGTTGAGGCATCGATCATATCTGCATACACAGCGGAGGATGAGATGAGAGTGGCGGCGGTGCAGGGGGTGTTGCAGGAATGGTTCGGACTCTGCCAGCTCGTGCCCTGCACCGGCGGTCATGTCACTGACCGCTGCAAAGCAGGCCAGCCCGGGGCAAGGGAGGCGCCGGGGGCAGAGACGGGCGGCTGGCTGGACAGGTTCCCTGCGTGGGGCTGCCACACCTGCCCACCGTGGCACGTGCAGGCATGGGGAGGGCAAGGAGGACCCACTGCCCGTGCCGCCAAGGCCCGGTGCATGCTGTGCTCCTCACCATGTGAAAACCACAGCCCCGCCGGGCTCCCTGCCAGCTTCCCCGCTTCGCTCTGGGACAGCGGGGCCTTCTCCCCCCGGCTCTAGGGCTCAAACCCTCACCGTTCCTCCCACGCCATCAGGTGCTGGGGGCGGAGGCCAAGTGATCTCGGTCGTCACTCCCCTGAACTTGCTCTTCCAGGGCTCCCGAGCTCAGTGCCATGCAGCGTGCCCCAGGGCCAGCCGCTCCGCCCTGCCCGGGGCACGGGAGGAGCGCTCCCCCGATCAGCCGCCCAGTCTGCTCCGTCCCTCCTGCACGACTTGCACTGCTCCGGGTCCCCGTGCTCATCCAGAGACGACTGCCCCAGGTGGTTCTGCCCTTTCTAGCGCCTCTTTGCCGGGTCTCCCATCCATCGCTACCTGAGCGCTCTGCCCTGGTGCTGGCACCAGAGTTTGTCCCGACTGTGCAGGAGCGACCTGTCACTTCGGCTCTGTCTCGGCAAACAGAGTGCTGCTGCTGGGACGGCGTCGGCTCCAGCCTCCCGTGCAGGTGGGCATAGCTGATCCGGATGACAGCAGCCATCCCAGGGCCACATTTGCCTTCCCTGCAGCCCTCCACCGTGCGCCTCCTGCCCTGTGGCATGCACACAGCCCAGGCGCCGTCCATGGAGCAGTTAAGAGCTATCCGCAGGTCTGTGCTTAAATGAGGCAGCACACGGGGCTGGAGACTGCGTCAGAGCAGGCAGTGCGCGCGCCGTGACCGTGGCCCGTCCTGCTGGCCGCAGCGCCGCCTCGTCTCCTGCCTGTCGGGCTGCATCCATCTGTCCTCCTGCAGCCTGGGCTGGGACTGCGAGCTCCCCGGGGCAGGTGTTTGTGCAGCGCGGGGCCCGCTCAGGGCAGGGGCTCTGGGCAAGGCAAGGAACCAACAGCAGCAATTTGGGTGTGAAAAGCTGGCATGGTGGGCAGGGCAGGCTGCAAGCCCGCTGCTCCCGGGAGCCGCACATGGCTGGGCACGTCAGGCTGCAGACGCTGGCCCCACAGGGCAGGTCCCAGACATGGGGCCACAGCACCAGCGACAGGTACCAGGTGTGCGGCCAGCCACCGCTGCAGGAGGGGCTCTGCAGTACCTTCATCCCCAGGAACGGGGCGGCTCCGGCTGAGCTGCCTGGCACTGCCCACGAAGCCTGCACGCAGCCCTGGGGCAGGTGCCGCACCGGGGATGGAGCTGACGCTTGCTGGGGGCAGAGCCCCGGCGCGTGGCTCCCAGGGCAGCTCCCTGCTGTTACGCTGCGCACCCCAACACGGGCCCAGGCGGCCCTGAGTCCCGCTCTGGGCACGGGCCTGGCCTGCTCGTGGCTCAGCCCGTGTCCTGTCGAGGGCGGTGGGCAGACGCCCGCCGACATCCGCCGGTTCACGGCCAGGCCAGCCAGGCCGAAGTGCTGCCTGCGTCAGGGGTGCGACGCCTGCCTCCGCAAACATCCCCCTGGCGGGGGGCGCGGCACGGCCCCTCCGGGGAGAGCACAGCCAGCAAGCGTGTGTTTGCACAGATGTGACCGCACTGTTTACAAGCACCACGGCGCTGACCCACTTACGCTGCAATCATATGACTCACCGGAGAGCCGGCTCCCGGCTGTGTCCGAGGCACGGACGGCAGAGCCCGGCTTCTGCTCTGAGCCGGAGATGCCAGCTGTGCTGCCAAGGGCTCGGCAAGCCCCATAGTGAGAGCTAACGCTCCTGCAGTTCGTGGGAACCCTGACCCCGACTTCTGCCCGGGGGTCCTGTCACGGCCGTGTCAGCTTGGAGGGGCCCAGCAGCAAGCACCGCCGTGCTCTTGGCTGCAGCGCACACACCTCGCAGCTGGGCTCCCCCGTGCCCAGCCCTGGGGCATCCCCGCTCGGCACTGGGGCGGTGGCTACCTGGCATCGTTAGGCTCGGACCCACCTAGGGCTGTGCAGACAGGCTTGGTCACACAAGGATAACGACTGCCACGAGAACAGGAGGCCGGGGCCGAGGCTGGTGGAAGTGGCCTCTGGGGCTGCACGGACCGGGATCTCAGCAAAAGTGAACCGCGTCGCATCACCGCAAAGCGTCGCATCCGAACTGCCACGGGGGAAGCAGGGGCGCAGCGGGGTCAGCGTCCGGCTGCTGCGGGGGTTATCGAGGTGCACCCAAGGGATCCAAGGAAGATCTGGAGAACTTGCATCTCGGGTTTCAGACCTGCTGACCTTGGCCAGAGAGCAAGCTGAGCCACGAGGGCTGGCTTCAGGAGGTCTTGAGTCACTGAGGTGGGGGGATACAAGAGACATGGAGGAAAGCAAGTACCGCAGTAGTGAGAAAGGCTACAAGAGACACGGCAGATGCCGGGCATGTCGATTGGACCGCCGTCTGGGGCGAAATAATGGAAGTGCTGGTACGGACTCAGGAAAATCTTCCTCGCTGCGGGGCAGTTGGAGCGTGGAGGGGGACCAGGATGCCATGCAACCGGGAGCAGTGGGGACGTGACTGGGGTCAAGCCCCTTCAGCTGGCAGTGGACGGAGCAGCCTAACCCTCGGCATCCCATTCATAAATCCCACGTGGAGCCAGCCCTGAAACCCCAGCCCGACCAAGCCTCGGGGCTGAGGGAGAAGATGCGACAGACCACAGTGCCACTGGCATCTGTGCCAGAGCCGCACCACCAAGCACGCACGGCGGGTGCACACGGGACCGTCCCGTCCCGGCTGCCTTTAGCATTGTGCTTGTCTTAGCAACCCTTGCTGGGGCAGGCAGCGTGGTGGTGTCACCCCGCACCCCTGCACAGCAGACCGTGCGGTACCAGTCCGAATTCATGGCCCGCAGCTAGCCAGGGCCTGCTGCTCCTGCACGCTCCCTGCAGACAGCCGAGCACCAGCCCCAGTGCTCAGGACCTCACAGCATGCGCCCTGCCAGTAGCACAGAGCCGCTGGACTGGCCACGCCAGACCCCTCCGCTGCCAGGTGCGGAGCAGTGACGTGGGCGAGGGGCTATGCCAGCAGGGCCCAGCTGCCTACGGGCGATGCCAGCCCTCTGGCAGGGCAGGTGTCGTGTGGGCCGCGGGTCAGGTGGGACTGAGCACCATCCCGAGGACATTGGCCTGGCTGATCCCACATCCAGCCACGGTGAGGTGACCCACATCCCCCGGCACGGCATGCAGCCCCACTGAGCCAGCAGCGCAGCGCGTCAGCCCGGCGTGACTAACACGTTATAAAAGCCTTGCCGAACAATAGCCGCGGTTTACATAACGCCGGCAGCAGGGACACGGCCGGGCTGCAGACTGCCAGTCCCCTGCTGTTATGTAGGACACGCATAACTGGCTGAGCCGTCTGGGGAGAGTGCCCTGGCACTACCCTGCCATGGGGCTGCAGCGCTCGGCACAGACGGGGCGCCGTGCAGAGCAGCCCGTGGTGGAGGCGGCATGGCAAAGAGCTTGGGAGAGGGAGAGCCCGGAGCTGCAGCTCCTCGCCTGCCGTGGCTGGTCGAGGTGCCTGAGGACCCGCAGGGCTCCGGTGCTAGAGAGAGAACGCGGGCATCTCCCTGGAGGCCGAGCTGGGTCTGCTGGATGACTGGTCAGGGACAGGGAGCCTCTCCCCTCTGCCACCTTGGTCTGGTCCTGCGGGCCCAGCTCACAGGGCAGGGGCGAAGTGGGGCTTGGTGCCAGGCCGGCTGCCCTCAGTGCTGTGCGTCTGGCACAGAGGTAGCTACTTGGGCTGGTGCATGCTACAAAGGGGAAGAGGAGGGCACCTGGCTGAGCATGCAGACAGGCCCCAAGCTCAGGGACTGCCCGGGGGGCTGATCTGGTCTGAGCTCTGTACAGTGCCAAGTGCAGCCGGCAATGCCGTAGCGACAATGCTATGGCACCGCAAGGAGCCGCGGTCCTCCCTGCAGGCGTGCTGGGCTGGATTCCTGCTTCCGCCAAGCCCCGATGGCACCATCGCAGCCTCGTCTGCCCGCCGCCTCTGCCACGGCCCGGGGAGCGCTGCAATCTCAGCTGGCTTCTTTGCAAGAATTCAGGGACAGTTCCAGTTCCCCACTGATCCCCCTCCTCGTACACTCAATCCTGACCCATTTCCCAGTGATCCTCCAGCCCCTCTTAGCAGTGCAGTATTACCCCCATCCAAGTCAGACAAAGAGGCAAGAGACAGGTCTGTAACCACCTTGTATTGATTTAACCCTAGGCACATAAATCAGCACTTGTCTCTATGCCTATCTGCAGCAGCACAACACCGATCCCACCTCGACTGGCTTGAATTTGCTGAGGTCTTCCCAAACTCCCCCCGTTTATACCCCACCTCTATTGAAATAAATATTCCAATTGGTGTTATTCAAATGGCTTGTTTCACTGAGGCTTTGGGCCCTGGACTGCGCCAGCTTTCCGGCGGCCTTGGCAGATTTCCCCTAGCTGGGGTCTGCGTCCTTGGGAAAAGTGCAGCTCTGGGGGAGGCATCTCTCTCCCTCTCCACCTGGGAATGCGACCTGCCACCTTCTGCTTTCACGAGGCCAGTTGCAAAGTCTGCAAAGGGTCACTCTGGGACAGGCTTTGTGGTCTGCCTTAACCACACGCCTGCAACTTAGCTGCAGTGGAGTCGTTAGCAGGGTCATTAGCGGAGCCGCTTGAAAGTGGCCAAAGCTGTCAACAGGGCAAGGAAGCGTGGAGCTGCCCACAGACAGCCCCACTGGCATCAAAAGGCGAAAGGGCGGCGGTTGCTTCCAGCTGCTGTTACACACTTTCCCAACAAGCAGTTATTCATTCTTGGCCGAGACTCAGAGTAGAGACTGGAAAAGCAGACTCTGATTCTACCTTCCCAGCTACTGCTTGTGATTTAAATGCAAGGCTGTTGACTACTGATTGGAGACCAGCTTAAGCTCATAGTTTCATCGTCGGTCGGGTCGGAAGGGACCTGAGCAGATCATCCAGGCCAACCCCCTGCTGTGGCAGGAAAGAGTACGACCCCAGCAAGGCGTTCATCCAGCCTCCTCTTAAAGACCCCCAGGGTAGGAGCCAGCACCACTTCCCTTGGAAGTCGGTTCCAGATCCCAGCTCATGCCACTTCTAGCTGCGGTTTTGGCTGGGTCCGTAGTCTGCTCTGGCCAGCGTGGTCTATCAGTCACCGACCACGTCCACAGCCCCCAGCAGTGCACGGGGTGGCAGCCGGCCACGCAGGTTGGGACCGAGTGATGCTCTGCACTTGTTGCTGCGAAGCCACACGTACACCTGCTGCAATTTGGGGGATTTTTTAAAAGCAACGTTGGATTGATTCACCGTGCCACCGCCATCCTCCTTCCCACGCCCGCCACGGAGCAGCCTGTTCCTAGCACCAAGTCGCCTTCCTCACACGCTACGGTGATGAGAAACCCAAGGGTCGGCCCCTGGTTGCTCGTGGCTGTGAGCCCTGCAGACGCGCTGCAGGCAACGCCGTGAGCCCTAGGTGCGCCCGGCCTGACCGCAGCTCGACAGTCCGAGGGAGAGCGGTGCCTCTGGACCACGGGGGCTGGGCATGGCTGCTGCATCCGCCGGCGGCCGTGGCAGGTCAGGGGGCATGCCAACCATCCCCCAGGGCTTCACCATGAGGCAGGAGCAATGGGTACATCCATGCAGAGGAGGCCCAGGGAGCTCACAGCAAGCGTGAGTTTGCTGTCAGGGAAGGCCTCAGCGACATAACCAGCACAGTCTGGTCATCACAGCAGGGCCATGGGAGGCAGGACAGGGGCCACAACCGTCTGCTTCCCTCCGCCTGGGCAAAGCTCCCCCGTCTGTCCGTCTGTCTGAAACAGCAGGGCGGCTCAGCCCTGCCTTCAAGCAAAGCCAAACACAAGCTTCACGACACGTTTCCCTAGATGCAGACCTGGCTGGCCCCCCGGGCTCGGGGCACAGGTACCCTCCTTGGCCTTTGCCACTGTCTGGGGTGGACGGCTCAGTCCTGCTGTGCCCCCAGGCTCTCCCCGTGCAGGGCCAGCCCTGCTCCCGCCTGCCTGGCGCAGACTCCGCCCGGGCCCCCTTGTCTGCCGTGACCATGCTCAAAGCCAGTTTAGAGGATTAATTTAGAGAGGATTACCCTGGATACACCTGACAACTTCCAAGGTCTGCCTCTGATCTTCCCCCTCCCTGGTCCCAGCATCCAGCCATTCCCCCTGCCCAACGTCCGCGCACCCCAGACATGGGAGCACCCCGCCACTTGGCTCGCCCCTCTCCCAGAGCATGGGGACAGCAAATGCTCTGGTAGCTCAGGCCCCCAAATGTCAGCGCCCCTTTGTCACACGCTAGCGGACACCACCCATGCACACCCTCACCCCCACCCCAGAGCCCCTGGGGCCGCGGGGCAGAGGGCAGCAGCAGGCGGGTGCGCGCGTGCTGTGCAGAGCGCTGCGCTCAGCCGAGCCTGCCAGCGACCGGATCACAGGGGTGCTTTCCCACGCCCGCACGGCACCCTCGGCTCGGGATAGCATGCGGCGCCCTCTCCTCCTGCCCAGGCACTGCGCAGAGCACCGAGGCTGTCCTCTGCAGCCGCACGCACTGCCTTGCCCACCTTGCGGCTTGGCACCACGGTGCAATGCATGCTACCAGGCCGGGGGCCAGACCTGTGGGGAGGGTCGGGGGCCCCTGTAGCTGTGGAGCTGCAGCAACTGGCTCCCCAGCCCGGGTAGTGGAAGGCTGTGCTGGTGCCAGTCGCTCCAGCAGCAGCCTGGGATCGCGGTCCAGCGGCTGCTGGCCATGCCCGGGTTGGGGAAGAGCCCGAGTCCTGTGCCCTGCCACGGTGCCTGCATGGGGCAGCTCAGCGAGGGGCCTGGGCTTGCTGCCTTGGGGTGCTCCTGACATCGCAGAAAGTGCCAGCACCCCACTCGCACGTACACCCGCTGCTGCATGCTCCAAGCAGGATTCGGCCCTCCAGTCCTCTGCAGGGAGCCAACAGGGACCTTGCACCTGCCAGACGGCCGGGCCTGCTGCTCGGAGGCACACGCGAGCGCAGTGTGACCATGCTGACGGCCCCAGCATCGCTGATGCCATCTCTGCATCTCTAAAGCTCTTCGGCTAATCCCTGGGCTCTGTCGTGACACCCGAGCGCCTGCACTGATGAGGCACGTTCGGTGCTCGCGCATGTTCTTCTTCAGCCCTGACAGCCCGTGGGGTCTGTTCTGCTGGTGCTGGGCACAGCTCTGTCAGCCGCGGGACGGTCGCAGGGGTCACGGGAACCCAAACCCGGCCAGGCGCAGGCAGCTCGGTGAGGCAGAGACGCTGGGGGAGCCTGCACGCCTGCTTGCCATGAGCGGCAGGGAACCAGGTTCAGCCCTCGCAGGCAGAGGTGAGGACGTGCCGTCAGATCCACGCAGCCCAGAGCCGGGGGCTGGAAGGTCTGCAGTAACAAGGCAGATGCTCACTCCCACCCCCCCCTTGCACCCCAACACGAGAGAGAGTTTGCTTCATTTGGACACAGCAATAGGCTCCCCGTCCTGAACGCATGGAGATGGTAGCGATGCTACAAGGGGGCAGGAGAAGGGTTACAAACCAGTGAGCAGTGAAGAGAAACGCGATAGGGAGAGCTGTACTGGCGACTGTCTCTCCCCGTGCCAGAGCTGGGGGTCCCGTCACCACTAGCAGGTAGTAAGCTACAGGCAGCGCTTTGTCACCCGGCGTGTCGTTAAAGGTGGGACTTGTGGTCACCAGACGTGGCAGAAGCCGATAGCTCAGCCCGATTCAAAAAGGGGTTAGACATGTGCTTGGAGGAAAGGAGCATCGGCAGCTCCTGAGCAGGGAGTGCGGGACACGGCCTCTGCATCAGACCTGCCTGGACCGTCGGTGGGCTGGTGCATGCAGGGGAGAGAGGAGCCGGGGAAACCCTGGCTGTGCCCTGGCCACGACACACTTAGAGCAGCGCCGGCGCCCGTGGGGCCCAAGCCCCTCTACACGGTGTCAGAGCACGGAGGTGCGCTGCGCCTGAGGAGGGGAAAACTGCTCGGGAAGGAGCCCTCGCAGGGACTAAGGAGCACAGCTGCGGGTTGCCGGGGCAACCAAAGAAGGTCAGCTGACCAGAAGGGGCAGGGCTTGACCCTTATAAAGCCCAGGAGCAGAGGCTGGGGGCAGTCCCCTGCCAGCAGCCAGAGAGGCAGGAGCTCCCTAAGCTGGGCTACGGGAAGAAGCCTGACCGCAGGTACAGCGTATGGCAGCTCTCGAGGCTGGAGCAATGTTGCTTTAGCCAGGCGGCTTCAATTTATGTGACAGCCCAGGGGCTTGCGTTGTCTTGTTGTTACAAGACCGGTGGTCTGGGTGAGGCTATTAGGGGTTGGAGGAGGCCTCGTAGGGGACGTGCAGCAGGGTGTGAGGACCCCAGCGCCAGTGCGGGCGCAGCGTAGGGGGGACATAGACCCAGCCCAGAGGGGCCGCGACTGAGAAGCCCCAGTGCGGGCATGGCGAGCCCCAGATAGGGGGCAACACTATTAAGAAGCCCAAGTGTGGGCACGGGGATCCCCAGATAGGGGGGCAGCATAATTCAGGAAGCCCAAGTGGGGGCATGGCGAGCCCCAGATAGGGGGCAACACTATTAAGAAGCCCAAGTGGGGGCACAGCGAGCCCCAGGCGGGGGCAGCATCACTAGGAAGCCCAAGTGTGGGTGCGGCGAGCCCCAGATAGGGGGGGCAGCATAATTAGGAAGCCCAAGCTGGGCATGGGGAGCCCCAGGAGAGGGCATTAGCAACACTTGAGAAGGCCCAGAGAGAACAGGAAGGGGCCAAGATAGGGATAGACCTGAGTTAACATCTGCGAGGCTTGGGCTGCGGTATTGGAGAGGAAAGGAGCCGCAGATAGCGCCCCCTGGCAGCGGGGCAGTCACAGGGCAGCCTCACGCACCAATTAATTAATTAACAACAAGGCATGGCAGGCGAGTAGGCAGGCAGTTGCCCCAGAGACAGGTGTGTGGGCCACATGAAGGGCGGCCCAGATGGTGTACCTGGTACAACGGTTACGCAGCAGGAAGCGCTGCCCTGAAGCCGTGCACACATGTTGCTGCAGGCCACGTCCCCTGGTAGCTCACGCATGACTGAGGAAGCAGGGCTCAGCACCACCAGCAGCCGGGCACCAGAGAGGTGGGAGCTCCTGCGGGAGGGGTGCTGGTCTTGCATTGCGGGGCTTCGGCTGCTTCAGAGGAGTGGGGAGGAAGGGCTGCCGCGCTGGCCCTGGAGCCGGGAGACACCAGCCTCCAGCTGCCTGCCCTGCTGCAGAAGTCCTGGGGGCCTTGAGCATGTCACTTGGACTCTGTGCCTCAGTTTACAACACCAGCCCTGCCTTCCCTGGGGTGTGCTGGGAGGGGGTACAGCACAACCAGTGGTACCGGGGCCTTGGTGGCCCCAGAGGCTGAAGGCAGTGGCATTCAGGTAGAGATGCACCCTGCAGCCAGGGGCCAGGAGCGTGCGTGCACTGGTGCAGCCCCTCCAGCACTCACCAAGGGGAGCGCGGGCCTGCGCCATGCAGCACGAGCCCTGCACAGCGCCATGCACTGTGTCGTGCCTATCAGGGGCACGTGGGTTTGCAGCGCCCCGGGCACAGGCCTGGAGTTCAAACCCTCAGAGCTCCAGCCCAGGGGGCCCAGCTCAGAAGCTGCCCATTGTCAGGAGAGGGAAGGTCCCTGCTCTGGCACTTGGTATTTTGGCTGGGTGAGCGGAGGAGGAGGGGGAGTCCCTTTGCATCCTCGCTGGTCTGGCATCAGGAATGCTGATAGCTCGTTCCCAGCTGGTGGTTGAACATCTTGTCAGCCTGGTTCCCCTGGGCCGCGGGACTCGGAGGCTGGAACAGGCTGCTCCCAGCCTGGGCGACGGAGCACACAGCTGCGTTAGCGCCGCTCCAGGATTGAATAATCTCCATGCCTGATCTGCCTGACAGCAGAGCCCAGCCCTGAGGCAACCGGCAGGGCAGGGCAGGGTGTCCCAGCCTCCGGCGCTGGCAGCTTTACCCTTCGCCGTCCCCAGCTCAAACCGCCTGCATGCAGCATCGCTGCCGGAGGCCTTTCCCCCCCACCATGAACGACAGCACCTGTGGGGCGGAGCGCAGCAGCCGTGCACTGCTGTGCTGCCCCCGCGGGCACTGGGACGGCACCAGAAGTGCAGTAGCTGCAGGCAGTTACCCAGATGCCACTTCGCCAGGTGCCGAGCTCATATCCTGCATCTCGTGGGGAAGGCCAGGGGTTTGCAAGGGCCGTCGGCTGTCTGGACTCACCCTGGCACTCGCTGTCCGCAGGACTGGTACGGCTGTCTCCACCCCAAGCCACCCGCTTCCCGCGGGACTGGTACGGCTGTCTCCCCCCCAAGCCACGGTGCCACGGCGGGCCTGGCCTCAGTCTGCCTATGCAAGGGTGGGGTGACGTGGCCAGCAGCACCGGGGCAGGAGGGAAGCCCGCCAGCCTTTGTCGCCCATCACCGTAGCTCTGCGCCCGCGCTGTGCATAGAGGGAGGCTCGCGGGGAGGTGCGCGTGGCCGGCGGGGTGTGGGGCGTGGGCTGGACCAGAGCTGTGCAGCAGCCAGCCTGGCCCGGGGCATGGGCAGCCCCGGGAGACAGGAATACGGCTCTCGGTGCAGACTGGGGGCATGGGGAGGAAAATGAGCCCTGCACAGGCTCGTCCATTGTGCCGTCCCGTGATTTTCTGTATGGTGGCGCAGGCACGTGCAGGGCTGAACTGGGTCCTCACCCAGCCCCACCTGCCTGGCAGTGCCCACCACCAGCCCTGCTTTCCTCCTAGGAAACAGTGAGAAGTCCGGGACCAGACTTCCCACCCCTGCTCCCAGCCCCAGGTCTCAGTCACAGGGGCCTCCACGGCCTTGGGGAGCGCCCGTGAGATGGAGCAGTGCTCCGACAAGCCGAGCAGATGTCCACGTCCAAGCCTGGAGGGCAGCTGCATGGCAGAGCGCCTCAGAGGTCCTGCTCCTGTCTCCGTGCCCAGTGAGACGCGCCGCTTGCCAGGCCAGCAAAGCTCAGTGCTGACTGGGTGCTGGGGGTACAGACCGTCGCGCTCATTAGAAAGGCCTGCCCCACCAGCTGCCGGGGGGATGGAGCCAGGCTGGGAGCCCTGGCGTGTCCAGGGCAGGTCGAAAGCAGGGAGCAGCAGGCAGCATCCAGTCCCTGCTCAGAAGCCGCTGCAAGTGGAGCAGGTCTTTCAGCTGAGGACTGTGAGCTTGGCACCGGGAGCATGCAGCTTTTGCCCTTTCCACAGGACAGAGCTGGAAGAAGCAGCCTGTCTGCAAGCGACCGAGCGTGGCAGGTTCACACTCGTGGGCACTGTCTGCGTGGACCCTTCAGGTGCAGCACAGCGCACCAGGGTGCAGCCCCCGCGCAGCACCATGAGACGAGACGATGTGACAACACGTGTGAACTCCAGCGCCCTGCGTGGGTGAGCACTCGCTGCTGCACCGAGACAGCGCCGCGCCCGTGATGCAGGAGTGCGGCCGTGCCCCAGGTTCGGCAGACCGGGTGCTGGGGGGAAAGAGGACTTCTTCCAGCCACCGCTGGCTCTTCTCGGGGTTTTCTTCACAGCGTGACCCCGAGGCCACAGCCAGGCAGGCTTCCCGGACAAGCAGGGAGGAGAGCGGCTTTGCTGCCTGGTGCCAGGACGAAAGGGTCCCGTCTGCTCCAGGCTGGCGCCCATGGGATGGCTCCCAACCCGCAGCACGCTCATGGGCGTGGGACTGCAACCGCAGCTCCTCGATGCCCATCTCTGCCTGTGCTGCTCCGCAGTTACTCCTGCCCTCCATGCTGAAGCCAGCAGGCAGCGGGGCCCCGCTGTCCACACACCAGGGACGGCACCTCCCCAGCCCCTGGGTGCCGGGAGCCTAAGCAGCGAGTGATGTGGCAGGGGTCAGGGAGGCACCTGGATGCCTGGCCGTGCCCGCAGGATAATCCTCTTTGCATCCTGCTCAATGCCTGCAAGCAGCTCCTGGGAGAAATTGCACCCTCCAACAGACTCCAGCATCTGCGACAGGCCAGTGACACTCACCGTATGCGTGACAAACACCCCCCAACGTGCCCCGGTGCCCAGCTGAGGCCAGCAGGCGGGTGGGAAAGAGCTGACTAGAGCAGCCCAGAGCACTGGGGCTGGCTAGACTTGTCCCTGGGAAAGCTGCAGCTGGCCAAAACACAGGGGCATGCCACCCTCGACACTGGCACGCATCACCCCCTGCCAATCCCACCCTGGCTCCTTCTACAGCACCAAGCTGCACGCAAGGCCATCCATCTCTAGCACTTGTGTCTACGAGCATGCCTGGGGACGTACCTTGTTGGCAGCCTGGGACCCTCCCTGCCTCATCAGCTCTTGGCCCAGGTGGGGTGCAGCTGTCCGCGGGGACTCGGGGGTCAGGGATGCCCAGGCACTGCCACGGCACCAGAGCTGGCTGCACGTCCCTGGCGTTTTGGGCTGTGAAGGCAAGATCCTAGAACCGGTGGAAGCAGTCAGGTAACTTCCGCTCTTCAGATCGGGGAAAAACGCTGTCCTGCGACCTGGGTAACCGGGAAGGGGTCTGCGGGCAGCCCCAGAAGACACCGAGGCATACGGAGAGAGCCGAAGCATAGGAATAGAAATATTATAAAATGGCCATAAAAAGGGTCCAGGATAACCCCCAAACAGCGTACCCCCAAAGACATTCAAGCATCCAGGCTGCATCAGCAGAAGGAGCCCACGTCGGGAAGCAAGACTCATGTGCCAGGAGCCCGACGGGGATGCCAGACAGGGTAGCAGTCTCTCGGGCCTCTCTTCCCAAAGAGACTGCATGGGCAGCCAGCGCTGCTTGCTGACTTCAGTGTCAGTTCGCACCGCCGGCAGGAACATCTGGCCGGTGGCATCTGCACTAGCAGCTGTGCGCAGAAGGCCGACTGAAGCCTGTCTGGCGAGGGGAGGGCTGGTTTGTGCAGACTCCCGTGCCCCTCCAGCCCCTGCCCGGGCGCTACAGTCCCAGCCATCCCTCCCCTGCCTCCGCATTCTTTCATGCCTAAAAAACCCCTCGCCGGTGCCCCCAGGAAAGCTACTGACGGTTCGGCAACGGACAGAGGCATGCTTATCAAGGTGTAAAGGGTGGCGGTGCAGCGGGAAGCCGTGCTCAGCACGGCCCCTTCTCCGTGATGTGACCTACATGGCGGGGAGTTTCTGATAAGTGGAAGCTAAAACCGTGGTGAAGGGCCCCTCTCCCATGAGGGCTCAGCTGCTGGGGGCTGGCCCCCACTTTCCATGGGGTAAGGACACACACACACGGGCAGCTCCTGCAGAGCACAGCCCCGCATACTGCACATGGCACTTCTTCGATGTCTGTACCCCTGGGCTCCTGACCATTTACAAGCTTCTGCCACTGCTGTTCCCACATGCAGACCCCACAAAAGCATCCTTTTATTTGAGCTTGAAAGCCCCTGGGCGCTGCTGGGCTTTAGGATCATAGCAAAGCGGTGCTGGAGGACACCTCACAAGATCACCTCTGATGGGCCTGCGGCGCTCTCGAGAGCTCCTGCTGCGGGCAAGACGATCTGTGCGCCGAGCACCGGCACCGTCTCGAACAGGGCAAGGGGACAGCCCTGGAGCTTGCATCGCAGCAGCTCAGACTGACCGCGGCTGCCGGTCCCGGGCGCTGCTACACGGCAAACCCTCGGGGGCAGGCGCAGCTCCTGCCAGCACCGAGCGCTGCTGCTGGGAAGCTGGGCCACGCGAGCTGCAGCTGCGAAGCTCCTTTGTGCCAGCAGCGCTGTGCGGATGCCAGGCTTTGCTGGCAGGGAAATCTTGCAAAAACCACTCTTCCTGCCCCCAGCACTGACACTGCTGTCCTGGCACGCTCGCCTGGTGCTGACTGGCCTCTGGCTGCAGCTCCCGAGCGCAGCCGGGTGAGCAGGGATCTGTGACCATGGCCAAGAGCAGCGATCCACGGTAACAGAGCAGGTGCTTTTGCACCAGGGCTGAGGCAGGAGCGGGGAGCTTTTTTTTCCAGGCCTGGCTTCACCCGCAGGACAGCTGGTCCCGCTGCTGGCTGACGAACTGTACAGGCAGTGGCTGGAAAGCAGCATCCTCGTTCCAGTTGTTCTTTATGGAAACCCAGCAAATGGAGCTCTTGGAAGCCTCCCTTGACGGTTATGTCGTCTTTATTTATGCCACTAGCATCGACTTAGACATCCCAGAGCCGTGGGGCTCGAAGGGAGCTCCAGGGGCAGGGTCAGCTGTGTTCAAATCAGCCCAGACGCATCCATCCTCTAGTAAAACATGCATCTTCTTAGTAAAATGACCCTCAACCCTGACACAACACAGACATCACTCCCGAACCTGCCCCAGGTAAAGGAGGGGAACCGCAGCAGACAATGCCTTGCTTTGTATAAAAGGTTGATCATATGAGCTCAAGAGACCCCTGCCCAGGCAGAGGCCGTGCCCCCCGCTCCAGGAGAAGGCAAAAGCCCCCAGTCCAGACCAATCTGATTGAGGAGGGGAATGGGGGAAATTCCTTCCTGACCCCACATACGGTGTCAGTCTGGCCCTAAGCAAGGGGGCAAGACCCTCTGGCCAGGAACTCTGAAGTGCCAGCGGGAGCACGGACACAGCCCAGTCCATCCCCAGCTTGGGGTGCATCCAGCACCCAGCACCTCTGGGCAAGGCTTAAAAAACACACCCGACACATGCAGCATTTCCAATGGCGGAGACCCCCAGCTTCTCTAGGTGCCTGTTGCAAAGCTTGACCCCCTCAGTCAGAAAGTTCCTCCTCATCTCCAACCTCAGTGTCCCTCATTGGAAATCCTCATGGGAGATCACCGCACCGCTATGCCCAGACCATGCCCAACCCCTGGCTGGACACGGACAGCCCCTCCTTGAACCCCTCCCTGCCCTGGGCATCTCTCCCACTGCCTCACTGCACAGCATGGCCACCGGATAGACGTGCCCAGCACATGCTAGCATCCCTGGCCTTTACTCCGAGGTCCTCTTTCCACGAGTGAGGCTGCTTCTTCAGGCCCCAGCTTTGGGCAGCCCTAGGAGCCACTGGGCACCACATCCATTCGCAGCAGCTGGCAGCTCGACGGGGAGCAGACGGCCAGGCTCTCGGTCACCAGCCCAGGCGCTAGGGACCAGCCTGGCCACAGACAACAGAGTCCCAGCGCTCCGGGCCAGTGCGGAGATCAGTCCTCAGTCCCCAGACAGTCCTGGCTGGCTTCCTGGACAGGCATGGAAGCCTCCAACTAGCCCCCCGGGCCGTGAGGAAGCCCCACATCCCAATTTCCATCGGGCCTCTAGGAGTTCAGGTGCACGGTGCTGCCTGGGACCGGCAGCTACAAGGATCCCATGGGTGATCTGAGCATCCTCTCTCCTGAGCCCTGCGGTGGCTCCAGCCAGACCAGCTCATCCCAAGCTGTGAGCTTCAACTGGAGCGTGGCTTGCTCCGAGGCTGCCAACCTGCCCGGTGCTTTGATGCTAAGGTGCTTCAGGGCTGAGTCCTCCAGAGCCTTCCCACAACCCCCTGTGAGCCCAGGAGGGCAGACAAGTTCTCCCTAGGAAGGAAGCACAGAGCGGCTCGGCTCGGTGCTGCACGAAGGAGCAGGGAACGTGCTCCCAGGAGCCGCGGAGATGCACACGGGTGGGCGCGGGGCTATGTTGTGTGGATGCACCTGCCAGGCCGAGGTGCGAGGAGTGGGCGGCTGAGAACGGCACCGAGGTTCACCCACCCACGGCTGGGCACGAGGTCTGGCACCGCCACGGCGCATCGGAGCCCCGGGCTGGGCACAGCGCAGGATGCCCGGCCCCGAGCAGCCCAGGCAGCAGCTTTCACCAGCACCGAATCCACTGAAGAAAGACGGCTGGAAAGAAATGAGCCCAAAACCCAGAGGTCCTTTCAGATAGAAACTGGCATCCAGGGAGGGTTTCCAAGCCATGCAGAGCACGAGAGGAAGGAGACAGGAGGAGGAGACAGACCGCACACGCCTGATTACCCTGCAAGGCTGCCGAGCTCCCGCGCTCGGGTTATCTGCCACGCAGCATAAGTGCCAGCTCATCGAGCCTGCCCTCACCAGCCCGTCTTTATTCCTGTCCGGCTCTGCGGCTCGTCCTGCAACAGCCCCTGCGCCGAGGGCAGCCGCTGTATTCCCACCTCCTTCCCCTCCACCCCCGGGCAGCAACCCCTGCCAAATCTCACACGTGACTGTCTTCATTCGCACGGGGGCTGGAGGACGAGACGCTTGTGCCAGTCGCACAAAGTGCTGACACGGTTCGGAGCCCCGAGACCACAGCGTGGAGACGAGGCAAGGGGAAGTCACGCAGGCGGGAGGATTTGGTATCTCCTGCCACCAATCATGTCGCTGTTTATTAAAGGGACAAGTCCATGGAAATCTACCCGGAGCCCCCCATCTCAGAGGAGATCTGCACCTCTTATTATAACCACAGGAACGCAGCCCGTGCCCTTTCATCCAGGCCCTGATGCAGCAGACTTCAGTGGCTCCCAGTAATGTCCTAGCTGCAATTCAAGGTGCTGGTTTTGACCGATAAGGTCAAAGGTTTTCTGCTGCACCCCCCAGCAAGGAGAGGGCGCGAGTCTGTCCCAGCAAGCTGCCTTGCAGGCTGTGCTCCCAGAGCTGGTTCCTAATACCCCTGGGGGCAGGGCAGGGGTGTGGGTGGCCGGTAGCAGCTGCCCCTGCTGCTCTCGCTCTGAGGGGCTCGTTTGGGACCACCTGATATTGTTCCATATCTGCATCAGCGACCTGGAAGATGGGATGGATGCACCCTCAGCCAGTCTGCAGATGACACCGAGCCAGGGGGAATAGTAGATACACTGGAGGGTCGGGCTAGGATTCAGAGTGACCTGAACAAATGGGAGGATTGGGCCAAAAGAAACCTCAGGAGGTTCAACAAGGACAAGTGCAAAGCCCTGCACTGAGGAGGGAGCGATCCCCTGCACCGGTGCAGGCTGGGGGCGACGGGCTGGGCAGCAGCTGTGCAGAAAAGGACCTGGGGGGGCAGGGGACAATAGGATGGACAGGAGCCAGCAGTGCGCCTTGGTGCCAGGAAGGCGACCGGCATCCTGGGCTGCATTGGCAGAAGCGTTGCCAGCAGATCGAGGGACGTGATTTCTTCCCCTCTGTTCAGCACTGGGGAGGCCACATCTGGAGTCTGGTGTCCAGCTGTGGCCCCCACTACAGAAAGGATGTGGACATGTTGGAGAGAGTCCAGCGGAGGGCAATGAAAATGGTTGTGGGGCTGGGGGACAGGACTGGTGAGGAGAGGCGGAGGGAAATGGGCTGATTGAGTCTGCAGAAGAGAAGACCGAGGGGGATTGAATAGCAGCCTTCACCTCCCTGCAGGGGGGTGCAAAGAGGATGGAGCTGGGCTGCTCTCAGTGGGGGCAGATGCCAGAAGGAGCAATGGGCTCCAGTTGCAGCAAGGGAGGCTTAGGTTGGATATGAGGAAAAGCTCTCACCAGGAGGGTGGCGAAGCACTGGGACAGGCTTCCCAGAGAGGTGGTGCAATCTCCATCCTTGGAGGTTTTGAAGACCCGGCTAGACAAAGCCTTGGCTGGGATGATGGAGTTGGGCTGGTCCTGCTTGGAGCAGGGGTTGGACTAGATGTGACCTCCTGGGGTCCCTTCAACCCTCGTTGTTTATGATCCCGTGAAGCCGTGGAATTTGCGGGGAGCAGCTGTTTCCCCCTGTTCTTACAAAGCCTCCTTTGCCCTAGCAGGTGAAGAGCTCACGAACACTAGCGAATGCATCACCCCCACTTTACAGTGTGGAAACTGAGCTCTGAGCTCCCCATCCGGCACCACCGAATCCGGTAGGAGCTTTAGCACCGCCTGCGGGGAGCATGGGATCAAGCCCGGAGATTAAGTGACTTGCCTAAGGGCACAAAGAGGATCTGTGGCAGAGCAGGAGCTGGATGCAGGCCTCAAGGCCCGGCCCAGTGCCTCCTCAACAAGGCCATCCTCCCTGCCAGCTTCGGTAGCTGAAGCTCAGCTCTCCATGGGCTGATGACCTGATAGGAAGGCTCAGTGAGCTGCCTGTGGGAAGAAGAGGCTGTTTTTCAGAACAAGAGAACCTGCAAATACAGCTGAAGACTCGGAGATAAGGAAACGTGACTGGTGACCCTGCCGCAACCCAGGTCTGCAGCGCTGCCCGGTCCACCTGCGTCCCTGAGGCCCTGCACCCGTGGTCCAGACAGACCGCGCTCTGCCAGCCAGGCCGTTGCACCTGTCTGGTAGCAAAAACTTCCCTCGCAACAAGCTCATAATGGCTTCAGCCCACAGCCCCGTCTGCATTAACATGCAAATTGCCTCGTGTTGCGCTCCCCGTCGTCTCGTCCCTGTTTTACGTGCTTGCTGTTCCGAGAACATCCGCCACCGCAATAACAGCACTGCAAATTAGCGTGCCATCAAGCACTGACTCGGCTCTGTGCTGTTGTCTGTTCCTTGTGGATATTTTCCTTCTACTGTCCATAAGCCTCAGAAGTGCTTTGCTTTTTATAGCCCGAAATGGGAGCTGGAGCGGAGGAGAGTGTGCTGCAAGTCACGTTATGCAACGCCGTGTGTTGCAATCCCGAGAAAACAAGTTCTTCTTTTTGACAATTACCAAACCGCTTCACCGGGCAATTTCACCGCGTCTGCACTTTGTTTGCAGTTAATAACGCTCCTTGGAGGGGAGACAATAACAGCCTTCGTGTGCAAGTTGCTGCTGGTTGCTGCTTCCTGGAGGAGGATAAGAAGCGGCCTCCCTCCCTGAGCTGCTGGGAACGGTGTGCTGTGATCCGTGTCCGTGTCCGTGTCCGTGTCCGTGTCCGTGTCCGTGCCCAGCACAGCCCAGGATTGTCGCAGCTGGAGATGAGCCCACCCCACACCTGCAGCCCCGGCCTGGGACAGCTCCAAGCAGGACCCTGCCTCCTGGTCCACGTTTGGCAGCTAGCGTGGATCATAGAGGCTTGAATCCCAGTGTCGTGGGGTTCAAAACACAGAAGCCAAGTGCAATTGGGTCCGTTTTGGCCTGAGCTGCCTGCAGGTCTTTTGGGGGTTTCAAACCAACCCGAGTCAGTTTGTACAGCGGCCTGACTTCGAAGTCCAGCTGCGCTCCCTGCTTCGCGCCAGTGAAACGTAGCGTTGGCATCGCTATGTTCCCCTTGCAGCCTGCCCCTCGGCTCAGACACCGCAGGGCAAGTCCCGTGTGGGGAGCAAGGAAACGTGACGGGTCAGAGACTCGAGAAAATCGCTGCACGACTGCCTGGAAAGCCGCCAATGAGGAGTTGCATGCGCTTCCTCTTGCACCCTGCTGCCCCGAGATCAGTGGGCAAGCCCCAGGATAACGGCAGGGAAGGATGCCCCGTCCTGAACTGCGTGCCGGCAAAGGGCCAAAGCTGCCATCCCGTTCACATGTCCATTCCCGGCGATTACGCTGTGGAGGAAGAGTAATTACTGCTGCGCGGCGCTGGGGACAGCTACTCGGCCCGTCCAGAGCACACTTCAGTTCTGAGCACCACGCGTGTCTGCCTTGCCAGGGCCGCCCTCAGCCCCCTGGCACCGGGGACACCACGGCCCCGTGGAGGAGAGCGGTGCAGAGGTCTCCCTCTCCCAGGAGGAAGGGGCAAGGCCACGGCAATGCCCCCGATCCCCCGGGGGACGAGGGCTGGGGCAGCTCCCCTTCCCACACCCTGCGGAGGGAGGATCCAGGTGCAGCTACAGGCAGGGAGACCCTGGCAATGCAGTTGCAGACAGCAGGGGAGGGGAGCCAGGGCCCTGGAGAGGTGACATGATGGAGCCAGGTCTGCAAAGCCACCTTCTCTCCCTCTCCCCAGGGCTTTACCTCTGGCTGGGGTAACACTGACACAAAGGCCACAGGATCCCAGGAGGACTCTTGGATTTGCACTGACTGCAGCTGGGAGGGGAGTGTGATGCAGCCCGCCAGCCCTGCCACGCGGCAAGTGCCGCAGCACAGGGGCTCTGGCACGATGCAGCTGCACCTGAACTCACCTGGTGCTCACACAAAGGCAGCGGGGCGCTCACTCCTCCACACACGGCCACAGTCGGGGTGGGGTGGGGTGGGAGCCCTGCAAGAGGCACAGAGGCGTCGGGGCGAGTTTGGCTGAGACCCCTCTGCACGGACTCCTCCCGCCTGCCTGCGAGCCGTGCCCAGCAGCAAGGGCGCCCGACGCTGCCCTGTCCTCTCCGCCTGTACCGAGCAGCGATGGCAAAGAGGAGGATAGGCCCCCAGGGATGCCAAAGGGCACCTGGACAGCCGTACCCCACCCCAGGGAGCAGAGGCTCCTAGGGCCTGCCTGGTGCCGGGAAGCCCTGGATGCAGAGATGCCCCCGGCAAAGCAGGGACTGGAGCAGCTGCTGCAGCGTCCCGTGCGCTCAGGGGAGGGGGCACCGCGCACCCCTGGGCAGGGGCAGGTGACAAGCCGTGGTGCCGGCAGGGGAGAGCCCGGCCCAGCTGCCTGGCCACAGACAGTCGGCCCTCCTGACCTTTGTGGAGGAGGCACGGTGTCGGCAAGGCGGAGCTGAAATCCGGCCCTCCAGCTCCCAGGCACTGCTGGGGGCACGGCCCGTGCGCTCACCACGGGCACCGCCGCCCTCCTCCCACGCCTGCACGCCCGGCTGGGGTGACCCCGTGCACACGCACGCACTCATGAGAGCGGGTCCAGATTCAGCCGGGGAGGGGGGACACGCGCCCCTCGCTCCACAGCCCGACGTGTGCATGGGCTTGTCGGTGCGTGTCATGGCAGACTCCAGGGCACCGCGCGACCCCAGGGCTGGGCTTGTCCCAGCTCCAGGAACGGTTCACGCTGGGGGAAGTGGAAACAAACACGCCGGCCCTCGGCCCCCGGCTGGGCCAGGACCGTGCCGCTCCATTGTCTGGGTCAGGTACGGAGCAGACAGTGGCAAGTGCCATAATCTCGATCCTTAGCTTTATTCAGGCCCTTCCTAGTTTCCTCCATTTGTTTCGCTCGGGCTCTTTCCGGGCAGCAGAGGCTTTGTTATGCCTGTGTGTCTTTAGAGAGCGATAATTCCAGCGGGCGCAGACAAAGGCAATCCCGCAGGCCCAACCTGTCCTGACTCTCGCCGCCGTGACTGATCGCTTCTTTTCAGCCGTGCGTATCCTGGAAAACTCCCTGGAGCCGAGTGCTGCCGGAGGAGGGTGCGCGGGAGACGCTGGCTCCACTCGCACCGCAGCCCGCGGCAGGGTGGTGAGGAGCACGGGTCCGGCGGGGCGGCGGAGCGGCGCCCGATGGCTCCGTGCCCTCAAGCAGCAGAGAACGAAGCATGCCGCTATGCCAGACCACCTCCTTCATGTGCACCAGCTCCCAGTAGCCCACGAATCTCTGGTGCATGGGTCAGGGGGCGGTTGGGAGCCAAAGGGATCGACCAGTAAAACACAGCCCAAACTCATCCTTGGTGCGGCTGTGCTGAAGGCAGCAGGGCGCCACCAGGGACGGCTCTGACCCGCTGTGTACTGAGAAACGGCTCCAGAGAGGGGCAGGTTACAGCAGCAGTGACCCAGACCTCGGTATGAGGATGGCCCTTGGGGAACACAACGGCCTCGGGCTTAGAGACAGACACGTTAGGCCCTTGTTCGCTGTCCAAGCATGCTCAGGAGTGCGGAGCAGCAGCACGCAGCGTTGGATGTCCCTGTTCTTGACAGGCCATCCCTTCCTCTTCCCAGATGTGCCTAACGAGACCCGACACTGGAGAGCAGCGGGTTGTGCACGGAGATCCCCATCCTGGCACAGATGCTGCCAGGACCAATGGTCTTCGCCACGACTGAACAACTCTCACAAGGCCTCCTGCACCACCCACAAGAAGTGACACATCTTCCCATGGAGTGGGCACAAGCTGCTTTCCTTCTGACCTGTCTGTGCACCCTAGAACTGGGCTATGGGGACTTCTTATAAGATGATGAGGTCCCTGCCACGTTACATACATTGCAAAATTGACTCATCAACTATGCAATAAATGTAGGCTGGCCACACGTGCAAAGTAATGATCACGCCGTAAAAATGCCTGCGCAGCTATAAAAGAGCCAAACTCTAACAGAGTTAGTGCTTGAACACATGGAACAACTTTGTAGCTAGTTTCTATCGTGCTTTCATTTGAATGTGTGGCAGGGCCGTGCAAGCTCTTGGAAAGGGCCTCCTTGCCAACGTGGGCTGAGCCCTCGTAACACTCCTCCATGCCTGGCCTTACGGTCGCACGTCTGCCTTGCTCCGTGGGATGCAGGTGTGTCCTGTGTTGAGCTTCGAGCAGACACAGGAGTGCAGGAGGCAGAGCCTTCCCTGGGACAGCGCTTCCCGAGGTGGGATTGGGCTGACTAACACCGGGGCCTGGGATTTAATAGAGAGAGAAGAGCTCTCCTTTTTCCTCCCAGAAGGTCCCTGGAGCCCTGCAGCTTTCTGAGAGCTGGAGCATGGGGTGAGCCCTATGGGTGCAGACACAGTGGTGCCTGGACCTCGAGTTCCCTTCCTGCCCCATGTCAGCCCAGTCCCGAGACCTCCTGGGGTCTTCCCAACTGTATCATATGTGCTGTGGTGGCTGCAGGGACCCTGGGGACCAGCCCCGGGCTGGCCCAGTTATCACCGGGTGCTAGGCCATCTCACCCTCCTCTCTGCGAGCAGCCCTGGGCTGTGAGCCGGGGCAGGCGACAGGGATGCTGAGGGCCGTGGGGACGGAGGCGGACCCGTGTTCTGGGCTACATGCATTTTACCTCCTGCCGTGGGCTGTGAGCCTTGCTGCCCCTCTGCCCAGGACACGTGGGCCTGATGCCGTGCTGCACGAGCTCCCGGGGGGCTGCAGGGTGCTTAGCATCGGGCAAGCTCTGGCTTGAGCGTGGAAGGGCTTTGGGGCAGAAGGCGCTGGGCTCCCCGCCCTGCGGCTGTGAGAGAAGGGAGCCCATCTCCAGCGTGGTGCCCCTGCGTGGTGCTCCCCTTCCCGGTGCTCCCAGCCCAGCCCTTCCTAGAGGCAGCCTCGCAGGGCTGGAGCCAGCAGTGCTGAGCAGGCCTGGCCCCGAGAGACCCCAGTCTGCTCCAGGGGTAACGCTGCTGCTTCCCTGGCGCTTCCACCCATGTCTCTGCTGCACCCCAGCCTCTGCTTGCCCCAACATGCCTGCGCCGCCGGCCTGGCACCTCAGCCGGCTGCAGGGAGCCGAGCCTGGCTGTGGGGACGGGCACAGGGCCCCCAACCCCCAGCTGCTCCTGGGGGCTTGCCCCTTTGCTTATCCAGTGCCCACGGCTCTGATGGGCTGGCTCTCTGCTCCCCTGGCACTCAGCCGGGGGCAGCGGTAGGGCTCATGCGCCCAGCTGCGAGCCCCAGCGAGGCCTCGGCTTGCTGACTGGGCTGCAGCTCCCACAACTGGGTGTCTGGGGCCAGTGCTTGCATGCCCACGGCCACAACCCACCGTCTCCAACGCTCACAGCTAATTAGCCATTGCTGCAAACACTCCTTGCAGGGCAGTCCTCTGCCGGAGATCAGCAGGGGCTGTGACAGTGGGTCCCGATTCACGGGGGGGGAGAACAGAGAGCCATTGGCAATGCGGTGCCGGGCCATGGGGACGCTGGCAAGGGAATACTATTCCCCTGCCCCTGGCATGTTTGCATCAGTGTTTTGCAGAGGCAACCAGGTTAAGGCTAGCAGCTGCAATGAATGCACCTGGGCAGAGCTGCTTGCTCTGCTCTGCTCTGCTCAGCTCAGCTCAGGTGTGGACAATCAGGCCCTTCCTTGCAGGGAACGAGGCACCTGGGAAGCCTCTTTTGCTCGCGCCTTCCCCCCTGCCTGCGCCGGGGCCTGGCGTGGCAGCCTCGCAGGATTGTGGCTGCCGAGAGGCGCGGTGCGAAGGGGCGAGCGCAGCGCCGAGCGGGGCCAAGGGCCGCGGTATTAACATTCGCTGCCATGGCTCCGTCGTTATTAGCAGAGACTGACAATGTAATGATGATAATTAAGCTAAATCACCCCCTTCCTACGGGAGCTTCACATTATTTATAACAACGTGGCGGCTTGAATCTTTTAACCAGTCCCTGCCCAAGCTGCAGCATCCCCTGCCCGTGAACAGTGGGTCTCACGGGCACGCGGGGGCTCGATAGTGACTCCGACGAGTCCCTTGGGCACGGACCGGATTGACAGGAAACCGTGGCATGTCCGAGAGGCAATGTCTGTAGTCGAAGGGGCTGTTCCTGACAGACATGGGGCTGGAGCCAGGGGTTGCAGCACTTCAGGGGACAAGACGGCTGCACACTGAGGCCAGGGCCAGTCCCTGCGGGCCTTGCAGCCAGCGTGTACCCCGTGCTGTGGAGCTAGGCGGAAAAAGCCAGGCATGCTGGGCACCTTGCGGGAGATAGCACTGGAGGCCGAGTCCCAAGCAGACCGTGTCACCGGCTGTGACCGCCGCTCCGTGCCAAGGGCCAGGGTTCGCCTCAGTGCAGAGGGCAGGGGCTGCTCGTGTGGGTTGAGCTGAGGATGGAGCGGAGCAAGTGCAGAGCCACAGCTCACATACAGAGCAAAATCCTTGCTGCGCACTGAGCAGAGACTCTGCCGGCGGAAACAGGGGACGGAGCAGAAGTAGGGTCTCCCCATCATACACACGGTGAGCCAGACTCCCCTGCTGCTCCCTGGAGAGCCCTGGGGGCCTCACGCCACGCGCCCTTGTGCAAGGAGGAGGAGGTGAGCAGCCCTCAGTAGTGAAAGAACAGGTCAGGGTCTGTCTAGAAAAGCTGGACGCGTACAAGTGGATGGGGCCAGATGCAGTGCACCCGGGGGTGCTGAGGGAGTTGGCTGATGAGATTGCAGAGCCATTGGCCATCATCTTTGAAAACTTGTGGTGATCAGGACAGATCCCAGATGGTTGGAAAAGGGCAAACGTAGTGCCCATCTGCAAGAAGGGGAAGGAGGAGGATCCAGGGAACTACAGACCAGTCGGACAAACCTCAGTCCCTGGAAAAATCATGGAGCAGATCCTCAAGGAATCCATTTCTAAACACCTGGAGGAGAAGCAGCGATCGGGAACAGTCCGCATGGATTCACCAGGGGCAAGTCATGCCTGACCAACCTGACTGCCTTTATGACAAGGTGACTGGCTCTGTGGATGAGGGGAGACCAGTGGATGTGATGGACTTCGACTTTAGCAAGGCTTTTGATACGGTCTCCCACAGCGATCTCGCAGGCGAGCTAAGGAAATACAGGCTGCATGAATGGACTGTTAGGTGGGCGGAAGACTGGCTGGAGCATCTGCCACAGGGAGTAGCAGTCAATGGCTCGATGTCAGAAAGGATGTGGACACATTGGAGAGAGTCCAGCGGAGGGCAGTGAAAATGGTTGTGGGGCTGGGGGACAGGACTGGTGAGGAGAGGCTGAGGGAACTGGGCTGATTTAGTCTGGAGAAGAGAAGACCGAGGGGGATTGAATAGCAGCCTTCACCTCCCTGCAGGGGGGCTGCAAAGAGGATGGAGCTGGGCTGGTCTCAGTGGGGGCAGATACAGGACAAGGAGGAACAGGCTCAAGTTGCAGCCAGGGGAGTTGAGGTTGGATATTAGGAGGAATTTTCTCCCTGGGAGGGTGGTGAAGCACTGGACCAGGCTCCCCAGGGAGGTGGTGCAGTCTCCATCCTTGGCGGTGTTTAAGACCCGGGTAGACCAAGCCTTGGCTGGGATGATGTAGCTGGGGCTGGTCCTGCTTGGAGCAGGGGGTTGACGAGATGTGACCTCCCAAGGTCCCCTCCACCCTCGTTTTCTATCGTTCAATGATTTGCTTCCCAGCTGCCCCCTCCCATCCCAGGCACCTCCTACCTGCTTTTGGGGGGTCTGTGGGGGCTATCCCCAGGGTCTCAAGGTGAGAGATGTCTGGAGACCACACATCCATTTGTTCACAGGACCACAGAGCAGGGCACACAAGGCTTTGCTGCTCAAGCCACTTACCTTCTGCAGAGCCCAGGTCTTCCCACCACGCAGCCGGCATGGCCACGGCTGCTGGCTCTACTCTGCCTGCGAGGACTGCGCCGGCTATTATTAATGTCACATTTTGTCTTGCACGTGCATTGAAGTCGACAGTGCGCAACGTGGTGTCAGGAAGAAGGGCAATGAATCATGGCCTGCAGCCCTGTTATTTGTTTTCACAAAGGATCAGCCAGGTGCCGGGAGATTCACGCTCTGAAATGAGGCCTCCCCGGGGAGCGCTGCACCATCCACACCCACAGAGGCCCGGGGGCTGTTTGCCGGAGGAACCCAAGTCCGGGGCTAGGCCCCAGGCACGAGTAGGAGCCAGTACGTGTGGAGGTGCCCATGGCCAGGGGCTTTGGGGAAATAACTAAATACAGAGGGGTGGAAGGAGCCCTGGGAAGGTGGCCACCCCAAAAGCACTGCACGCCCCGGTCCTGCCGTGAGTAGGGAAGAGCCGCCCCTGCTCTCAGCCTCCCTCTGCCCCAGTCCCTCCAGCCTCTGGCTGCAAAGACGGTAACACGCATGTGCCTTCCATCCGGGAGAGGCCAGAGATGGCAGGACCCGACTGGAAACAACCTCCCGGAGGGGCTCTAGGGCCAGAGCAGAGACTGCCATCTCCTCCAGAGCACCAGGAAAGGCCCCGGAAGGAGCGCAGGGCAGGGCTGGGGCGTTCGCTCGGCGCTCTGCAGGGCAGGGGCTTCGCAGGCTCCGAGCTCCCCGAGCAGCCGTTGCGGGGTTACCCCAGGCCTGTGTGCTTGCTCCCACGGGACCAGGTGCCTGTGACCCACGAGGCTGCCAGCAGAAGAGGCAGAGGACGAGGGACAGAAACTGGAGCTCGCGCATTCCTGGAATAGCTGTTGTGCAGCGGGGCCGGGGGCAGCAGCCTGGGACAGAGCGGAGCGTTTTTGTTGGCACCGGCGCCGTTCGGGATGACCTGCGTCACTCCCGCGTGGCAGAGCCACAGCTCAGCTGTGCCGGCCGCTCCAGGACTTGCCAACAAAAACTGTACACCACGCCCGGCCATCACAGAGCCTCTCCATCCATCCCCAGGACAGGCCGCGCGTGATCTGCTGTCCAAACAGCACGAGAGCCGGGGGGTGTTGCATTCCAGCAAACAGATTTTTCTAATTAGCACCAAGGACAAACAGCTCCCCGGCACCCTCCGCCCCCACGCAGAGCCTCCGAAGCGGTTTGCTGAAGGCTCGGGAGATGCTCGCCGTTACAGGCCAGTCTCTGGATCCCGGAAAGCAGCAGACTTGCTCACCTAGGTGCAATGTGCCTCGGTTTATTAGGGACTATTTTTGTCTTTAATTAAAAAATTAAAGGGTTTGGAGCACTGAACAGCCGTGCTAGCAAATACCAATGGAAGGAACTCGCATGGCCAGATCGTCCTCAGAGACCCACCGTGTGTGCACACTGCAGGGCCAGGGGCAGGGTCTGACTCTGGAGTCGGCGCGGGATGTCCCCGCCATGCCACCAAACCCTGGAGCCAGGTGCTCGCAGACCCTCAAGGGAGCTCGGTGCTCGGTGTCTCCCGGCACATCCACCTTCCTGCAAGGACCGGCTCGTGAGTGACACCGCGGACGCTGAAACAGAGCCTTTTATCTGAGCATCTTAACACGCCCTGTAGACATTTTGTATTTCCTCAAGCGTGACACGAGGAGGGCTGGAAGAACAGGGGTTAGTTCATCTGGGGAAGGGAGGACGGAGGAGGGATTTGGTGACCGTCTTCAAACACAAGAAGGGGGTGTAATGGAGAAGACGCAATCAACCGTTCTCGGTGTCATGGGACAGGACAAGAAGTGATCGGCTTAAACGGTGACAAAGGAGATTTAGGTTGGAGATTAGGGAGAACTTGCTCTCTCAGAGTGGTTTGGCACCGGAGCAAGCTTCCACGGAGGTTGCAGAATCACTGTCATTATACATTTTTAAGAGCAGGTTACGTAAACACTTGTCTGGGATGGGTCAGACAGGGACGATCCTGCCTTGAGCAGAGGATTGGACTAGATGTGACCTCCTGAGGGACCTGCCAGTCCTACTTTTCTGTGATTAATTCTTGCAAGGCTCCTCGGAGATGCATAAATACAATACCCATTTTACAGAGGTCACCATCGACTTGAAATCTAACCCACTCCTCCTACAAACGCTGTTCCCAGGTGCATTTAGCGTTGGCAGGATCGGGTTCTCGCTTACGAGACAGGGAGCCTGGGAGTCTGCCACATGCGGCCAAGCACGCAAAGGGAACAGAGGCAAGAGGCAGCCGTATTTCTGTTCCTCAAGTCTCTGCCAGGTCCGGGAGGCATCAGCATTGCTTGGCAAACAGTTCATAATATTTGGGCAGACCCCTGCCTTTTAAGCTGAGATCAGGTCCCTGGCCCCAGGCTCCGGCTGGCAGGTGACACTTCAGTCCCATGCCCGTGCAGCGTGCCATCTGAGCAGGGTCCCAGCCCTCTCTGTTACCGTGTCATCTGAGCCAGCTCTTTACTGCCTGCGGGTCACGTGCGCCTGCTACGGCAAAGCTGCGTGGGGAGCAGGGGGGCCCAAGCCGGCTGCCTGGCGTGGTCTCGCCTGGCTGCGTGTGCAGAGCACGGGGAGCGACGGGCGGACCTGGCGCTGACCCTGTGCACGGCCAGGGAAGCGATGCCGCCAGAGGTTTGCAGGCAGGCCTGCCTGGGCTTTGCACTCACATCTGCTCCCAGTCTGGAGTTCCTCCCACGCAGCCAGCACACCACTTACCCTGGCATCCCTTTCCTTTGCAGGCCAGCCCTGGGAAGGAATTGCTCAGTGCTTCCACTGTCAGTTCAGGGAACTTTTTGCTCCTTTGAAGCCCACACAGTGGAAGCAGCATCAGGGTCCAATTTACCAGCTCTGGCCAAGGGGGTGATTTCACCGCTGGCAACAGGTACTGGGTTCGCACGGTGGAAAGTGAGCGTCTGCACCCACAGAACGGGTACAGCTCAGGCACAGCCTACGTGATGCACACTCCTCACTGCCCTGCTAACGTGCCTTGCTTCTCACCCACTCTGGGGCAAGGACCTGGCTCCATCAGAACGAGAAGGCTGCACGAGACAGCAATTTGTGCATGGAGGCACCTGCCCCAGAGCTCCCCAAACCCGGTCTAATCGGCAGTGATTTCTGCACGCAGGGGCTCCGGACACTTCCAGGTGCTAGCATGTTGCAAACCAAAATACTTTGCAGCTCAAGCCCTTGTAGGACCCCAAAGGGACCGGCTCTTCCCCTCCCTCCCCCCCAGTGTCCTCAGAGGGCTGCGGCAGACACCCACCCACCCTTTCCTGCTTGCACCAGGCTGCTAATGCTCTCACAGCCAGGATACCCGCTGCCAAAGGAGGGACACAGGGAACACGCGCGTGCGAGTGACCTCACAACATTGGCTGCCTCATTCCAGCTGCATTCGGAAGGTTTTTATTAGTGTTTTCATGGGACGGTTTCACTGCAGAAAGTTCACATGGAAATAACAAAACTGGAGCCTTGTGTCTCTTGCACACGGTCTGCCTTTGACGGTGGGGCCCAATCCTGCATCCAGGGATACCCATGGGAGCCCCCTAGGAGCTGGGGCGAGCACCCTGGGCTGCTGCCGCGACAGCGAGCCTTCCCTCCGCTGCAGGGATACCACTCACTTTGCCTCTTGTCAGCAGCTTTCCCCGTTGTGCAGACCCACGGGCTGCTCCCCAGAGGGGAAAGGCGCTGACGGGCTGGGGCTACAAGAGGCACTGAAGCCAACCCAGGCTGGGTAAAGGAAACACCGGGTTATCATTCCCTGGTTAGTCTATAAGGCGCAACTCCACCCTGCCTCTTGCTGCTGCTGTTTGGGTGGAGGTCACATCCCGCGGGTACCGGCCCCTCCTCAGCGAGCTCGTGAAGCTGCCCCATGAAAGCAATAAGGAGGGCCCAAAGTCCACGTGGTCTCCATCCTGGCTCGAGCAGGTGAGGGGAGGCCGGGTGGAGGCGAATTCGTTTAGGGACAATCCTTTACGTATTTGTTGACTGCTGGTGTGCGGGCTGGGAGCCCCCACACAGACCAGAGCCTCGACATCTGGAGAAATAAAAGCAGAACAGCTCCTCTCCCTGACTATTTCACCCCCAAAGGTCTCCCCGTCATGCCGTGATGTCCTTGTGAGGAGGAGTGGGAGCGGGCCCTTTGGTATCCAACGACACTGGGACATTCTCCGGGCAGGCTGGGCAAGTTCCCGTGGCCCCCGGGACTTGCGGCTGCAGCCCACACCCCCTGGGTCCCACGCGCTAGACACGGAGCGACTGGTACGCCCGCGCACCCCCGTGCAGGCAGCTCTCCTGGGACGTGATGGGGCTTTTCCTGACTAAGGGCAGTGGGAGCTGAGCCTGGGAAGGACCTGGCTCCAAATAATGTCCTTCCCTTTCAAATTAGCAGGTGGCTCCCGGGACTCAGGGTCCCCGACAAGGCTTGCAGGCCTGACCAGGAGGCACGGCGCACCGAGTCCACGAGACCCACAGCAGCCCCACGGCTGGGAACGTCCCCCTCTGCCTGTCTCTGAATCTGCTCCTCCTGCACGAACTGACCCCCCACGTCTCCCTTGCTGGACAGGAGACTGACTCATCTCGAGGCCACTCCACCAGCTCCTTGCTGGTGTGGCTCAGGATTTGGCAACGTGTTTTAACGAGGTATTTACAGTCTTGCGGACTGGCTCCTTGCTCAAGGGCTATTGTCTGTGCCCGGTGTTTTACAGGCGCAGGAGCTGTCAGCAATCATCATTAGCATTCCTGTTTCTGCCTCGGCGACAGCACAGTCACCATGGAAAATATTTAGACATCAGGAGTGTCTGATTAATTAATCTCTTAATTGATACCTCCACCTGGCGTGGAGAAAACCCGGAAGAGCTGGCTACCCAGGGTGCCTGCTGCTGACAGACAGATTTACAGCTAAAAATACCCCAGCTGTCCTGGGACTAATTGACTTCCCTGCTTATCCCATGTTGGGTTATGAGACTCCCAGGGGCTGGCAGGTTCTGCGAGGCGAGGGGAGGGCTCCCAGCAGGCTGCCGGTCTGGCAGCGTGGCTGCAGCTTGCAGCTGCAAACCAAACAAGCGACATCTGTTTGGAGTTGACACAGGAACAAACATACTGCAAGCAGCAGGGAAGCTCCCTCCCCCTGCCCCTGGATGTCCGCCCAGGTCAGCGATGCTGGGAGCCAGAGCCCTGCTGCAGCCTCCCGCTCCCGTAGATCCTGCTGGCTGGAGAGCATTCCTGATGTGCCCTCCCATCCCCGGCTGGGGCGGTTCAGAGGGACCCAGCAGCGGGCCTGGACCAAGCGCCTCCACATACCAGGGCTTGGCGCCAGCTTGGGCAAAAGGGCTGCCGACGAGCCAGGAACGCGGCCTGTTAAAATCCCAGCGCCTCCCAGGCCTGCCTGCCTGGCACTGCCAGGAGCGCAGACCCAGGCCTGGCGCCCGCGGAGACACTGTAGTGTGGGCCACAGCGCCGCGGCCCGGGTTTGTTTCACGCACACGAGGCCCTGCAGTGCTCCGCGGGGCGGGCTGTCCACACGCTGCTCTGCCAAGCCAAGGACAGCGCCGACCTGGAGCTCCTGCTTTTCTCCTCCTCTGGGACACGCACGTGTATGGACACGCGGGCATACACACACACACCCCCACCCCCCTGCCGTGCCCAACAGGGCAGGGTTTCCACCCTGAGCATCTTTCTGTCCCTGGCTCTGCCAAGGCCAAGGCCAAGGCAACGCTGACCTGGGGACTCCTGCTTTTCTCTTCCTCTGGGACAGACAGACATATGTATATACACCTGCCATACCCTCCAGGGCAGGACACACACACGTGCATACCCACACTCTCTCACACAGATCCCTGCTGACACATCTCCTCACACACACACACACGCACACCCCCCCCACACACACACACGTGTGCCCGAGAGGGCAGCTCTCCTCCCTGTGCATCTCTGCCTCCGGCACTGCCCTGGGGGCTCCGCTTCCTCCTGCCCCGGGGCCGGCGCGGACACACGCACACACACGGGGCGGGCAGGGCGCAGCCGGGCTCCGGGAACCACCGTCTTTATTGCGGTGCGCGCGGGGCC
>NW_005842408.1:578909-584800 GCF_000455745.1 Alligator sinensis | reverse complement strand
GCACCGCACCGCACCGCACCCGGCCCGGCATCGCGCCACCCGCCGCCGCTCTGCGCACGGGGGCAGCTTCACAGCCCCGCGTGAAGCTCGCGCCCCCGCACGCAGAAGCCCCTGCACGCCCGGCAGCGCTCACATCCGCGCACTGCGCACCCCCGGGCAGCTTCACAGCGCGGCTCGCACAGCAGCCGGCACACGCACTGCGCAGGACGCACCCACCCGTGTTCGCCATCAAGCAGCGGGCGCACGCCTGGCGTGTCTGCCAAGCAGCTGGCAGAGTTTGGCTCGGCGCAGAAGAAGAAATGAGGCATCTTTTCTTAATGAGGCTGCGCCATCTACCAGGCCCGGCGGGAAGGACAGGCAGCGAACGGCAGGTCAAACCCCGCGCGGACTCAGCCTGGCAGCTCCGATGACACCCCCGCCAGACTTTTCACAGCTCAGGACCTGGGTGCTGCATCAGCCCTCGCGTGCCAGCACGGCCCTGCATGCAGCAGGCGCGCGGAGGGTGCTATCAGCAGGGCATCGCTTGCCGGCGAGGGCTTTGGGTGTGTCGCAGTCACAGCATTTCCTGTGTCGGGCAGCTCTCCTCGCTCCCAGAGAGCCCTGAACCATGAGCGAGGCCTCGCCGTGTCTCTGCGAGGCGAGCGCTGTTTCGCCCAGGGCCCTGGGTGGGGAACCAGATGCTGGGAAAGCCTAAGACGCCATGCTGCAGAGCACCGAGCCGCCGGCCCTGAGCGGCCCCAGGACTAGTCGCACGCTCAGAGCAAGCCCGTCCTTGAGGCCGTGGAGGGGCAGAGCTCGCTTTGCTGAAGGGAGCCTAAAGCAAGTTGCCCAGGGTTTCCCTGCGAGTCTGTGGCAGAGCAGGACCCGTCCCCTGCCCTGGGCGCAGGGCTGGGTACCCATGCCCGTTGCTGGCAAAGCACGCCCTGCCTGTGCCTGCGTGACCCAACAGTGCCCGGGCTGGCAGGTCTCGTGGCTGAGCTGCAGGCCGCACGGCTGAGCTCCTTTGCTGGCCAGGCCCCAGGCAGCCGGAGGTGCCGGTGCCCCGCTGCCCAGCTGGCCAAGGAGGCACTGGGGTGGGTGCAGTACGATGAAGGCTCCTCGCAGAAGAGAGTGCCTCCTGCCTCTGATGTTAACGGGACAGACCAGGCCACAGGCAGTGTGTCTTGCCTCTGACCAACGCAGCCACATCTGTCTGGCGTCTGTGGAGCAAGCGGCACCACGGGCAGGACGGAAAGCCCGGTCCCCTCTGAGTCCCCAGCCAGGATGACCTGGTGCCACGTACAGCCGGGGCAGCCGGGAGGACGGGGTGCCTGAGTTGCCTGGGGCGAGCTCAGCTGTCTGGCGCCGCAGTGTAGACGTGTGCCAGGTTCAGCTCCTGGCTCTGTCCTGGGCCCCCCGGGCACCTGGGCTCGGGCCTGGCTCTGCAGCTCTCTGGGCGGGCATCGGAGATGTCGCAGCGCTGTGCTGCCAGGTTTGCTCATTGATTTGGGTGGAACCATCGTAGGGGCTGATCCTCGCCTGGCCACACTCGGCTCTCCCTGCGGTCTCTCCGTCATGGCATGTGGCACATGTGACCAGGGGCTCAGTATGCTGCTCTCGTACGGCGGCGTGCACCCATTCCTGGGGTCCCCATGCACAGCTGTCATATGACAGCATGCTGCACATGTTTCCAGGGGCCCTGCACGCTGCTCTCATGTGACAGCTAGCTGCACATGCTACCAGAGTCCCTTGATGCCGTGTTGCATGTCACAATGTGATGCTCCCATTACCAGAGTCCCTACACACTGTGCCTTGTGACAGCATGCTGTGTCAGGTGAGGGCAGGCTGCCCATGTGACACCGATGCTGCTTCTTTTCCAGACCAGGAAGCCAGGGCGCGGGTAGAGTGCCCTGCCCAGCCTGACAAAGGGTTTTTGAACCCAAAAGCTTGCTTAATAATTGTTTTCCAACTATTTAAGTTGGTCTAATAAAAGATATCAGATTCACCCAAAGAACCTTGTCTGCTCATGTCCTTAGACCAACCCGGCTACAACCTACACCCCTGCCCAGCCTCACACGAGGCCAGGCAGGCACCTGGGCTCAAAGCTTTGCTTGGGAGCAGGATCTGGAACGACGTGGCCCCTGGACCCGGAGGGGGCCCGCTAGCAGCACTGGGCTGGCTTCGCTTATCAGCCAGGCCCTGGAGCCCTTGGATGCAGCAGAGCCTGCTCTCCAGCTGCTGAAGTCACCTGCCTCTGTGCCGGGCCCTGGAGCTCCCGAGCCGTGGGAAAGTCTGCCAGATACCATCTCTCTCTGACGGCTCACCCACGCGACGCGCCAGCCAGCACAGCCGCACGTCATGGCCCTGCTTGGCACCTGCCCTGGCCTGCACTGCCCCCTCCCCTGCTCCCTGCCGGGGGCATGCTGCAGAGCCCAGCAGGAGCTGCTGGAAAGTGCCTCCTTGACTCTGCCACTGTCCTGCACTTTCCTTCACCAGGGACTTGCCTGCATGAGCAGCGAGGTCCCACTTCCTGCACAGGGCACAGCTGACGTGATGGCGGGAGCACCAGGTAGCCCCCCCCGACTGCCAGGCTCTCTGCCCCACGGGATAGGGCAACCCCAGAAGGCAAGTGGTGGGTTTCATAGATGTTAGGGTCAGAAGGGACCTTGGTAGGTCATCGAGTCTGACCCCTGCCTTGGGCAGGAAAGAGCGCTGGGGTCAGATGACCTCAGCTAGGTGCTTGTCCAGTCTCCTCTTGAAGACCCCCCGGGTGGGGGCGAGCACCACCTCCCTCGGAGCCCGCTCCAGATTCTGGCAACCCTTCCGGCGAAGAAGTGCTTTCTCATGTCCAGCCTGAATCTGCTCTCCATCAATTTGTGGCCATTGTTCCTAGTTATTCCAGGGGTGCCCTAGTAAGTAGAGCATCTCCTATTCCCTGCTGCCCTGCCCTGATGAATTTGTAGGCGACCACAAGATCACGTCTCAGCCTTCTCTCACGGAGGCTGAAGAGATCCAGGGCCCTCAATCTCTCCTCGTAGGGCCTTGCCTGCAGGCCCCTAGCCATACGAGTGGCCTCCTCTGGACCCTCTTGAGGTTGTCCAGATCTCTCCTGAAGTGCGGTGCCCAAAGCTGGACGCAGTACTCCAGCTGTGGCCTGACCAGTGTTGTATAGAGGGGAAGCATCACCTCCCTGGACCTGTCCATCATGCACCTGCTAATGCAGGATAAAGTGCAGTTAGCCTTGTTGATTGCTTCGTCACACTGAAGACTCGTGCTCATCTTGGAGTCAACTATAACTTTCCACTGCTGTGCTGCTGAGAAGGTCGTCTCCCAGCCTGCAAGTGTGTCGGTGGGTCTGTTTGCCCAGGCGCAGCACTTTGCACTTGTCTTTGTTGAACTGCATCCTATTTCAATCTGCCCATTTTTCCAACTTGTCCAGATCCGCCTGGATCCATTCCCTACCCTCTGGTGTGTTAACTTTGCCCCATAATTTGGTATCATCTGCGAACTTGCACAGGGTGCTCTCCCCCCCCTCGTCCAAGTCGCTGATGAAGACATTGAAGAGTATCGGTCCAAGGACCGAACCCTGTGGGACCCCACTGCCCACACCCTTCCAGGTCGATACCGACCCGTCCACCACCCCTCTCTGGGTGTGACCCCTGAGCCAGTTTGCCACCCACCGGACCGTGTCATCATCTGCATTGCAGCCTGTCAGTTTATTTACGAGAACAGAAAGAGATCCTGTATCAAAGGCCTTCTTAAAGTCTAGGTAGATGACATACACCTCGACTCCTGCATCTCAGCACTTTGTGACCTGGTCATAAAAAGAAACCAGGTTAGTCAGGCAGTGAACCTGTGCTGATTTCCTTTCAGCATTATTTCCCCTGCTGCGCTCCCTCAAATGTGATCCTTGATGATTTTTTTCAGAGTTTTCCCAAGGATGGAGGTGAGACTAACTGGCCTATAGTTTCCTGCTTCCTCCCTCCTCTCCTTCTTGAAAATAGGGACCACACTGGCCCTCTTCCAGTCCTCTGGGACCTGATCAGAGCACCCTGCAAGTGCATACTCCTCCTTGGTAGCTACCGCCTGGTAGATACCTCTTTCTTTGCCCTTAGGCTTTCCTGGACTTCCCTGTTCAGCCAAGAGGGCTTCTTGGCCCCTTTGCCCCATTTTATGTGCAATGGGATTGTCTCCTCCTGCGCCCGCAGGATCACTCCCTTGAGGAATGTCCACCCTTCCTGGACCCCCCATTTCTCCAATGCTCTTGAGATGTAACGCCTCACTAACTGATCTCCCGAGCACACTGAAGTCAGCCTTTCTGACGTCTAGCACTTCAGCCCTGCTGGTTAGTTTACCCACCCTACGCCGGATAGTGAATTCAGTCAGGTGATGGTCGCTGTCCCCTGGGTTACCCTGTACCTGCAGATCCCCCACCAGGTCATCCCCTGTAGCCAGCACCAAGTCTGGCAAGGCGTTTCCCTTCGTGGGACCGTATCCCTCCTGCGTTAGGTGGAGGTCCTGTATGCAGGTCAAGGACCTACGTGAGCGGTTCGATTTGGCTGACTGCTCCTCCCAGCAGATGTCCAGGTAGTTTAGGTCACCCATGACTACCATATCTCTTGACCGTACAGCTGCTGAGAGCTGTCTGGAGAAGTCCAGGTCCAGCTCATCCTCCTTTTGTGGTGGTCTGTAGTAGACCCTCACTACCAAGTCCCTTTCCCCACAACCCCCTTGTATCCTGACCCATAGTACCTCGGTCTGCCCCTCCTCTGATCCCATCTTGATTATAGCGGATGTATATTGTTCCTTAACATAGAGAGCAACACCACCCCCCTCTCTTTTTTCCCCACCCTATCACGTCTGTACAGCCTATAGCCCTCAGTGCCCACTGCCCAGTCGTGAGCAGGGTCCCACCAGGTTTCAGTTAGTCCAACCAGGTCGAAGTTGTTGCTTGCAAGCAGGAGTGCGAGTTCCTCCTGCTTGTTCCCCGCGCTCCTAGCGTTAGTGTAGAGACATTTAAGCCCCACGCTGTGTGCCTTCGTACCCCCCGTCCTGATGTCTATCAGGCCCCTTAGTGCTTACCTGGGCTGATCCAGTGCAGTGCTCGTGGCTCGCTGATCCTAGGTTCTCCTTATCCTCTGCTTCCCCCTCCCCCGATTAATTTAGTTTAAAGCCCTTCAGAGGAGATCAGCCAACCTGTAAGAGAACAGATTCTTACATTTAGAAGAGAGATGAAGACCATCTCATCCCAGGATGCCTCTCGTGGAAGTGCAGATTGTGGCTGTAGAGCCCAAAGCCCGCACGATGGCACCAACTTTGGAGCCGCAGGTTGATTTCCCTGACGCAGGTGTCCTGATGCTGATGGCAACCACTGACCGGGAGGATGGATGGGAAGACCACCTGTGGATGAGGACCATGGGATAGTAATCAGGGGGCCGGATGAGGTCGGGAATCCTCGTCGTGATGTCTCGGATCCTGGCTCTGGGTAGGCAGCAAACCTCCTGTGCCCTGCGATCCCCTCTGCAGCCCCAGGGGCAGCTGAGCACACATGGCGAGGTCCGGCCTTTGCATTCACTCGGCCCAGAGGAAGGATGTGTGCGCACGGGTACTTGTGTGCACGTGCATGTTCACTGCAGCCACAGGCCAGGGCTGACAGGGGCTGTCTCTTGCAGTGAATGGGGCTCAGGGTGGCTGTGGGTCTGTCTCCGATGGCTGGAAGGCCAGGCTCTGTGGTGCGCTCCCGTGCACCCATGTGCTGGGTGCTGGCACGTGTCCCCCATCCCTGCCTTGCTCCCCTGACCCGAGGGTACGTGGAACACGCCTGCGGCTTGCTCTCCCAGCACTGGGCACGCCAAAGTCGGGGGGGGGGGGGGGCAGGGCACGGGGGGCGGGGGGGGGGTGCACCGGGCCGT
>NW_005842408.1:574834-578841 GCF_000455745.1 Alligator sinensis | reverse complement strand
GCCACACCCGCTTCCTGTGCGGGAGCCTCTCCACGGCAGCCCAGAGGTGCTTCCTGAGCCGATGGCTATAATTAGCACTGGGCAGATGTGATGAGCCAGGCCCGGCCTGGCCCTTCCATGCAGAGCTCAGGCACCCCAGCGAGGGTCTCTGGCCTCCAAGGCAGGCACCTTCCCCGTCCGCCCTGGAGCTCCCCCGGTCAGTTCTGGGGCCCGCAGGCAGAGGGCACAGAGAGCCCCTCTCCAGCCAGCGCGGCAGAGAGCTCGGGCCCCTCCACACCCCTGCCTTGCGGGGAGAACGAAGCAGCGAAGCCCCAAAGGAAGCGTCGGCGAGGATGGCCGGAGTGGGGCGTGCCCTCGAGGGATGCCCCGTGCCTCTGCACTGCCTCTATGCACCACCCTGCGGTGCACGGCGAAGGGCCCGAGCCAGGCAGTGCGGAGGATGTAGAGCAGTCAGCCCATGGCACGTGTGCCCTGAGCCCTGGTCCCCAAGGGGCGCAGGGTGTCCTGGGGCCTGGCGCAGGTGGGTGCCCAGCGGCAGGCCATGGCACGCTGCACAGCTGGGAGGAGGATGGAGAAGATGCACTCTAGGCACCTGCAGGAACCCTCCTGAAGGCAAAACCCACCCGTCCTGAGCACGAGGGGATGGGCCCACGGGCGGAGGGCTGCTCATGGGCATGGGGGGAACAGCGGACACCCACAAACACAACCCTAGTGTACTTCCACCAGCGACACCACCTTGGGGCCAGGGTTTGCCGTCAGCCAGCGGCAGGCTTGGGCTGTTTGGCGGCTCGCTACGAAATGAGAAAACCTGTCGGAAAGACGTGGCACAGGCTGGAGCGGGAGCAGCTGCAATGCTGCGCAGAGCCGACCCATCTCCCGCCTCTGGGCTGGGGGCAGATGCTCTTGGAAATCTTCAGAGCGGCTTGCAAGGACCAGGCCTGGGAATGCCAGGGTATCAGACATTGTGCAACGGCATGAATAATGAACAGCCCTGACATGAATAATGCAGGAGCACAGCACAGAGATCTCCCAGCGCTGCCCTGGGGGGAACGGAGGACAAGCTGGCTGCAAAGAACAATGTTTGCTTCAGGCCAAATGCGCGGGGTCCTTGGCTTCTGAACTAAGCTGCTGTTACTAAATGATCATCAGGTTTTGCATAGAGAACTGGAGCACCGGTTTTGCTCCAAGGCACAATAACCTGAGACGAGAGCCGGTCTGTCCGACATGGGCATGGAAGCTGGCTGGTTCCCTGCCATGTCCAGGCAGTCGGCTCACCCTCCATCTGCTGCCCCGAGTCGGTGCCATCTGCTCTAGCTGCCGGCAGGGGAAAGGCACACACAGCCCTGGAAGGGACCAGGGGGGCTGGGTGGGTACAAGCCAAGCGCGGTGCTGGAGGGCCCTGCCCTGCCGGAGGGGGTGTCCTTCGTTCGTGCACACAGCCCTGCCCGCGAGCAGATGCACGTTGCCGAGTTTCAGCAAAACCAGAAGCCCGTTTTGCTGACCTGGGATGGCAGCACAGTGAGGTGCAGCTGAAAACAGCTTGTGCCACTACGGGGTCTGCGTGAGCACCAGCGGCCAGCCTCACCAGGACTGTCCTAGCCCCACGGATCCCCCCAAGGGACCCTGCGGGCACACGTGCTGCTCACAGCCAGAGACGCCTTCTCACTCAGGGCGTCCTCGGGGCCGTTTCTGCTGCAAGACCCCGGAGAGCTCTGGGCAGTCCCTGAGCGACGGTTGCAGAGACGGCTGGAAGGTGCAGGGTCCCGGGACCCCCAGGTTGGCACAGGTGTATGTTGCAAGGGAAGAGCCCCGCTCAGCCCTGCAGAGCACTTAGCTCCCCCTCTTCGGGGCACCTCCGAGCCCACCCGGGTCGAGGCGGTGAGCTGTGACTGCTGCTCCTGGATGCCTCAAGAGGACCATTGGGCCTGCTCTTCCCATCCATGGTCATCCTGCCATCAGGGGCAGGATCTGCCATGTGTCTGCCCAGCTGGTCTCTGGCAGAGTCCCTTGCATCCCTGCAGTCTCCCCTGGCACACCCTCCTCCACTTCCCCCATTGCAATGCATCTGAGGTGATGTCCCTCTATTGCACGTGGACTGCACTGTTAGCAGAAGACCCCAAAGGAGCGTGAGCTGCTGGGTTTGCACAGAAGGGCTAAGGCGTGGCCCGTCTCCCTGCACTGCCTGGGGCGGCAGGTACGAGGGCGGTTGTCACCTCCTCGCCCCGAAGTCCACGCCTGGGATGTTGGAGTCAGAAGAGCTGCCAGATGCGACCAGAGAAGCAGTCGCTGGCTGGTGCGTCCCTGTGCTGGCTGCCAGCGGGGAAGGAGTGTAATTTTTAACCAAAGTATTGAAGAAATATAATAACAGATATGTTGGCCTTGAAGGGCACTGCTCATTGGGGCGTGAAGGTCTGGGGCTGCTCTAGCACAAGGATGAATGTATGAAGCCACGCTGCTCATGTTCATTTGTGGCTTGTCGCCATCGTGTTGCAGCAGCTGGCCTGACATAGACGGGTAACGCCACTCGCCTTCTTCCCTTGGCTACACGGGGAAGGGGAGGTGTGGAAGGGAGGCTTGTGTGTCCGGCCGGGAAGGGGCTGGACCGTACCCAAGGCTTTTGCTTTCAGCCACGTGCTGGCTGCTTTCTCTTAAATCACGGTGCCCTGGCAGCCGGGTCAGCTCGCTGCCTCCTGGAGCTCCCCGCTCCCAGCCGAGCCGGCAGGACAGCTTGGTTTTGCTAATGGACCGTTGTGAGAAGGTGGCCGTAAATAACGGATACAGGACTTTCTCACACCTCGGGTCCCTGGGGAGGAAGAGAGAGGACAGCTCCAAGTCACCGGGTCCAGCCGCCTCCCAGCTGGCAGAGCTCTTCTCCAGGTCCCCTGTGTCCTTTATGGTACCGCCTGGGTCAGGAGCCAGGGTCTGCTGTGCTCGGCGCTGTACATTTGTAACGCGCTCAAGGTCTAGGTCATGAAAATGCACTCCTCCAGGCACGGATCCTGAGGATGCTGCTAACGGATGCCCAAAGGTTTAGAGTCGAGCTGAGCACGCTGGCTCGCACAGGACAACAGCACGCGTCGAAAGGGACCCAGCGCCTGAAGCCACCCTGCACCCTCTCTGCACCCAGCTGGATCTGCGCAGAGGCGCCGTGTTCAGGAACGAGTCAGAGTGATGGAAATCCCCCCGGTCTCTTGGCAGAGCTTCCCGGTGGCAGACTCTCTTGAGATTCAGTCTTGACAGGGTCCGAGCGTCACTAAAGAGAGCCGCAGACAGCTGCGCACGGGCCGACAGGCGAGGGGGTCGCCTGGGCAGCTGCTGCTGGAGGATGCGCATCCTCCTCTGCTTCGAGGGCTCGTCTACATAATATAATATTAATATAATAGCTTCCTAGGGCTGCGGGTCTGCGCCGGCGGGGAACCCCTGCAGGTGCGGCTCCTGTCTGCGCGTGGGGAGGGGGCCACGGCCACGGCCACGGCCAGCCCGGGGAGCCGGGCGCGCAGGGCAGGGCAGGGCTCCGCCTGGGAAAGACGCGGGCAGAGCAACGGGCCTTCACCCACCGAGCCCACCGCCGGCCCCTGCTCAGCTGGCGACACGTGCCTGTGTGTGTGTGGGTGTGCACATGAGCATGCCTGGGAGTGCATGTGTGTTTGACACTTCAGACCCATGTGTCACACTTGTCACTGTGTAATTGTGCACACATACGCATGGGTGTGCATGCATGTGCACGTGTGTTGGACAGCTCAGGCCCATATGTCACACCTGTCACTATGTAATTGTGCACACGAGCGTGTGTGTATGTGCATGGGTGCGCGTGCATGTGCACGTGTGTTGGGCAATTCAGCCCCATGTGCCACACTTGTCCCTCTGCAGCTGTGCACTTGTTGCTATGCCCATGCATGTGTGTGAGTGTGCACACGGGCTGGTGTGTCTGTGCACGTGTGTGTGTGTGTGTGTGTGTGTGCGTGTGCCGGGGGCGGGGCGGGGCGCGGTGCCGCAGCGGCCCCTGG
>NW_005842408.1:564229-574251 GCF_000455745.1 Alligator sinensis | reverse complement strand
TCCCTAACCTGGGGCGGGCGCGGGGGGCGTCGCGGGGACCAGCGGGCTGCTCAGTCCACCAGAGAAACGCTCATGCCAGCCGTGGGCCGGGCGCGGAGCCCGGCCACGAAGCGCACGGGCGCGTGGCGTCGGCAGGCGGGGGGACGACCAGCTCTTGAGGAAAAGCCGCTGGGGGAAACGGTGCGTTCCCAGTTGCCTGCGGCCTTGAACTCGGTGCTCGGGACCTTGCAGTAAAGCGAGTTTTCGGCCGAGGCGCTGATCTCCGGTCGAGTCGAAGGGTCGTGTTTGGATTCAGCACCGGTTGGTTGGCTGAAGTCGGAAAGCAACATCCCCCTCCTCTCCCCTGCCCCCGCAGACCGGCACCCAAAGACTGACGAGGGGTTTTTTATTTAACTCTGTTTCGTGACGTGCTCGGGAACGAGTCCTTACGCATCGTGGCTCGTGGTTCATTTTCCCGGTGGACCCTGTGCCTGTTGCACGAATAACCATCGCGCTTGAAACGCTGAGGTGTGTTTCCAGCGGCAGGCTCGGGTCGAGTGGAGACGAGTTCTTTGCTTCAGTAGCTGAAGGCACGTTGGCAGAGGTGCGCGTGCGTGTGGAAACCTTGCATAACCTACTCGGCTGTTGGAGGACTCCAGTCTCCCTCCCAGCACTAGGTGTCTTTTTTCCAAACGCAGACCAAAGCCAAACAAACCAAGCCTTTATATTGAAAACCTGCTAGAAGGAATCAAGCTGGGTTCATGTCAATAAGAGGTAGTTAGCTGTGGCAGCCTGAAGGCAGGCACAAAGCAGGGTCAATTTGCACCTTACCAGACCGGCTGCATTAGGGATGTATAGCAGGTGCTTTCAGAAGCAGGGGCCGACTCCCTCAGATGCTATGAAGGGACCGCAGGGAGCAGAGCAGCTGAATAGAAACCAGTGATTAAAATCCAGAGGGGAGAGGAAGGAGGAGGGGGCACTACTGAGAGAGGCAGGGAGTGTAGGAAAAGAAAAGGCATTTAACTCAACGAGAGGTTCACTGCAGCAGCCGTTGATTGAAGTATCCTGTTATGTTTATACGACGCAACAGCTTGTCTGTCGTTATGGCTTCCAGGTAGCAACAGCTGTATTTGAACGCAGTGAGAATGAATGTCTTTTCTTTCCGGATCAGTTCTGTGCAGACTGAGCGCAAGCATAGCACGCTCGTGTAAACATCCTCCTGTTGAAGGATGCCAGATTGTGGCATCTGCACCTTCTGATCAGGGATGTGACCGGCTGTTCTTCCTTTTCTAAACAGAGAAACTGAATATCAAGTTTGTTTCTGCTGAGGCTCGGACTGGCCTTTTGACTGCAGAAGAGACCAAAACTGTCAAGAAGCTCCATGAGGAAAACAAGCAGTTTCTGAACATACCAAGGAGGTAAGTTACTCATCAGTATGATAGTTTCATAGTTGGTCGGGTCGGACAGGACCTGAGCAGATCATCAAGTCCAACCCCCTGCTATGGGCAGGAAAGAGTACTGGGGTCAAACGACCCCAGCCAGATGTTCATCCAACCTTTTCAGGTCTCGGGTTCAGGTCAGGTCCCGTCGCCTCTCCTCATAGGACCTGCCCTGCTGTCCCTTGATCATGTGAGTGGCCTCCTCTGGACCCTCTCTATGCTGTCCACATCCCCCCTGACGTGCAGCGCCCAGAACTGGACGCAGTACTCCAGCTGCGGCCTGACCAGTGCCGCGTAGAGGGGGAGCAGCACCTCCTTGGCCCTGCTCGAGATGCATCTGTGGATGCACGACAAGGTGCGGTTGGCCTTCCTGACCGCGTCCCCACACTGCCGAGCCATGTTCATCTTGGAGTCGATAATGACTGCAAGATCCTTTTCTCCCTCTGTGCTGATGAGAGGGGAGTTCCCCAGCCTGTAGGTCTGCTGCTGGCTCTTCCTCCCCAGGTGCAGCACCTTGCACTTGTCAGTGTTGAAACCCATCCTGTTCTTATCCACCCACCCCTGTAATCTGTCTAGGTCCGATTGCAGCCTATTCCTCCTCTAGCGTGCCCACTTCCCCCCACATCTTAAGTGTTGTCTGCGAATTTGAACAAGGTGCTTTTCACCCCCTCATCCAAGTTGCTGATGAAGATGTTGATCAGCGCGGGCCCAAGGACCGAGCCCTGGGGGACCCCACTGCCTGCATCCCTCCAGGTCGAAAATGACCCGTCCACCACCACTCTCGGGGTGCGGCCCTCCAGCCAATTGGTGACCCATCTGACTGTGTAGGCATCGACACCACAATCTAATTTTTTAACGAGAATGGGGTGAGAGACAGTGTCAAAGGCTTTCCTAAAGTCCAGAAAGACTACGTATGATGTTGCAGTGTTTTGGCACTGCTAACATCCAGTTTCTCAAAGGGGGATTTCCCATTGATCTGTTATTTCTTTGCATCGATGATTTGCAACCAAGGTGCTATGACAGTCTTTGAAGGGTGCTGCTTAGTGCAGGCTCTATGAGGAGATAAATGAAGCCTTTTTCCCCTGGAGCAGCTGCTGCTGCTCCTCTTGCCCCCACTTGCAGCAGCATGGGCTCCTGCCAGCCTCTCCTCCTTCCCAGCCCCTCTTCAGGTGGGTAAGCACTGTAATAAATAAAGTAGTGCCTGAAATAGGGTACTGCTCAGTTTACACAAAGTATGGGGGGGTATCTGAGCCGAAAAAGCCTGAGAACCACTCCTTTACGCAATGACTGTAATTCTACACACCTGAAGTTGTGGCCTGCTGCCTGTGTTTGAACTGAGAGCACCCGGCAACCCAAAGTAGCATCCCTTTGAAAACCAACCAGCCGGAGTGGCTTGCTCCTGCTGAGGGGTGCAGTAAGCCAAGTAAGTAGAGCATAGCACTGGGACACCAGACTTTATTTCTCAGTTCTGCCAGTGGCTTGCCTGACATTGAGGAAGCCCCTGTGCCTTGGTTTCCCCTCTGTAAAATGGAGAGAGTGGTATTGACTTTCTCTGTAAGAGCTCCGTTAGAGCAACTGCTGAGAAGTGCTATTAGAGCTGGGTGTCGCTGCTGTTAGTGAGGAAAGTTCTTGGTTTTTTTAAGGTATTTTCCCCCTTGCTATTCAAGAGCATGTTGCTGGGGTCAGTCCCGCTTCAGGAAAACTGCTAACATCCAGAGCTGTTACACGTGAGCAATTCCTTTGTGAACGTAATTCAGAGCCTGTTCACAATGGAAGCTGCGTGCTTTTGTTCTGATGGCAGCAACTACCGAACATTAAGCTAACAGTTAGGTTCTTGACATTGTGTGTAGTGCTCTGTTTTTGATCTATACTGTGGTATTCTTGTCTTCAAATGTACATGCTACGAGTGGAATTACAGATCAGCTTGGCCATTTGGTCTCTGCAAGGCCTTTCACTTCCAAAGCCCCCATGTTTTTACTGTGCAAGCTTTTCGGTAGGCTTGTTCCAAGTAATTCAGTATGTTTACTCCATGAAAGAATAACTCATATAAAACCTGAAAGATGTTAACTGCTACCTCCATGTTGTTATAATCCGTGGTAATCACAGATAAAGAAATGCACTGTATATGCCTGGAGGTGAAGGAAAACTTGAAAGGAAGAAAATAATACTTTTGATATAAATTAACTCCACACACAACACAAACAGGGCTGTTAAAATGTGAAATGATTTATTTGTTCTACTGTTGTTTGCTTAAGACTGAGAAGCCTTGCGCTCCCCTGGAACGCTGCAGAGCTGAGTTTCCCAAGGAGAGACTCTTTGCTGTGCTTTCAGTCTTCCTTGTTTTTAGAATTAATAATTGGATTTGGTATCTAAACCTGTTGTAGACATGAGAATTGTAAGATAATTGGAGTTTAACATGGAGAGCTGCAGGTACTCCAATCTGCTAGAAGAGAATGTTTTTATTTAAAAGATCTAGAGTCAAACTAACAAACCCCCCAAAACACACTTTGAATATGGGCATGGCACTTGTATTGGCTTTTCCACATGCCGCCCTCCTTGGTGCTGTATTGCCCCATGCAGATCTTCTCCCTGACTTTGGTCCTGCTTCTTCCTGCCACGCATACTGTTGAAGTTCAGTGAAAAATGGAAAAGCTGAGCTATCAGCCCCTGTCTCTGGTGATGAAAATACTGTTGGCAAGTGCTGTGTAAAAGGGCAGAAACGGTTCAGTGTGTGCAAAGGCAATATCAGCTCACCCATTAGAAAGCTACTGTATCTCCCTTTGCTGTCCCACACACCCGCTGACTCTGTACCTTCTAGCTTCTAAACAGCTGTCACTCTGCTTCTTCCCTCAAAATGGGCTTTGCTTTCATTTCTTCCCTTCCCTGTCAGCATCTGGTGCACTGGCCAGTGTCCATAGATGCTGGCAGTGCCCATTGCACTGGGTGTATGCATCTCCTAAACCACCACAGGTGGCATGGGCGATCGCTGTGTGTGGCTTGTGGCAGATCAGGGAGGGGAGAAGCAGCACAGGGGCAAATAGGGCAGAAAGCAGAGCAGCAGAAAGGGCAGGGAGCATGAGGGAGGGGGAGCATAAAGCAGAACAGTAGATCAGGCAAGGGAAGAGGATCAGAGTGGCACACGCTGCCCAGAGTACAGTCAAGGGAACAGCCCTCTCGCATTTGAAGGGTCACCGTCTTTCTGTTGACTGGTCACCCCTCTTTTTGAAGTGACCTTTAGAAAGTAAAGAATTACCTTGTGTCACGAGGCTGCTGGGACAGGACTGCATACGTCCAACCTGCCTTGAGTTGCGTGCAGCTGGACTGCCTTGGGGCATGAATTCCTGTGGAGTTCGTATTGAACAGCTGCAGCTGGGGAAACGCTCTAACGCACTTCCATGTTTCTTTTAAATCACGATGGCTCCAGACCGTACTGGGACAGCAGAACCAGCGCTGAGAAGCTGAGGCAAGCAGAGAGGGACAGCTTTCTGGAGTGGAGGCGGCAGCTTGCCTGGTGAGTTGCACTTGTGTTTAGTGTTGTGGAATTTGGGGAGTGAGGGGTGAACTCCTCCATCTCTGCAGGGAGCCTCTGACCTGCAGCACTGCTTGAGCTGGTCCTTATGATGTTGACAGTTCAGGCCCACGTGTCACTTGTCCCTATGTCATTTACCTTCTTCTTCCAAAGTGTGAATCATAATATGCTTGTAGCTGGGGCCTCGGGTTCTGCCAGACCTCTTCAGGTGAGGTGCTGTGAACGGTTGCCTCCACAGAGCACCAGTGCCCTCCTGGTTTCTGGAGGAAGGTGCTGCTTGGAGAAATGAGAGAAATCTCCCTTCTTCCTCCCCTCTCCTCCTGCCTGTGTGAGCAACTGCCCTGGCTGTGGCTGTAAGGGCATATCTAGGCTGCCTGCTGTGGTGCTGTGTAGAGGTGCCCAAGCAGCCTCTTCAGTGACTTTGCTTGGGCTCTGGGAGTCGCCTCGTGGAAGGGGCATGGAGCTCCTTTAGAGCCAGCGTGCCCCTCTCTGCTGCAACACGCAGGATGGACATACCCTTGAGCTCCGTGTAGCAGCTAGCTGGTTGGCCTTGCAGGTCATTTCTGCAGTACTGATGCTGTCATTGATGTTTGCCAGCCTGTTTGCTGAACTTCCCCACCCTCTGATCACTTGAAGCTGTAGTGGGAGAGGAGCAGGGGTGGAAAATTCTGGACATGCCCTGGTCACCCTCCCCATGGGCACGCACTCTCTGCCACACCATGAGATGGGATATGGGGTTGGGTGGACCAATAGTCTGGTGCAGCAAATGACAGCTCTTCACCCAACTGACTTCTCCCCTCCAGTCTCGACTCCTTCCTGCTGTGCTGAGTTGCTGTCTTCAGGAACTCGACTCGAGGTCCTGCCAAGAGGGTCCCCGGTGCTGGGGGTGGGTGTCAGCTCTTCTGGGAGGTGAGCTGAGTAGAATTGCAAAGAGAGGCTGGCGCAGCACGTACTGTCTGACGTGAACCATGTGTGGTGAATCCCCCTTGTTTCTGCTCTAGGCTGGAGGAAGACAAGAAACTAATTCTGACCCCGTTTGAACGGAATTTAGACTTCTGGCGCCAGCTCTGGAGAGTCATTGAAAGGAGGTAAGGTTTTTAGTGTCTTTTTGGTGGAGGGGAGGGAGTGATTGCTTTAAAAAAGGAGAGCATGGCTTCTTCTGTGAACCATTCTTAGTTGCATGTAATTTTTTTTTCTTCCATTCCCTCTATTGTAATGGTTCTTGAAGAAGTTAGTCCAATACTGATGCAGTTCCTGAACTGTGGGTTCAATTTCAGATTTTACATGTAATTTTTCTCAGTTAAGCACCTTCAGGTTTCAAATATTAACCTGTGCTGAGAGGGCGTCGTTACTATGCTTCCCGTGAGCACAGGGTGAACTCAGACATGTAATTGAAGATGCCCTATCTTGGACCATATCTGTAGCCATCACACACTTCCCCTATGCTGACACCCCGCAGATTGAGATTTCCGATGAGGCTGTATTCCTCCAGCCAGCCCTGCAGTCTGAAGCCAGTTGACTTGTATTCCCAAGTCACAGGAGCTTTTGAACACACCCCCTTAACTGCCCAAATATGGGCTTACTTCTCTAAAGCTGTGGTCCTGTGGTTAATATTTTGGTCTTAATATAAAAACAGAAGTTACTGCGAACACAATCAGACTATTGGTATCTCTTTCTTGTGATCACTGAAGCAGTTTTATTCAACAGAAGCAACAGAACTGAATACTTCAAAGCCCAGGCTTTTATTCAGAATACAGTTCTGACCCCTGGGGCTCCAGACACTAATGTGGGTGCGTAATTCTACTCGTGCCTCTTCCCACTGATGTTGTGCTGCTGCTGCACCCACAGTCCTTTCTCTAGACCCCAGGTGAGGTCAGGCTGTTGGTTTTAAATCTTCCACCTTCCCTCCCCACGTGCACCTGTCCATTCTCTGGCCCCGGGGCAGTGGGAAGATGCAGTGTAAGAATAGCAGAGCATGGGAAAGCCGAGGTGAAGCGGCAGATAGACTCCTGCCATCCTGAGTAGTGTTATGACTGTGTGTTCCCTGCCTGACTCCAGGTATAAATGGTGTTTGTGTGGCTGAGCTGTAACAGAATAGCCAAGCCATCTGCCCCCTCAATGAGACTGAGGCCTTTAATTTCATTACCAACTAACTTGGAGATCACATTTCTGCTGATTTTCACGAAGCTCCCGTGAAGGGCCCCTTTGTATTGCCTCACTGTCACAGGAACGTGGGTGGGTGAGCTCCTGTGTGGTCAGAAGCATCTTGCCGTGCGCCTGCCCTCCTGTGCAGTATGCAGGTCCTCCTTTGTTTAGGTTGTGGTGTGCCACCCCAATCTGCACATACCTCAGGAAGCTTATGTTGAGGTCTGATACCAGAAAGGAGATGGGAAAGGCAGTCCGTGGCCTTGCCAGCTCAGGTTTGCTCCCTCCTAGGTGTTTGCTTGCGTTTGGCTCATTATAGTTCCAGAAGCCACAAACAACTGGGTTTCTCTCATTTCCCCCTCCTTACACAATATCAGTCGTACTTTGCTGCCAGGAGCTTTCTCTGCTTACTCGGTTTCTGGTTTCCTTAATTTTTATCCTATTCCCGTGAGTCTTCTCTTCTCTAGACGAAATAATCCCAGTTCCCTCAGCCTTTCCTCACCAGTCATTTGCCACAGCCCCCCAACCATTTTCATTGCCCTTCGCTGTACACTCTCCAACGTGCCCACATCCTTCTGTAGTGGGGCCCACAGCTGGACACAGGACTCCAGATGTGGCCTCCCCAGTGCTGAATAGAGGGGAAGAATCACCGCCCTCGATCTGCTGGCAACGCTCCTGCCAATTCAGCCCAGGATGCCATTAGCCTTCTTGGCACCAAGGGCACGCTGCTGGCTCCTGTTCAGCTTATTGTTCCCTGTCACCCCCAAGTCTCTTTCTGCAGAGCTGCTGCTTGGCCAGTCCTTCTCCAGCCTGCACCGGTGCAGGGGATTGTTTCATCTTAAGTGCAGGACTTTGCACTTGTCCTTGTTGAACCTCCTGAGATTCCTTTTGGCCCAGTCCTCCAATTTGTCCAGGTCTCTCTCTGAACCCTAACCCTACCCTCCAGCCTATCTGCTGCTCCCCCCAGCTTGGTGTCATCTGCAGACTTGCTGAGGGTGAATCCATCCCATCTTCCAGGTCGTTGATAATGATATTGAACAAAACTGGAACCGGCCTCTGGGGCACTCCACTTCATACCAGCTGCCAGCTAGATATTGAGCCATAGATTACTGCCCTTTGAGCCTGATGTTGCAGACAGTTTTCTACCCAGCTTGCCCAACCTGGATTTTCTTAGCTTGCTAGTGAGAATGTTGTGGGAAGCAGTATCAAAAGCCAGATGGAAATGTTTTCTCTATACTGTTCCTCCCATTGGATGCTGCTAGTAGCAAGTGCAGTTGTCTGCATGGTGTGAGATTTCATTACATCTCCAGCTTTCTGCGCCTGTATTTCTAGTCCATGAAGTTCCTCACCAGGCACAGAGTTGACTCTCTGAGGTTAACAGTGTGAAGGGATCTTTTTCCACCTCTGAAAGGTGATGTACCAGCTATTAGCTGGAATTTCACACTTGAGTTTCAGGAGAAGGAAAACTGCTGGTTGGACACTAGTGGTATTTTTAGCCGAAATACATTGCTTTATTGAGCCATGAGAGTTGTTTCTGGTAAACTGGGTTTTCTCTCCTGTCGCACTTGCAAATCATCATACCTGCAAGACAAACAGATTTGTGTTACAACCTCCTATAATCTACCTAGAATTAGGAGGGTACCAGAGAAGAGTAGCAGTGATGAGAGCTACAGATGAAATCCTGTACGATCACTGTGAAAATGGGCTCTGTACATCTATCTTGACTACCACCTTATGTTACTTTCTTAATGCAGATTGAACTGAGTGCTGTCCCAGGGTGTGAGGTGTGCTAGAAACGGTCTGCACTTTCCCCTTCCTGGGTAGGTGGCACAAGCAGAGCACAACATGCTTCTGCGTATTGCAAATTCATGGAAGTGACTTTCTGACGAAGCACCACGGGTGCCTATACATGTGTAGTGAGGCTGCTCCACCGCGCTGTAATCACAGTGTGTCAGAGCAGACTCGATTAATCATGTCAGCTGGAGCATGGTAATTATCGTGCTCCAGCAGACTTCAGCATCACATGCATCGATGTCCCCACACTGAAAAATGGCAGTGGGGCGCCTTAACTAAAGCGCATTCAATGAGCTTCAGTTAAAGCACCCCTGCCACCATTTTTCATTGTGGGGAAGCTGATGCACATAATGTTCCAGGTGCCTTAATTAGAGCAGCTCTCGGAGCCTCTCTAATTAGTCTGTCCCTGTCCCCCCCACCCTGTGAGCATGTCTAAATGTCCTAACTGCCTGGACACCAAACACTGGGTGTTGACTGCTGGGTGTCTCTGAAAGGGGGCTTCATCAGTGCAAGGGCGTGTGCTGATGCAGCACCCCCTTTTCAGGAGCTCAGGGCATTGCTGGGGAAGGAGACATCAGTGCGTGGTGTTGGCTGGGATACGTCAGAACAGCAGCAGCCCTGTGAAGGGAGCAGGGCTCTCCTGGGGTACACGAGCGCTGGGACGTGTTGTCCGTGCGGTGAGGCTACTTAGTGGAACGAGCCAATATGATGGACAGGTGAAAATACTGGTTCTTGTGTATTGCTTTTTCATGAACCCTGTGGTTGCTCATCTGGTAATGCAGCACATGAGGCTTACTGGGCTCCCTCTTGTTTTGCAGTGATATCGTCGTTCAGATAGTAGATGCCAGGAATCCTCTCCTGTTTAGGTGCCAAGATCTGGTAAGTTAAGTGAAGCAAACCACTGGGTCTCAGATTGTGCTTTCAGCTGTGTTGATGCATTGCCCGAAGCCATCTTCTCTTACATCTAACACATTGTGGCCTGTGTCTTCTGTGCCTCAGATTCATGTCAGCATGGATTATTTCTTCTTGCGAATGTTCTCCTGGCCTCAGCAACCTTTTTTTCCACCCCCCACCCAAAGCTTCTCTGATAGCTCAGGCAGAAAGCAATGTATTTGGAGCCAGCCCTGCAGATATAT
>NW_005842408.1:553098-564198 GCF_000455745.1 Alligator sinensis | reverse complement strand
TTTTCTTCCCGTGTTGCTAAGGAAACTTGCTGTGTAACAAGATGCTGACTTCTTCAGTTCCTGCTGCCGCTCTTTATTACCCACTTGAAGTCCTTGCTCTCTGTGGCACTGCTTGTTTCAAGAGTCACGTGAAATCCAAGCCAAGAGGTTGCTGTTGTAAAAATGTGAAAGAAATATTGGGAACTGCAGAACCAACAGCCATTTAACAGCCACGGCCTCTAAAATGACGTGTGGTAATGAGACAGCAAAATAAATGTGAAAATTGGGGATCAGGTGTGGCCACCATTATTTCATAGCCCTGAATACCTCTTTGCCACGGCTGTGTAGGCAGTGATGAGCTTGCGCATTGAAATACCGGTTGTCTGGCTATCCGTGCTGTAGTTGCAGTTATACATGCACTTTGCATGTGCCAGACCCCACTGGGTTACTGGTGAACCTGGCACTGTGGATGCTGGAGCATACCTGCCTTAGTGTATGTGGGTGGGGATGGGCAGGGTCCCAGGTCGGACCCTCTGCAGCCTGTGTGTTCTCTCCAGGAGCGTTACGTGAAGGAAGTGGAAAGCAACAAAGAGAACATCATCCTGATAAACAAAGCGGACTTGCTGAATGAGGAGCAGCGGGCTGCATGGGCGCAGTTCTTTGAGAGCGAAGGTGTTAAAGTCGTGTTTTGGTCAGCCTTGGGAGAGCGTGTGCGGCTGAGCGCTGCGGCTAAGGTAAAGGAGGTGACTTCTTTGTGCTGAGCGTGCTCTGGGGAGTCGCAGTGATGAGGTCTCGGTGGGACTGCTCTGCTTGCAGTGCAGCCGAGCGCTCAAGAAAGCGGGATGTTTCCGCTGCCTGGGGGAGGGTGTTGGTTGTGTTCACTCTTGCTGCGCAGTTACAAAACACCGCTGCAGCAGCAGATAGAGACATGTCCACAAAAGCCTTCATGAATTGAAGTAGCGTATCCTTCAGTTCTTTTATCACACCATTTGCAGCTCCTTTTTCACGGCAAGTGAAAAGATAAGTACTGTTGAGCCAAGATGTGAGCCAGCTCTGAGGGGTTCAGTGAATAGTACTAGAAACAACTGGTTGGCTGGCATAATGTGATGGAATTGCCTTCTAGGCTGGGTGCTAGGAGGTGCATGCATGTCCAAACAAAGCATTTCCCTTCTTCAGGGAAGGAATGGTGTATAAGAGCGATCCTGAAGTAGTTGGCAAAATGTCTTCTCACACATTGAAACGATCTGCTCCCACTTCAGTTATCCTAGCTGAATAATGCTACATGTGGATTTAACTGGCCTTGTCCATTTTATAATGGTAGCTGGCTATATAATACTCTGTGTGTGCTTCCTGGCGGTGATGGGGGTGAGGACGGGGCGTGTCTGAATGGGTTTGTACAGCACAACACACATTGCCTGCCGGGCTTCTGAGGCTTCTTGTCTGCCCAGCTGTTTCAGGGATGACACTCACTTTTTATGCAGGGCCTAGAAGTCGAGGGAGCACCAGAAGAGTCCAGTGACTCTGAAGACAGAAGCTCTAGTGAGGAGGAGGAAGATGGAGCCATGCAGAATGACACGGATAACCTGCACCCAGAGAATTCTCTGCGTCTGGGAGACGGAGTGCTGGGCAGCGAGGTTGACGACGATGACAGCGAAGAGTATGAGGACTGTGAGGAGGAGGAGGAGGATGCCTGGCAAACCTGTTCTGAAGATGAGGGTGGGGAGGAAGTAAATTCCTCTGCGCCAGGCTGGACAGGAGGTGGGAGTGAGAGGCAGCATGGCCCTGGGTTGGTGCCGAGCAGGCCCTTCAGCAACTTCAGCCACCTGGTTCAGAGAGAAGAGCTGCTGGAAGTGTTCAGATCGCTGCACACCGGCAGGAAGGCGAAGGAGGGAGAGGTCACCATCGGGCTGGTAGGTTGGAAGCAGGGCCTCGTGGACCAGCTTGAGGTCAATCTAACACTCTGGGGCCTTCCAGTGTAAAAGAGTGCGTACCACCAAGGATGTTGTGCACAGTGGCCTTCAGGCTTTCTCTGGAGTGTGGTGTTGAGTGCCCGCTGTGATAGCTAGCGCTGTGATAAAAGCCTCAGCATCAGAGCTCTGTGAAGAGCGTGGCAGAGTCCTGCGGATGTGTCCGTGCTTTCAGTCTGCTTTCTGTCTTCTAGGTGGGTTATCCCAACGTTGGCAAGAGCTCGACAATCAACACAATCCTGGGTAACAAGAAGGTGTCGGTGTCTGCTACGCCTGGGCACACAAAGCACTTTCAGGTATGCGGTGGGGGGAGTGGCATCAGGCCTCTGAAGAAGGCTGCAGTGTTAGGCGGCTTGCCTCTGGGGGTGCCTGAGCACTCTTGGCTCGCTGGTCTGAAGGCTGTGTATGGTTTCTTGCTTGTGTCTTGTGGGGGCAGTCTTGATCTCTGCTAGCCTCGCTTAGGAAAGACTGATCATATGCTCCCCCATGCAGTGTGCGACTCGAGCTGCTGTTCCAATGTCAGTGTTGTGCACACCCCATTCTGTCTCTGTGAATACTTGGCTCAAAGTGAGCCTCAGTCAGAGCTGAGTTTTGCCTTGGCCCCTGGAGGTCAGGACTTCAGGGCTGTCATCCCTCGTCGTCCGCTGTTAAAAACCCTGGGGTTACTGCAGCTTTGCTTTCCTCGCCTGTTATCTCTGCACTAGGCAGGCTGGAGGCTCTGGCTGGTGACCGCAGCGCCATCACTGTCATGTTGCAGACTTTCCTCACCCTCCGTCTGGAGCGTGTGTATACATGTGTGCGCACGTGCACTCTGTGCCCTTCCCCCCTCCCTCCTGCTCTTGTGTGTACAAAGCGAGACTTGGTGAGCCCTGCTTTTATCTGCTGCACAGACCCTGTACGTGGAGCCTGGCCTGTGCCTCTGTGATTGCCCCGGTCTGGTGATGCCATCCTTCGTCTCGACAAAGGCAGAGATGATCTGCTCTGGAATTCTGCCCATAGACCAGATGAAGGACCATGTCCCACCCATCTCTCTAATATCCTTTGCTTGGGGTTTGGTACAGATCTGCACGTGTTAGATGCATACCAAGACTTGGGTGCGGAAAAGGCTGTGTGGCAGCAGGGCTGTCGGTGTTTTTTGAGGTCCGTGGTGTTATAAAGGAAGGAAATAAACCCACTATGTTATCATCTTATCCCACTTCGGAGGGTTTTCAGGTGGTTGATTCCCAGGTTTAGCCTCATTGTGGAGGTTTGTGCCTCTTTCCTGTTTCAGTCTTGAAACCAAAGTCCCCAAGATGTTCTTTAAATGTTCTCTTAACGTGCAGTCTTGTCGCCGGGTTAATTAGCATGACCTCAGACTGCTGTTTGTACACGTGCAGTGGAAACCAACACATGGCTTCCTTGACTAGTCCACATTTGCCAGCATATCCCACGACACGTTTTAGAAGCAACCTACGGAATCAATATCATACGACCCAGAGAAGATGAGGATCCTGATCGCCCACCCACAGCTGAAGAGCTGCTAACTGCTTATGGATGTGAGTAATGGTGTGCTGCTGTACGCTGAAATGTTCTCTCGCAGGGTTAAAGCTTGTGGGACTTGGCTCGGGTCTGGGTATTAACCTCCTCTCCACTGGCCTGTGCTGGGGAGAGGGTAGGGGCAAGTCTTCCAAGTTAAGTATCGCGGCACAGGGCTTCCTCCCTGGGTGGCGTGTTCAGGGAGCAGCGGAGAACATGCTGTGGAAGCTCCCTGAATCGTAACCTCCTGCTCCGTCTTTCAGACATGAGAGGCTTTATGACAGCTCATGGGCAGCCGGATCAGCCAAGGTCGGCCCGTTACATATTGAAGGATTACGTCAGTGTAAGTTCTCCCTGCACCAGTCACCTTTCCTGCTGGGCGCCAAAGCAGCTTTTCCATTATAGGAGTAACGAACTCCGTAAACGAGGGCCTGCTTCAGCTAATACTCTAGTACAATGTTTCTCAACCCTTCTAGACTTGAGGGTCCCTTGGAAAATGCTAGCTCTGAGCTGCCACTCTATTATTTTCTGCAGTCAAAAAAAAAAAAAAAAAAAAAAAAAAAAAAAAAAAAAAAAAAAAAAAAAAAAAAAAAAAAAAAAAAAAAAAAAAAAAAAAAAAAAAAAAAAAAAAAAAAAAAAAAAAAAAAAAAAAAAAAAAAAAAAAAAAAAAAAAAAAAAAAAAAAAAAAAAAAAAAAAAAAAAAAAAAAAAAAAAAAAAAAAAAAAAAAAAAAAAAAAAAAAAAAAAAAAAAAAAAAAAAAAAAAAAAAAAAAAAAAAAAAAAAAAAAAAAAAAAAAAAAAAAAAAAAAAAAAAAAAAAAAAAAAAAAAAAAAAAAAAAAAAAAAAAAAAAAAAAAAAAAAAAAAAAAAAAAAAAAAAAAAAAAAAAAAAAAAAAAAAAAAAAAAAAAAAAAAAAAAAAAAAAAAAAAAAAAAAAAAAAAAAAAAAAAAAAAAAAAAAAAAAAAAAAAAAAAAAAAAAAAAAAAAAAAAAAAAAAAAAAAAAAAAAAAAAAAAAAAAAAAAAAAAAAAAAAAAAAAAAAAAAAAAAAAAAAAAAAAAAAAAAAAAAGAGCAATTCTTCAAGAGCTCAGGAAAACTGCAGCAGGACAGAGTGTTTGTAACACTGGATTCCTGTTGGCAGCCTCTGGGTTTATCTTGTGAATTGTGTTTGCACACCAAACAATGCAACACGTTGAGTGGCACCCCACAGCACCCTTGAAAGGATCTCAAGGCACCCCAGAGTGGTGCAGGACCCTGGTAGAGAATCACGGCTCTAGCATGTGAGATCAATTCAGGTATCAAGGCTTTTTTTTTTCTTTTTAAAGAGAAGAAAAAGCAAGGGGACAGGGTCTCACTGCTGGATATTGTTGGGGAGAGTACGTGATGCCAGAAAGATGGAAGCTAGCTGCACAGTAAAGTGCATCTGTGAAATACACGGCTCACAATAAGGAAAAGGAGTGTCCCTTTGATTTCAGCGGGGCAGGTGCTGGCCTGACTCTGGCCACGGTCCTGTCCTGATGGTGATAATCCCACAAGCTGCTAGAGAACCTCTCAGCAGGAGGTTGCAGAGTGCTTTCGTGGGATCCCTACAAGGCTGTCACTGAGCATATTTACAGCTGGGTGAGCAACCACTTGAGTGCAACTTAGCTGGCCAAAATTGGAGCGAGTCTGCGATAGAGCTCAGCCAGGAACGCAGGAGTCCTGACTTTCTGGTTGCAGCTTCTAGCTGTGGTTATCCCTCTTATCTTGAGGGGTCTGCCCTGCCGGCTGTGGTTTCTTACCAGGAGAATAACAGCTATGCATTGTTCTTGCAGGGTAAGCTGCTGTACTGCCATCCCCCTCCTGGCACTGACCCAAAAGACTTCCAACACCAGCACAACAGATGTACACAGAGCAGAGCCATGCAGGGTAATGCAGAACTGAGACCAGAAAGGAATCGGAGGGCAAAACAAATTGAAAATGTCGTGGACAAAACATTTTTCCATCAGGTATTTTGGAATTAATTCCTTGGGGACAAATTGCCTAGCACTGGCTGTCAGCATCTTTAAAGGTGACCAGAAACCATAGTTCAGGAAGGCGTTAGATGCAGCTTCTGAAGTTACTGGAGTTCTAAATTGGCAGATCTAGATAACTTTGCAACCAAGAGTTTTAAAAGAGCTAGCCAAGGAGTGGTCAGGATTGATGTTGATCTTAAATCTTGGAACCTCAGAAAAGTTTCAGAGTATTGGAATCCTGTGCCAATGTTAGCAAAGGATAAATGGAGTGATCTGGTTAATTTATAGGCCTGTTAGTTTGATCCCAGCCAGAATAATTGATTGGTTTATACAGGATACAGCTGATAGGGAATCAAATGAAGGCAGCATAAATGAGGTGATGGATTTGTGAATATTCCGTCTTGCGAGGCTAGCTGTGTCTCTGATACAAAAGGCTGTGGGTGTAACTAGAAAATGCTTGAATGACACTGATTTAGAAACTCAAGCAGTACAAAATTAACAGAGCCAGTCATGAATCTGTTTGAACATATGCTAACTGCTCAGTCTCAGTGTAATGGTGATATGGGGAATCCTCATCAAACAGGCACATTTCTGTTAGAGTCTGCCTAGGATTGGTTCTTGCCTTGACAGTATTTATTATTTTTATCAGTGACCTGGAAGATGCAGGTAACCTGGATTGGGGGAGCGAAGAACAGATGAGGAGGGTGGGTGATGACAGTGAGCCGGGCGCAAACACGCTGTATGTGTGTCAGTACAGCCCAGTGTGAAGTCATTCATGGGGAAACACAGAACGAAGGCTGGAAGTGGGATCCTAGAAAGCTCTTGGAGGGCCTGATGGATGAGCAGTTGGGCCTGCGCTGTGTGAGACGCTGGCCAAAGGGCAGATGTGGTAGTTGCACCTGGAAAGAAGCCGCTATTGTGCAGATGCGGGGAGTTCTGCTACCTCTGCATTTGTCACGGCTGTGGTGCCCTGGTTTCCACAATGCAGGCAGGACGCTCGTATGTTAGGGAGGGTTTGTAGACGCGCCACAGGAATGGTTCAGGGACTGGGAGGTCTGCCTTAAATGTGCCCCTGGGAGCTCAGTCTGAGTTGATCAAGAAGGGTGTGAGCTGATTTCCCTGAACCGGGTACCTCCATTGGGAGCTGAAATTTGACAAGGAGAGTCTTCAGTCTGGCGGATGAAGGCACACGACAGGCTGGCTTGAAGCTGATGCTGGACAAACTTGAGCTCCAAATAAGATGCATGATTTCAGTAGAGGGCAAATAACTGCTGGCACAACTTGCCCCAGCTGTGGTGGCTGCTGCAACACTGGGAGAACTGAAATTGGGACTCGGCACGTTTCTGAAAGGTTGGCTCTGGTTCAGACAGGAATCAGCCCGAGAAGTCCTGTGGCGTGTGATTTGGGAGGTCAGGCTAGGGGATCGGTGCTCTTCCTGAGCTTTGCAGCTGCTGAGCTGAGGGCTGGATTTACCTTTGCCTGTCACTTAGAAGTAATTACTGTAACGATGACAGCTTTGCAAATGTCTGTTCCCCAGGAGAACGTCCGTGCTCTGACGAAGGGCGTCCAGGCTGTGATGGGATACAAACCTGGCAGTGGTCCCGTGTCCCGAACTGAATCTAGCTCCAAGAACGAGATGGGGAAACCCTGGAAAAAGCATGGGAACAGGAACAAAAAGGAGAAGGTTCGTAGGCTCACCAAGCACCTGGATGCCTAGCCACAGCAGGGCAGAGCGGACTCTCCGGGTAGAGACTGCGGACAGTGTCCCGTACATTTTGTGCGCAGACTGAAGCTGCAGGGATAAGCCAGCATTGGTGCTTTGTGCCAAAACACCAGCCATGCTGTGGGCAGACCGGGGCAGGTGGGTGAGATCACATGTTGCTCTGAGCCCCTTCCTTCTGGGAAAGCGACCAGGCTCCCCAGGAGCAGGCTGGTTTGACCGTTGCCAAGAAGTCCGCCCTTCTGCTGAGTGCGGATGAGGCGGTCTAGAAGACTTTGGATGTGGACAAGGCCCCTTACAGCTGCTTGGGATTTAAACAAACCCCTACAAAACCGTGACCTTGCATACTCAATTTTTACTGGATAAAGCTTGTTTATACTTAAGACGCCTTTGTCTGCCTCCTTTCTTGTCTTTTTACTTGTGTAGCTTATTTTCTGGCAGTCGCATCTTCCTGCCTTCCCTCTGCCTGCCACTGTTAGCTCTGGGGAACGTAAAGGTCCACTGAAAGCGCCCTTTGCTAACAGCTGGGTCATGACAAAGAGGCAGGAGAGTCTGGAAACTCGCTGATTTCTGGCAAAGAAGGAAAGAACCTCACATGGGGTGACAGGAGCCAGGTGTTGCTTTCACTTCCCTGCTGACGTGCTAGTATAAGAGTTACATTGCTGTACAAACTTCCACTGACTTCTGAGCCCTGAGACCCTGTGCCGAAGTGTCCTAGTCCTCGTGTCTGGTCTGTTACGAAGCTGAATTTGATGTCCTGTAGGTGGCCCTGTCGTACGGTCTCATCGAACCTCTGATTCCATGTACTGATCTAGATGCAAGATCGACTGTGGTGGAAATACCATATGTCAGACCAGAATTGAGCCCTAAAAGAATTCATACCAAAGCCCTTCTACTCGCTGGGGGAATATTCAGGCTTCAGGAGCTGAAATGAGGTACTGGTGGCGGGACAAGCTAGACCAGTGCTGGCAAGCTGGGAAGATGCCACCAGCCTTGGGCTTGTGTTGGGCAGAAGCGATCCATTCAGGATGGGGATGGGTTTGTGTGCTGCTCCATCCCCAGGTCTGCCTGTCCTTCCAGCGGAGCCCTGATCCAGGGGCCGGGACAGCCGTGGGACGGGAAAGGCTGCGGCTTTGATCCGAGCGGGTTGAATGTCAGACCGCCAGCTTTGTGCTTGTTATGCAGCCCCTGAAGTTGGGGGTTGTATGTTGGAGGTGGCTTTTATTTAGGCAGCTATAAGGCAAATGGCTCTTCCAGGTGGTAAAGCAGAGCAGCAGCCCCAGGCATCTCCAGCATCATGTGGGCATTGCTTGCTGGTGCTTCACCCCCGGGCATCTCGGAAAGAAATGCTTCACCAGTGCTAAAGCGGCAATGAGACGCCCTCTAAGGTGGGTAAGTGCTGCCTAGGTGGAAGTGGAGATGTGTGAAGTGATGTAGGAACAGGACCTGCCTCTCCTGGCCCCTGCCCCCAATCTGCACAGCCCTTCTGCTGCCGTGGAAATGCCTCTGCGCCATCCCCCACCAGCATTTGCCTTTGAGTCTCTTGTTGGGCTACCTGGGGGCACAACCCCTTCTGCTTCCCACCTGGGCCCGTGGCTGGAAACGAGAAGAATCTACCCTCCTTGCCCCAGGGCTCAAAGGGGCTGATGGCTTTTTGTCAGCAGGTTTTGGGGGGGACGGGGAGAAGGAGGTGAGAGCAGAAAGGCAGTGTCCAGGTGACTGCCAGGTACTTTGTGTGCTGTGTAAGGGGCGCTCGTGCTCGCGGTGCTCTGCTTCGGGCCCTGCAGCATCATGCCAGAGGCAGTGTGAGCCCCTGCGCCTGCCTTGGGGGGAGCCCTGCCTACCCCAGCCTCCCCGGCAAGCGGGGGACCATGCTGCTGTCTGCTGAGAACCTGCAAAACTGCCCCTCACCTGTTCCCTGCCGGCACAGGACTGCCCTTCTCATCTTCCAGGTCTGTGTGACTTGGGATTTCCTGCCGGGGATGAGAGCATGCGAGTGTCTGCAGCAGTTGTTGCTTTTGGAGCGCTCGTCTTGTGGTGCCCTAGCCGAGGTGGGCAGGGAGGGAGACTGCAGCACACGAGGGGCTGAGGGGGGTGCAGGCACTCGATGGGCTCAGTGACAAAGGAGCAAATTGAAGGGAAAACTTCACTCTTGTCCCCCCTCTCCCCTCCCGCTGAGCGCAGAAGGCTTCCGGCTCCTGGCGTTGGCAGCTCTCAAGTGCAACAGTGCAAGGGTTGCACCCCTGGTCGTTGTGTGAATATGGGAGGGTGCTGGGCTGGCTTCCCATGAGCAGGACAGACCCCTTAGCCACCCCCTCTCTGCAGTTTAAGTTGCCTTGAAAATTTAAAATCCCGTTCTTAGCTTCTAAGTCTCTGCCTTAAAATGGCACTGCGGCAGCTCGGGAAAACGGGAGCGTCTCAGTGCTCCTGGCTTCCCGTTCCTTGGAGACACGGCGATTGCAGTCAGTGCAGCAACCAGCGCTCGGTGGTGCGCAGCCCCCACGAGGGGAAGCTCAGGCCCTCGCCTGGGGCCCAGGCTCCCTGGCTGGGTTTCCAAAAAAGGACCATTGGGTTTGGGGCAAACTGATGCAGAACTAAGCATACTTCCCAGATGCTTGACCTGCACTGGCTGGGAGTAAGGCAGGGGCTGGGGCCAGAGTGGCCAGAGCCCTGGGCCGGCTCGGCACTAGCAGAGACCCTCTGCCCCTGGGCAGCCCGTGCAGCCCCTCCAAAGGGGGCTGGCGATGCCTGGCAGCAGCCAGCGGCGGAGTGCCCCTACCCCTGTACTACCAGCCCCATCGCAGGCTCCCAGTGCCTGGCTGCGGCTGTCGGGGTGCCACCTCCAAGCTCGCTCGCTCCGGGCTTCTCCGTGCAGCCGGGGCCCCGTCCTGCTCCGGTGGTGTTGGGACTACCCCGCCATTTTTCCACCACCACTGCTGCTCCCCGCTGTTCCCGCACTGCAGCGTGGATGGGAAGAGGGGTGAGAAGCGGGACGTGCCGGGGGTTCAGCTGGGCTGTTGTGGGGTGTCCGAGCACCGCGCACGGTCCGTGCCCGGTGCCTGTGCGAGCACGGGCCAGCGCACAGTGCCCGCAGAGAGAGGCCTGTCCTCCCTGGGCGCTCACCGGCAAAGGTGGGGAGCTCTGCGCTGCGATGCTGCCCGCGCCGGGCCCAAGCTCTGGTGCTGCGGGGACCAGCCCCTGGCGCGGCTGCTCGGGGCAGGCGGTGGGGACGGCAGCTCTGGGCAAGCGCTCGTCCCTGGGGCTGCTCTTGCCCAGGCATCGCTCTCCGGCAGCAAGTGCGGAGCCTGCCTCGGCCGGCGCCTGCCCGTGGGTCAAGGGCTCGCGCCGCGACGGGGTGACCTTTGCTTGGGGTCCTTGCAGCGCAGAGAGCGAGTGTCCACATGGAGCCAGCGCTGATAAGGAGCCGCTGCGCGCCTGTGTCCCGTGGCCGGAGACGAATTGCCTGGCGGAGCCGCTCGGGGCCAGACAGCGAGACAATGGGAGGGCTGGAAATGCGGAGGGAGGAAATTCTTCTGCTGTATTGCCTCTTCCTCCTGCGATAAGAGCGCACACAATGAGCCCAGCGCCGGGGCCCTGCTCATGCCGTGCGCGGGGGGCTTCACACTCCCCAGGCCTCTCCCCGCGGGGCTGGGGTCCCGGGGTGCTTGCACCTGCCCTGCCGGGTGGGCTTGTGCCCCCGGGGCTAGGCAGGGGAAGCCCAGACCCTGCCCCATCCCCGTGCTGGCGCTCAGGTCTCTGCGCTGGCCGGCGACCGCTCGCCAGGGGGTCTTTGGCTTGCGGCCGGAGGGGCGGCAGGTGCATCACGCCCCTTCCCCGCGGGGCAACGTGCTGCCTGCGTGGGCCGGTGCTGGGGGCCTGTGGCAGCAGGGGGTGGGGGGGGCAGGGGCGGGGGTGCGCCCCCTCCCCCG
>NW_005842408.1:541631-553088 GCF_000455745.1 Alligator sinensis | reverse complement strand
GGAGGGGGAGCCCGGAGCGGGAGCAGCTGTGCTCGCCCCCCTTCCTGCTCCCTGTCTGGGGCTGGGCCGGGCCAACGCTCCTGTGGCACCAGCCCCGCAGCGCCTGGCGGGAGGGTCTCGCCCCCGCGCTCAGGCTCAGCCCCGCGCTGCACTGGGCAGGACGGGATTTCCCCCTGCTCAGACTGGTCCAGACTGGGGGGGTTGCTTTCCTCTGCAGCGGGGGCACGGTCTGGGCCTGGGGTCTTTCAAGCGCGTATTAACCCCCTTTGGTGCAGCAGGATCTTGCCCGCCGTGGTCCCCCCGCTCCACGTGTGGCAGGGTCGGGTGTGATGTCTGCGTTGTGGCAGGGGTGAGAGCCGTTTCATGAAAAGGTTACACGACGGTTTGTCCGGGCTGGTTCGGACAGGCCTGATCCTGCCGCAGCCTAGGCTTGGGCTGGATGTGACCCCGCGGCTGCCTGCCAGCCCCGCGGCTCGAGGTCTGTAGGACTGCGTGGCGCTGCGGGGGCTGCAGCCAGCCACGGGCACCGTGTCGCCGAACCAGACCTTTCCCTGCAGCCGCACGTGGCGTCGGGGCCCACGCGCACAGCATCTCGCAGACGGTCTCCCCGGCCCCACGTGGCCAGGACCTGAACCCGTGCCGTGCCAGCGTGTCCCTGGGCCACGGTGCCTGGCACAGCGTGGGTCTCAGTCCCACCACGGAGCAGGCGCTGCTCTTCGGGCGTCCCCCCGTGTCACCGGCCTTGGCTTTGCAGGTGCCCGTGGCTTGGCGGGGCACCGGGGTCTGCCTGCTCGTGCTCCCGTGCCCCGAGCGCACACCACAGCCGTGGCGGGTCTGGCCGGGGGCGAGGAGCGGAGGCCGTTGGCTGTGTCCTGCGCTGGCCGCTCCGTCCCTCTCCCCCGCCCGGCTGCTCGGCCGGCTCTGAGCAGCCATTGTACGGCGAAACAAAGCCGTGCTCGCAGGGCGGCTCTCCCTGCCTGGCCGGTGCCAGAAGCGGCTGATAACCATCTGCCCCTGCAAAAGAGTGCGGCCCCGCTCCGGGGCGAGGTCGCCCTGTCAGCCCGGGGTCGGTGCTAGCAGGGGGCAGCCAGGAGCCAGCCCTGGGCTCCTTCACCTCTGCCCGGCCCCAGGGCGATGCTCGGCGCTGGAACAATAGCAGCCGGGCTGGTCCTGGGTCCACGGGCGATGCCCGAGCATCACGTGCGCGCTCGGGCCATGGCAGGGCCCATTCGTCACCCTCCCGCTCTCGCTTCCCCTGATAAGACGAGGCCGGCAGCGCCGCGATCCCTTCCTGAGATACGGCCCTGGCCCCTCTGCCCCGAGCCCGCACCCTGGGCCGGCGGGGCCTCTCGCCTCGTGCTTCGGGGCAGAGGGAGGATCTCCCGTCCTGGCGTCCGTCTGCAAGCCCAGAGGAAACGGAGACGCGGCAGGTCCTCGGAGGGGCCCTGGGGTCGCTTCCCGCTGCGAGCGCCGAGCCAGCAGCGGGGGGAACCGGCGGCCCAGACAGGTGCTCGTGCCTCAGTTTCCCCTCCGCAAGGCACTGGCGAGGCGGACTCGGAGGCCACGAGACTGCATGTGCCGAGGGCCAGAGAGCGGCCGGCGCGGAGACGGCGCGTGAAGGCTTCGCAGTGGCCGGCATCCAAGGGGTAAAGCCCCCGTGGAGAGCAGGGCCGCGGGGCAAAGCCCTGGGCCAGCGTTGCTCCCCCCATGCCGCGAGCAGGAGCGGTGCCTCGATGGGCAGCCAGGGCCCTCGAACGCCCGGGGAGGCCTGCAGCAAGGTGCCCAAAGCCCTGGGGAGCGACGATCCAGCTGCCGCAGGCCCCTCCGTGCTGCCCGGGGTCCCTGCCGCGGGCTGCCGGCAACGGGCCAAGAGCAGCACGAGGCAGCTGAGCCGGGCGGTTCCCTTGGCCCAAATCTCCCTGCACCTCCATGCCTTGCTGTCGCAGCGCAAAGGGCCCTGGCCAGGTGCATGCAGCCGCTTGTGGGGGGCCTCCCACCTCCCGCCCTTCCAGCGCCGACCGGTATCAGGACACGAAGAAGAGGGAAAGCAGCTTTTCTCTCTCGCTGCGGAGAGGAGGACGTGCACCGGGGCTGCGAGCTGCAGCAAAGTCAGTGTAGGTTGGAGATCTGGAAACACCGCTCCACCGTTAGAGCAAGGAGGCCGTGGCACAGGTGTCAGGGAAGGGGTGGGCTCTCCATCCCTGGGGGATTGGTCTGGACGGGGGAGCTTTGGCCTTCCTCTGCGGCAGGGCCTCGGTCCGCGCCCGCCCGGGCTCTCCTGCGCCTGCAGCGACGACACGGCAGAGAAGCAGGACGCTGGCTGCCGCCGCCCCCCTGCTTCGGGTGCAATGCCTGGCTGACGGTCGTCTCATGTCGCGTGTCGGTGCTGGATGTGTCCGGGCTGGTTTGCGCAGGGCCGGTCCTGCCTCAGGCAGGGGTTGGACTGGATGTGACCTCTGGAGCTCCCCGCCAGCCCCCCGGCTCTGCTGTGACCGAGACAGGCCCGCGGGTGTCCCTGGACGGGGGGAACCCCCTGCGAGCGGGGGCAGCGACAGGCCAGAGGGCCCCTTGCACGCCCGGCAGCACGTGGGCACGGCGTCCCGATCGGGGCTCGCTGTTGTGCTGCAGCGAGGGGCCAGGAGCTCTCGGTGCTGCTGGGGAGGGTCCCGGGCATCGATCCAGGTCTTGCCGTGGGCCCGCGGGGGCTGGCGATCTGCAGGCAAACGCACTGTGTGGCCCGTTCTCTGCGTAGCGAGACATCTGAGCCCGTCGGGTATCCAGGAGCCGGGCCGTCCGGCTGGGTGGCCGACCGTGCGCTGGGGCTGACACTATTGCCGTGGGAAAGTCTCCCGGCTCTGGACGCGTTGCTGTTTACGGTCCGGTCACAAGCCCTTCCCGTGCTGGTTTCTCCGTGGGACTCGGCTCGGTGGGGTTTCTATCCAAGCCGTCGCCTTTGGAGAGCAAACCTCCCCCGCGTCAGCCTGAACGGTCGGGGTCGTGACTTGGGCTCCGCACGGGCAGTGCCGTGCGTGTGAATGCGCGTGCATGTGTGCTTGGGCGTGTGTGCCAGTGCCCAGCCAGCTGCCGTCCCCAGGTGGGTGCGGGAAGGGGCGGTGCACATTAGAGATCGGTTCCCAGCGGTCACAACAGCCACCTCCCGCCCAGCGGCCTGAGGGGCCGGGTGGTCAGCGACAGTCGCAGCAGGGGTGCAGAGGGCTAGAGGTGTCCTGGGGCCCAGGTGGGCAGCTGGAGGCAGTGCGGCACGGTGCCCCCGGTCCGGTCCCCTCGGTGCAGCCAGAGCCTGGGCACGCGTGTCGGGGTGCAGGGCACGGGCGCTGTGCCAGGGGTGGATCGCAAGGGGTATGTAGGAGCAGGCAGGTGCACCCCCTTACACCACTGACCCCAAGAAATCCAGACAAGAAGCCTCTGAGAGCACGCGGGGCCCGTGTCAAGAGAGGACGCTGTGGCCTGTGTCCCAGGTGTGTGCGTTGCCGTTGGGGTGGGCGACTTCTGCCCCCTCCCCTGACGGTGCCGTGTGAGCCCGGTCTGCCACGTGCAGTCGTCTCCGTCCGCGCGCTGTGGCAGGCTCTGCGGCACTTTGAAGGCAGGGAGGGGAAGCACGGAGAGGGATCAGACCCCGGCCGAGGGCAAAGATGCCCGTGACACAAGACTGCAAGCAGACATCATGCTTATCCCAGGAGAAACCAGCTTATCCCAGGCCAAGTGCAATGGTACAGATGTCCATGCCTGTTGTCCCAGGATAAAGCCTAAAAAACGTGCCTGGATAAGAGGTAGCCACACTTTATCTTGGGATATTGCACCCTACATCTGTGCCGTTGTCCTGGGATTGCATCGCTGAAGCAATGGCAGGAGGCAGCTGCTCGCTGAGCCCTGATTAGAGGGGCATGTGTGCACGTGGCAGTCCCAGGACATTTCTGCTCTGGGAACAAACACAGGCACACCTCATCCAGGACAAATGTAACACCGGTTCCTAGCCTGACCTGGGCATCGCACAAACAACCCGGTGACCGTCAGGGGCCGAGCAGATCTGCAGCCTGGAGGAAGCCACAAGCGGGTTGGGTGCTGGCCTGGGTTTGTGCCCTTTGCAAGAGCGGGTCGGTTTGCTGCTGCTGAGGAAGGACTGTTCCCAGTGGCAGGTGCATTTTGCAGGCAGAGGGAGCGGGTCCCAAACCTGGCCCCTGCAGATGTGAGGGAGCCGAGCCGAGCCTCGGGTTGCAGACAGACGGGCCCTGCCATGCAGCTCGGTACCGGAGCTGGAGAGACGCTGCTCGCCCTGGAGACAGGGCATCGCCCTGCGGCTACTGAAACCCGGGGCCGCGCTGGCCCTGCCGTGAGCGTGGCACAGAGGGGTGCCCAGTTCCTCTGCTCCGGGGCCGCACCGGAGCAGCCAGGGCCTGCGGTTCCCGCGCTGCTCCCTGCCCTCAAGCGCGGGACCGAGTTCCCTGGGACGGGAAGTACTGGCAGCCGACAGTGCTCTGGATCGTGGCCACCAGGCTAATCTCCTCGTTATCAGCAGCAGGCAGACTTTATTTAGCACACAATCAAGCGGGGAGGCAGGGCTGTCAGAGGCCGCGGCGGCAGCGTGATTCACTCCCCAGCCCCTTGCCTGTCCTCCCGTTATCGGTCCCTGTCGCTAGAGGACTTTGCTTTGCATCGGCGGATGGCAAGAGGTGGGACATGGTTGAAGGTCGCTACGCTTCACCTCTGACGCCAGTGCCGGGGACGTGGGGCAGGGTTGCGTTTCAGGGGCACCTGAATGGCAGACGTTTCTGTCATGTGGCGGCAGGGCGGGCGGTGGGAGCGGGAGGCCACTGAGCCACTTGCACGTGGGACGGACGAGTGCCCTGGGCACGGGGCACGGGGCTCGGGGCTGTTGTCCAAGGGGCCGTGTCCAGCCCGGGGCTGCAGCCCCGGTGGGGCAGAGCTCAGGCAGGGCCGTTGCGGCGTGCCTGAGGCACGCAGCACCCTGATGAAGCCACCCCGGGTGGGGATGGTCTGACAGCGTCCCCGGAGGAGCGTGAGCTTGCTCCGAGGCAGGGAGCCCTGTCCCCTGCTCCATCCTCGCCCCCTTCCCTCTGAGCGCTGCCTGGTGAAGGGACCGGGCCCTGCCTGGAGGCAGGTGACATCTGTCCGGAGCAACCCCGCTCTGCGCAGGGCAGATGCTGGATAAACCCTGTGCTGCCACTGCCGGGGCCTTCGACGGATCTGCCCCGACTACTGAACGCGCTGGCTCTGCAAGGGGGGCAGTGCTTTACAGGTGGCAAAACCGAGGGAGGCGCGAACCTGGGTAACTCCCTCCAAACAGAGACCCGGGCGGTAGCAAACCTGGATGGGGCTCGGGGAGTTTTAGGGCAGGGGAAGGCAGGCCTGAGAGGCCTTCAGCACTGGAGCAGGGGACAGTGCTGCGGAGGCTGAGCCTGGCTCTGCCACAGATTTGCTGTGTAGCCCTGGCCAAGCCCCCTGATCCCCATCTCCCTCCCTGCAAAGTGCACTTAACCGCTGCACACGAGTGAAGACGGAGAGCGGGTCTGCCCCCCGGGACGGGGAGAAGAGCGTGCTGGGAAGTCGGAGCGGATAGAATTGGGGATCTCCCAGCGCTGGGCTGCAGCCGGCTGTGATTCCCCTTGCCCTTGCATAAAACCAGCCCAAGTCTGACAGCCAGAGACGAGCGAACCCTGGCCGGGCGGCACCTCGCTGCTGGGACACGGGTGGCCGGATCAGTCCCTAACGGCAGGGCAGGGATCCCGGGCCTCGGAGAACGTGGCAGCGTCTCCCGCAGCTGCGGTCTGGCGGGACAGAAATGTGTCAGCTCTTCTGCCACTGAGCGGCCCTTTGACGCCTTGATTTTGGCTCGTGAGATGTGAGAGCGAGAGGTCTGCCCAAGGGGAAACAGGCCCGAGCCGACCCCCCAGGGCAGAACCGCAGCGCTCGGTGCGTCGGCGGCACCGCCTTGGAGCAGGGCCGCAGCCGGCCGGTCCGAGGGCTGGTGTCACGAGCAGGACGCGTGTGCGGGTTCACATATCGAGAGGATAGCTCATTTTCCTGCTAGGAGCCTTGCCAAGGTGGTTGCATCTCTTCTCCACGCCGCTCGAAATGCAGCCAGGAGCAGAGGCCAGTCCTGGACGGTTAGGAAAGCAGAGGCATCCGGAGAGATGCACAAGGGCCGTTTGCTCCGTCCCCGAGAGAAACCTCGCAGCCTGCCCGGCTTCACTTCAGTCCCAGCCATGCCATGCCGCCGGACCTTGGCTGGGGGAGCGAGAGGCTGTGCTCCAAGGATGCCCATGGCTGGACCGCTGGTCTGGCTGCCCGGTGGTGTTGGTAGGGAGCCCATCCCAGGTATGTGCGGCAGCACGGGCACAAGCTCTTGGTCTCGTGACACCGAGCACAGGTTGACCGGTCAGGTCCGTAGACCGCGGAGGGCCATGAGGGGCACAGGCGGGGTGTGCCGAGAAGGGAGGCAGAGATGAGGCGAGGGTGGCAGCCTCCTGCCCGGATGCGAGCAGGCAGGATGGCCCTGGCTGCGACGGGAGAAAAGGAGCTGCGGGAATGGGACAAGCGAAGTCCGGCCCAGAATAGTGGCTGGGTTGTGGATGAGGCAAGGAGAAGGTGCCATGCTTAGACAGCCTGAATGAGAGGATGGAGGCTGAGGTCCACGCTGCAGCAACAAGATACGGTCCGTCGGGGAAGAGCCTGGGAGCATGAGCGGAGCCCCGTGGGAGTAGGGATAGGGGAGGACGTGCTGGAAGGAGGGCTCGAGGGGGAGGAGGAGGTGTTGTGGGGGCCAAGGGGGGTCACACCATAAGAGGGGCATGGCTGACTATCGAAACAGCTGGCGGACGAGGAGGATGAGGCTGTAGGACTGCCCCAGGGTCCGCTGAACAAGCTGCTGCAGGCTGCGGCAAGGCTGGGCCGTCTAAACCCACTGCATTTGGACAAAAGAAACAGAAGCGTCCCAACCCCCCGTCCCCGGTCTGTGCCGCACTTCATTTCCTTCACACTTGGCACAGCCAACAGATTTTCTTCCCAGAAGAGGAGAGTTGTCTAGCCAAATGCAAGTTGCTTTTCAAAGAGTCACCAGGTCTGCCATGGGACAGGGCCTGTGGGGGACAGTCCAGGCAAAGTAATGTTCTTCTTCTTCCAGCAAAATGCAGTATTTGAGGATTTAAACACAATTGCTGCTAAGTGTTAAGGGCAGTGCAAGTATGATGCAGAGTAGCATTGGTCATTAGCAATGTAACCACCCCAGACTTGTGGGGAAAACAGGCCCGTGCCCCATCACCGTGTTGCGTGGTTGCTATAGGTGTCGCACCCGGACCCAGAGGCAGAGCAAGGGGGGAGGCTTGCTCCTCTCACTCTGGAGAGATGAAAACACGGTCAGCCAATTCGCCTAGATGTACGGGTATCTGCAGGAGGTCTACGGATATCCGTGTGCTGTGGGGGGAGCGGGGGAGTCCAGCACCAGTGCATATTTCCACCCAGGTAGCCCTTTTCTGACTCGACGCTGCCACGGACCGTGTGGTTGTCAGAACAATCAGAATGGTTGTGGTCAGATGAAAATCTCTGGCGATGCTGGGTTTCACACACAGACGATGCGTGCCGTGAATGGACGACCTGGTATCGTGGAGCATCGTGGACTGCTGTTATGCAGGTCCTCATTTGTCATTATTCTCGGCTTTAATCTTGTTTAATAACACGCTCAAATTCCACACCTAGAAAAAATAAGTATCTTTATAGTGACCGCATACACCTGCTTCAGAGCCGGCGCTCTCATTATGTGGGGCATAATGCTCGTTTGATTTTTGGTTTCTTTTCCATCTCGGATTCCTGGTTGTTGCACGTCTCCCCTGGCAGGCGTGGGCCCGGTCTCTTGTATCGTGGTCCGTGGTAACAGGGGCTCCATCACGGCCAGCGCTGCTCTACTCATCATGCTGCAACGGTTCATTTAGCGACGCATGCACATCATCCGTCTGTGGATGACGCTTTTCTTCCCATTTATTAGGATATTTATTGATAATGTCTCCATGTTGCAGCTGTGCAGCTTTCCGCTGGCTTTGTTAACTATGCCACACTTGCTGTGTCTAGCTGAGGACCTTAATGCCAAAAAGCAACCCTTTCCTTTGCCAGAGCAAAACTAGTTGGGGAAACGAGAAGTTAGTTCTGCAAGCCTGCAGCTCACTGCAGGATTTCTCTGCTGCAGCAGTGCCCGAGGCCCGTCGGGCTCAGAGCCCTGCTATGCCCGGCCCTGTGCAGGCAGGCAGGAAGAGGGAGGCCTCCCCCGTAGAACTTGAACCCAGGCCCAAGACCAGACCCTACGAGTCAGCAAAGCCTATGACAGGAGCACGGGCGGATCTAGGATTTTGAGAAGTGGGGTGCAGATTTCATAGATTTCATAGATTTCATAGACATCAGGGCTGGAAGGGACCTCGGAAGATCATCGAGTCCAGCCCCCCGCCCAAAGGGCAGGAAGTCAGCTGGGGTCATAGGATCCCAGCAAGATGAGCATCCAGTTTGCTCTTGAAGGTGTTTAATGTGGGCGCTTGAACCACCTCCGGTGACAGGCTGTTCCAGACCTTGGGGGCTCGGACAGTAAAGAAGTTCTTCCTTATGTCCAGCCTGAAACGGTCTTGATGATGTGGTGCATCCTCAATAGAGCACGACACATACTTTTATCAAGTTCAAGGGAAACTAGAAGCTTTACTAATAAGCTAGTGGCCCAGGGCTACATTCTGCATTTTAAGACTGGAGGAAAAGCCATGATAAACTTGCTGTATCAGCACCCAAGCAAAGAATAATCAAACGATGTTGTTTTCTGAGTCCTGCAGTCATTAGAATTAAACGGACATCTGTTTTTCAACTTCATACGACAAAATCCAGCTTTCTTGAGCATCTTGACAGTGCATGCAATGCTTCATGGAAGGTAATTTCCACACCTTGGTTCCTGTTTTTAGCTCGAGCTCCAAGCAGTCTGCAGGGCTGTGAAACAGGAGCTCCTTCCCAGGAGCAGCTCACAGCCAGCAGAATGGCAAAAGAAAGAATAGCTTAATTAGGAGGACAGTAAGGCCATCACAAAGCAGAGTGGGTCGTTAACGCCTGTGGAATGAAGAGTTTAGAAGGAATCTGGCAGATTATAATGAGCCAGAAGTCAAGCGGCCCCTCAGCTGCCTGACGAGACATGCTGGTGTGTCTCCCAGGCGGCTGGCTTGAACTTTTGGCTGGTGCAGGAACGAAAGTGGGGTTCAACGCACCACTGCAAACCTCTCTCCCCCAGTTGCTTCTGCATGGGAGAGAAGGGGAATGCGGGGGGGCAGCAATTCGACTGCTCCTTTCCAGAGGCGATCTCAGCCTGAGCACGGGGCGATGGGCCGAGACGGCTTTTTAAAAGCTTTGGAGGAAAACACCTGCGTGTGCCTGACCTGCGCCCAGCCATGTCAGTGGGTGGTTTCTGCCAGGACCAGGGTCACGGGCAGGGAAGGTCCTGGCTCCTGATGAGCGGCTCTCCATGTGCAAGGGGCATGGGGGACGATGCGGGCCTGGCCAGAGCCTGCTGCCGCCGGCTGGCAGAGGGAGCGGGGAAGCGCGGCGCATTGTTGGGGTTTTTTATAGCTACTACAAAGAGCAGCTGTTTAAAAACTGCTTCTAGTGAATGGAGTAGTGAATTCCCCTCCCGCCACTGACTGCGCACAAAGGCACGTGACCTATTAGATATGCTAGCGCCGGGACGGAAATAGCTATCCAGGCTATTTAAAACTGAGCAGTGCTGAACATCATGTCAGGAGAAGGGGAGAAATGCCAGGGCGACATGAAGGAGATGAAAGGCTCCCATTGTGTCTGCCGCCCCCAGGTGCTTTGTATGATTTACTTTGCAGCGGAGCTCACACGTTGTTCTGGCAAGAAGGTGGCAATAAATCATTTCACAACCCTTCCCTGTGCCACTGTGGCTTAAGGAGCAATAAAATGAGATTTTAAAGACTTGTGCCATGCTCTGGTACATGAGTCATCTTCTTTAACAATCAAACTGCAATTGCAGCATGACTCAGGCCCGTCTTTGCCAGGTGGGTGCCCTACAGCTCCTTGCGCGCTCCAGATTTCTAGTGGTGCGGTCTAAAGTCCTGCCTTGTCCCAGGGGGTTTTCATCTGCACTCACGTCCGAGAAGGTGAATGGACCCCCGTTGGGTTTGGTCCAGAGCGGAGCACCTTGTAGCATGAGTGCTGCCCACCTAGCGAGTGCAAACGAGCCAGTAAGCAGGTCTAGGGCCTTGATTGTATGCCAGGGAGAAATGGCTGGGGGGGGGGGGGGGGGGGGGGGGGTGCATTCCCCTGGAAGGGTCCCCCTTTTCACCTATGTAAGGGTAGCAATAGTCGCCTTTTGCAGCTCAGCTTCCCTCCCCTCCCTGTTTCTCTAGGCCATGTGGAACCATCTTTACAGGTCTAGGGTTGTGGGGAAGAGGGGCAGGCCCCCACGTTGTGCCTTTGGGAGCTTAGCCGGGGAGGCGATGGTGCCTGGGTGGTCACCTGCACTCAGAGCCTCCTCTGCCCTGGGGCGCTCCTTTGGAGGGTTGTCAGACTGGGGAGATCCTGACCTGGCAGAGGTTGCAGCCCCTGGGAGTAGGCTGTGGCCTCTTGTTCCCCCTGGGGCTGGTGTGTCCTGGACCTGGACCTGGACCTGGACCGCTGGGTGGAGGTGGCACCTGCCCCGTGGTGGGCAGCTGAGGCAAGGGGGGGTCTGTTTCTCCCTCTCTGCAGGCTTGATGGCAGCAAGAATGAGCTGGGCTCCTCTGGACGCCCCCCAGGGCAGGGCAGGGCTCCATAACCGGACAGTCACCAGCTGACCCCTGCCTCCGTCAGGAGCTCTGCGTGTGGAGCCAAGTGCAGGACCTAGCAGCTCTCACCAAGGGATGCCAGCACCCATTGCAAAGACAGCGAGATGCTGATGGGAGCGAGAAACAGCTCTGGCAATGCTTGGCTTGGATCTGTGCGGCTGCATCGGATGAGGTGCGGTAAGCAGTTTTCAAATGTACACCTGTGTGCTGGTGCAAACCTGACGCTTGGTCCTGGGACAGGACAGCCTGTTATCGGCTTCAGGCTTGGCTGCCCTAGGTCACGCTGTCCTGCATCACCCAAGAGGACTAGTAAATAGCCATAAGGGCCAAACGACTCCTCCACTATTATTTGTGTTTTGGTAGCTCTGAGAATCACCAGCTCCACTGAGCTTTGCAGTGTACCAGCACATCATAGATCATAGACTCATAGAAGTTGGGTCGGAAGGGACCTTGTAGATCTTCAGGTCCGACCCCCTGCCTGGGCAGGAGGAAACTGGGCTCAAGTGACCCCAGCCAGGCAGGCATCGAGCCACTTCTTAAAGACCCCCAGGGGAGGAGCCAGCACCACTTCCCTTGGAAGTCGGTTCCAGATCCTAGCCGCCCTGACTGTGAAGTA
>NW_005842408.1:540921-541535 GCF_000455745.1 Alligator sinensis | reverse complement strand
AAACCCTTCTGGTCCCCCTAGTGAGTTTATAGGCGGTCACCAGGTCCCCCCTCAGCCTTCTCTTGTGAAGGCTGAACAGGTTCAGGTCCCGTAGCCTCTCATTGTAGGGCCTGCCCTGCTGTCCCCGGATCATGCGAGTGGCCTCCTCTGGACCCTCTCCATGTTGTCCACATCCCTCCTGAAATGGGGCGCCCAGAACTGGACGCAGTACTCCAGCTGTGACCTGACCAGTGTCGCGTAGAGGGGGAGGATCACCTCCTTGGCCCTACTTGAGATGCACCTGTGGATGCACGATAAGGTCCAGTTAGCCCTGCCGACCGTGACCTCGTGTTGTTGGCCCATGTTCATCTTGGAGTCCATGATGACTCCAAGATCCCTTTCTGCCTCCGCGCTCTCAAGAAGGGAGTTTCCCATCTTATAAGTGTGCTGCCGGTTACTACTGCCCAAGTGCAGCACCCTGCACTTCTCAGTATTGAAACTCATCCTGTTTTTGTTAGCCCACCCCTGCAACCTATCCAGGTCTTGCTGCACTCTTTCTCTCCCTGCTAGCGTGCCCACCTCACCCCAAATTTTGGTATCATCAGCCAATTTGAACAGGTTGCTTTTCACCCCGT
>NW_005842408.1:534426-540218 GCF_000455745.1 Alligator sinensis | reverse complement strand
GTGCCTTCTTCATCCTCCCTATATATTTGAAAAAGGACATTTTATTATCTTTGATCTTGGACGCTAGTCCTAGCTCTATGTCCGCCTTAGCTTTCCTAACAGCCCCCTACAGGCCCGAGCACTGGAGGTATACCCCTCTTTGGAGATCGCACCGCCCTTCCACCGGGTGTACGCCACCTTTTTGGCAACCAGGCATTCCCGGACGTTCTTGGTGAGCCAGGGAGACTTTCGGGCATTTGCCCCCCTTGCTTCTTGTTGGGATCGTCACCCCTTGGGCCCTGAGTATCGTCTCCTTAAGGAACGGCCACTCATCTTGGGCTCTGAGTTCCCCTGCCCTCGAGGACCCCAGCGCTTCTCCCACCAATCTCCTCAACTCGTTGAAGTTGGCCCTCTGCAAGTCTAGGGCTACCGCCTTGCTGCAGGCCCTTGGCACCCTGCGCTGGATGATGAATTCCAGCAAGTGATGATCGCTGTCACCCAGGTGGTCCAGGACCTGGAGCCCCCTTACCAGATCATCCCCTGTGGCCAGGACCAGGTCCAACAGGGCATTTCCTTCGGTGGGACACATGGAGCTTGCACTCTTGGACGGGGGGTGCGAGGCGGTGGAAGGCAAGCAGAGGACAGTGCAAGAAAATGTGCTGCCCTGTAACGCTGCATTGAGCAGCAGGACATGAGTGCCTTTGTCCTGTGCAGGGCAGTGTTGCACGTGGAAGAGCAGGACTTGTTGGGCAGCTCAGGAGCTCCCCGAGGGGACGGATGAACAGGTGTGGGAGGAAGAAGGTGCAATTGCTCTCTGCAAGGCGGCAGCGAGATGGTGCACACTAGAAGGATGCTGTGTTTACAGGCATACCTGGAGGGCATGTGGAGCCAGGCAGTGGCAGGGTTCGGCAAGGAGCCAAGGCGTTTCCTGTACAGAAAGCACATTTCATAATAGCCCTGAGCTTCACCTACTGCAAATCGGAGACTAGCTCCTAAGTGCACGTGCAGCCAGAATCCGAGTCTTCAGGGGAAGCCCCAGGGAGGTGCAAACTGCACAAAGGCTACAGGATTTGGTTTAGCAAGACTGCTAGAGCTCCTTCTGTCTTGTGTCTCCAAGCTGCTTGCTGTCTCCCCCGTACGGGTGAGCAAAGTCACCAGGGGAGTCACACTAGCTGTGAGCAGCCACAGCCTTCCTAGCAGCAGTGTCAGTGACGAATGTTGAGTTACACGGTTCATTTCTTCAGTTAACAAGTCCCACGAATGTGGAACGAGTCACACAGCCCTTCTCTCTGGTTATTTTTCTTGGCCTTGTCTCTGCCACATGGAACTGCGCAAACACCTCTTGCTTCTGGAGAATCCTTTCAGGAAACTTGCTGGCCTATTGCAGCTCGTAATGGCATGTTGTACTGCATCACCCTCTCCTAGAAAGGATAATCCTCGTGCATGGCAAGAGAGCCGCTCCCAGTGTTATACAACAGGATGACACCATCAAGAGCAGGACTGCTGCCAAGGAGCAACTCCAGCAGATAAGATAAAGAAGGAACACACCTGGGGCAGGTTAGACTTTGAATAACATCTGGGTTTTGTGAAGCAACGATCAGTTAATGTTTGATACCAAATAGTAATAAAGCAGATCTTTGGACGTGGGGAAGGTGCATCAGGATATGCCATGGGCTGGAACAGATCATGAGCTTGATGACTGAAGGATGATCCACTTGGTGGTGGTGGTGGTGAGATGATGTTGCTGTGATGGTCGGGGGAAGATGCAAGAATTCTTGTGGGTGATATCTTTTATTGGGCCCGCTGCATATCTATCCCAACCATGTAATGGGTGCAATAAAAGATAGTGCTCACAAGAAGTCTTCCTTAATGAGCTTGTTTTTATTAACTGACCACAGTCATTTAATGAAGAACTTGATATGCCTCGGCTGCTCTAATCAGCAGGAAAAGGTAATATGGATCCCCTTTCAATAGAACTATCTGCATAAAGTAACCCCTTTTGACTTGAGTAGTCAAGCAAAGTTCAGGGCCTTGCAGGTTATTTCTGTGAAGGAGGAGAGAGGTTGGCGTGGGAGCCAGATGCCAAAGAAGGTGAAAACCCCATTTCCTTAAATGCAGTGGGAATCGAACAAGAGGCAGAGGCGGTTATCCGTGTCAGCCTGGTGAAAGGCATAAGGCAAGGCAGGGTGGCACTTTGGAGACCGATTAGTTCAGAGCAGCATGCACTTTCATAGGTGTGGAATCAGAAAAAATATATGCCTTAAACTTTGACTATTTTAGTTATAAGATGACATAACCGCTTTGTGGAGAATTGCTGGCTCTGTATAGTAGAACAGATAAGAGAAAGTGTTTGTTCTTTATAACTCCTCTGCAACTGCTTCGCTCACCGCGGCCTTGAAGATAGCAAAAAGTATGTACAACTCTGATTTGCAGGTGCAAGAAGGAGGTTTGTGAACTAACCTCGCCTCCCCCATTAGTTCCCATCCTGATTACAGCAAAGAAATAATGAAATAATGTTATAGCCGCTTTTCATGCTAATTTCACTATATGATCACGTGAGTTGTAAGCAACTGTTAAAAAGTATATAAGCCTCCTGATTTTGCTCTTGGGGGGGGACCCCTTCCAAGTGCTTGGGAGATCCATGTCACTTTGGAGTCCCCCCTACAGCTGTAGTTTCTTTTGAATAAAAGCTTCTGCTGACCTGACCCAAAAGTATGCTGCGTGTGTTTCCACGACAATTCCTGGTGCCGTGACTCGGATCCAGAACACAGGCTGAGAAAGGAGGACCGCAGACTGCCCCCCCCGAACCCCGAGGCGCCAAACTTGAGAGGTAAGAGACCTAATTCAAAATCTCTATTGGGGTTTCGGAGGAGGACTGCCTGTAGGCTCCCAACTTGGCCGTGGTAACTGGATCTGAACCTTGTTAAAACAGGTCAGTCTGAACCTTACTGCCGGCTAAAATTTTCTGTCTGGTAAAGGATCCCATTTTGTGTCTGGTAACGTACGTTTTATTTAGGGAGAAACTGTATGAAGCACCTTCATCCTACAGCACATCGGGCTTGTCGTTAATTAACTAAGGCGGTGTGGGGGAGGAGGTCTGGCTGACTGAATGAATGTGCATGTGTGTGTATTTAGAAATATGAGCCACTGACCAGGTCTGAGACTACGGTTGGGTTCAGCCGCCCCAATTCTGCCTGACAGGGCAGTTTTGAAAGCAAGGGGGCCCAACTGGAACCTCGTGACCCAGTGGACAGGGCTTCCCAGTGATTGAATAAATGTGTGTGTGTGCATTTAGAAAAATGAGCCACTGACCAGGTCTGGGACTAAGGCTGGGTCTAGCCGCCCCGATTCTGCCTAAAAAAGGTAGCGTCGAAAGCAAGGGGGCCCAGCTGAAACCTCGTGACCCAGTGGACAGGGCGTCTGAGTGATTTTGTCTTTTCCAAACCCCTTGTCCCAGTAGCTTCTGCCGAGAGCAGGAGTGAAAGGATTCCTCTTGTGTTTCCCTTCCCATTTCCATTTTATGAGCCGGTGTCGGGTCAGAAGCCTTTTGTCTGGGCAGTGAAAAACTGCGGGGCAAGGCACTGAGCGGCCCGGACATCCTAAATAAGCCTCTCCTACGTCTCCCTGTGTGACTGAAAATGGGAACGAGTCAGTCTAAACAAGTTCCCGTCCCCCCTAAGGGGACTCCGGCGTACTTTATGTACACACACTATTCTCCCGAGGCTTGCAAGTACCTGGATAAGTGGAACTGGTATACTAGGGATGATCCTGTGAAGCATTTTCCACAAGAAGGAACATTTGATCAGGATAAAATAGTGCACTTAAGAGGGGCTTTAGAGTCCCGTGGATCCAAAACACCACAAAACCAGTGGGACGCGTTCTTTTATTGGTATGATGAAATGTCCAAAAGGCGGACAGAATCTCAAACTAGGAGCCTAAAAGACTCTCAAGAAAAATTAAAACAGCAGTTACAAGCTGTTCGGGAGAAATTGGCTGCTCCCCCAAATTACACGCCGGCCACCGCTCCGATGTATCCAGCATTGCCCGGGGCGCCCCCACCACCGGAGCCAGCAGAGGATATCCTTGACCTTTGTTCGAACCCTGCTCTCCTGGGACTCCCACATCAGCAACAACCGGTTCAACATCAGGCTGCAGCCCAGGCTAGTAACTCATTAGCTGAAGCTCCTTCAGTAAATCCATCCACGGAGCTTAATAGTCTGGACTCATCCACCATATCTGCCACTCAATCATCACCAGTGTGGCAATTTACTCCTGGGTCACAACCCACCACAGGTGTATTTAGAAGAATGGGAATAGGCATGGAAAGATCTCCCATCAATCTTAGATCCCGAGCTGCACAAGTTTACCCCCTAAGACAAATGCCAGGCATTGGCACCGATGGACAAAATATAGTAACCGTGCATGCACCCTGGACTCCAGGTGATCTCTACAATTTAACTCAAAAATTCCCCAAAATCAGGGAAGACCCAGAAAAATTTCAGGAAGAATTGCAGACTGTTATAAATTGTTATAATCCAACATGGGCTGACATTAATCAGCTCATGCGATCGATTTTGCCCAAGGAAACTATGCTACGTCTGTATGCTGCCTGTACTTGGCCAGATCAAAACCCAGGGATTGGCCAAGACTTTATTGACAAGAGAAATGCTTTGGTTCAGGCAGTTCTCACAATTTGCCCAAAAAAGGCAGACTGGACCAAAATAAATACCTGTAAACAAAACAAAAATGAACACCCCAGTGACTATTTGGAACGCCTCAAACAGGCATTTGAACGATACTCAGGAATGGATAACCCAGTCGGAAATGCTAAACAAGCAATAGTGGCAGCATTCATCCAGGGACTTAACCCTAAAATTGCTGAGAAAATTCAAACAGTAATTATTGGCTGGGAAACTAAAGATTTGACTGAAGTCCTTGCTGCGGCTAACCATTTTCATAACAAATTGGAACGGTCTAAAGACAATGCCGAGTTTAAGTTAATGGCCTTACAGATTTCTCAGTTGCAGGGTCCAGGTAGAGGAAGGGGACGAGGACGGGGAAGGGGAGGCCCGGGTAGATTCAGGGGAAGAGATAGATCCTTGAGCCCACAAAACCCAGGCTATGGGAACCAATGTCATTATTGCAAGCAAGAAGGACATTGGAAATCAGAATGCCCCAAGCGCCCCGGCCAAGGACCCAGACCCCAGTCCCTGCCCCCACCTCCACTTCCTGTCAATTTTCCCAGTGTTGAATAGGACAGCCTGAGGGACAGTGACATCATCGCTCCTTTGCTTGCTACTGACCAATCTGGTCCGTTTGTTGAATGCCTTATTTCTGGTAAACCTGTCTCCTGTCTTGTCGACACCGGAGCATCCCGCTCCACGCTAAAGGCTGCTGAGTTTCCTTTTCTACCTTATTCTCCTGAAACTATAAATGCTGTCGGTATAGGCGGACAACCTATCCCACATCCCGTCTCTGAACCTGTCTCCATCTCTATTGGCCCTTTGTCTGAAAATCATGCCTTTCTTCTTAGCCCCTGTGCACCTGTCAACCTTCTTGGTAAGGATTTGTTGTGTAAACTGGGATGCGTGATTTATTGTAGCCCAGATGGTGTTTACCTTGAGGTACCAGAACATAGGGAAACTGAGCTTGTGGCTTTGCTAACCCAGGAGTACTCTGAACCTGACACTTCCTACTTGCAAGAGGAACTGTTGGCACGAGTACCTCCACAGCTGTGGTCCACCCATGCAAATGAAGTGGGGCACATGCTGAGTGCTGAACCAGTGCGTATCATCTTGAACCCTGCCAAGCCA